>NC_074690.1:32541746-32855220 GCF_029448725.1 Salvelinus fontinalis | reverse complement strand
ATCTAAAAGTGTTGTCTTCTACAGTTTTTATGTCTATATAAAATGCTTTTGTGGTAAATGCTGTTTTTCTACTGTCAGACTGTCGCACACAGCCAAATCCTAAATTCTCATTCCTGAAGCTCTTACACACAGCTCAAACCCATAATAAAATGCACACTAATTTAGTTTCCTCTGTGGTTGCACAAGAAATATACAATCACAGCTAATACAAACAAAACATATTCAATTTACACCCCATCTGTTCCTCATTATCAGAACCTGGTGCATACTGGTACATGATACACTGCATTCCAAAACAAAAACTAGAGTCCTCCTTTATGAGGACCTTGACTTGAATACCGTCTAACGTTTGAAAAAGTATGGAAACTACAGATTGTAAAATCCTGTTAATCCACATTTTCATTTATTCATTAGTGCTCGCACAAAACATTAATAAAATTCCCAAAGCACACATCTTTGTAGGGACAATATTCCTGTCGGAAATCTAAATGGCAATTCAAAATCTGTTTTACCTAATTGAGTTACAGAATTCCATACCATTACCCTGCAAAACAAAATTATGTTCAAACAGTCCTTTATGTTAAATTGATAAATTACACATTTATTCATGTTACATTGAGAAACATGCAAAGCACAACGTCATAAAACAATTTCCATAACAATGCTGAGGATTATCTACAGTCCTCTAGCTATACAAAGCAGCCCAAGTCCCCCCCCCCCCCCCCCCCCCCCAAACAAGTCAATATTACATGATACCATATAAAACAATTCTACCATATTTACATCATACGACAGTGTTGAGTGATTTGACATGTTTTGATTTGTACATTTGCATTTCATCATGTAAAGGCCCACACACAATTACAGAATCAAGAGGGATCAGTGCTTCTCTCACTATCAGTTACATTATCACAGCCAGGTGTGCTTACTTTTGTCTTTCTTCAGTACTACACACAACACTTACAGTACCAGTCAAAAGTTGACACACCTACTCATTCCAGGGTTTTTCTTTATTTTTACTATTTTCTACATTGTAGAATAATAGTGACGACATCAAAACTATGAAATAGCATATGAAATCATGTAGTAACCAAAAAGTGTTCAACAAATCAAAATGTATTTTATATTTGAGGTTCTTCAAAGTCGCCTTGATGACAGCTTTTCACACTCTTGCTATTCTCTCAACCAGCATCATGGGGTAGTCACCTGGAATGCATTTCAATTAACAGGTGTGCCTTGTTAAGTTCATTTGTGGAATTTCTTACCTTCTTAATGCATTTGAGCCAATCAGTTGTTGTGACAAGGTAGGGGTGGTATACAGAAGATAGCCCTATTTGGTAAAAGACCAAGTCCATATTATGGCAAAAACTGCTCAAATAAGCAAAGTGAAACAACAGTCCATCATTATTTTAAGACATGAAGGTCAGTCAATACGGAACATTTCAAGAACTTTGAAAGTTTCTTCAAGTGCAGGCGCAAAACCATCAAGCACTATGATGAAACTGGCTCTTATGAGGACCGCCACAGGAAAGGAAGAACCAGAGTTACCTCTGCTGCAGAGGATAAGTTCATTAGAGTTACCAGCCTCAGAAACTGCAGCCCAAATAAATGCTGCAGAGTACAAGTAACAGACACATTTCAACATCAACTGTTCAGAGGAGACTGTGTGAATCAGGCCTTCATGGTCAAATTGTTGCAAAGAAACCACTACTAAACACCAATACTAAGAAGAGACTTGCTTGGGCCAAGAAACACGAGCAATGGACATTAGACTGGTGGAAATCTGTTCTTTGGTCTGATGAGTCCAAATTTGCGATTTTTGATTCAAACCGCTGTCTTTGTGAGAGACAGAGTAGGTTAACGGATGATCTCCGCATATGTAGTTCCCACCGTAAAGCAAGGAGGAGGTGGTGTGATGGTGTGGGGGTTCTTTGCTGGTGACACTGTCATTGATTTATTTAGAATTCAAGGCACACTTAACCAGCATGGCTACCACAGCATTCTGCAGCGATACGCCATCCCATCTGGTTTGCGCTTAGTGGGACTATCATTTGTTTTTCAACAGGACAATGACCCAAAACACCCTCAGGCTGTGTAAGGGCTATTTGACAAAGGAGAGTGATGAGTGCTGCATCAGATGACCTGGCCTCCTCAATCACCCGACCTCAACCGAATTGAGATGGTTTGGGATGAGTTGGGCCGCAGAGTGAAGAAAAAGCAGCCAACAAGTGCTCAGCATACGTGGGAACTCCTTCAAGACTGTTGGAAAAGCATTCCAGGTTAAGCTGGTTGGAGAGAAGGCAAAGCTGTCTAAGGCAAAGGGTTGCTACTTTCAAGAATCTAAAATATATTTGTTTAACACTTTTTTGGTTACTACATCATTCCATATTTGTTATTTCATAGTTTGTCTTCACTATGACTCTAAAATGTAGAAAATAGTAAAATAAAGAAAAACCCTTTAATGAGTAGGTGTTACTGGTACTGTATATACTGCAAATTGAAGTGATCACTATAGTCCGTTAGTATAAGCTAATTTACATTGTATTATTGCTACATATGCTTCAGGAGTTAATATTTCAACATGATTCATTCTGAACTAGTTAAAAGTGTGTGTTTATAGCCCTTCAAATATTGCAGACTTAAAAACAAACTATGGTTGGGTTAAGGGTATGTCTAGAGTCTCTGTGTTACATTAAAATCCAAATAAGAATACAGAAAATAACTCAAGACTTACAACAAAACATGTATAAAGACAGAAAATAAGCAAAGATGATCTGAACTTATCTAAAACGGGAGTGTGTGTGTGGTAGGAACTACATTATAATGTGATATTTTGACTTTTCTCAACAATTCCTTTGACATCAACTGGTCATAAATTAAAAATAAAAATAAATTCTGAAAAGTACAATTTTGTAAACTGTTTTGGAAAATAATAAGAAATATCGAAGCTTGGATCTGAGTTGCTTACTCTAGGCATGTAGGACCAGTAAGGTGTGTGTGTGTGTGTGGGGGTGGGGGGGGCATGCCAGTGCTACTGTTCAACATTCAGTTTGTTATTAGTCATTTTGTTATTAAATACTTAGTTCAATAAAAGTGCAACCGTCTTTACTGTGAGGCACTCCACACACACACCAGAGACCTCTTCTCCTTCCACTGCTGCCTCTGCCACTCCTCTTCTCACAGACCAGCAGCAGCTTTCATTTCAGCCAGTGAGAATCTCTGGTCCCCGTCTTTGTCGTAGCGTTCCAGGCTATGGGGGTCTGGCGTTGCTGTGTCAAATAATTTCCTCAGGACTCGGTAAGACATTCCCTGAGAGGTGGGGTCGGTTCCCGAGCGCTCAAAGAGCTCTTTGAGATCTATTGGAAGTAGAAGAGAGGTTTCAGGTAATTGTTAATTGGCCACAAAATAAAATAAATTCTGACTTTTACAGCTGCATTTCTCCTTGTGTATGCAGGATACTCTGTAAACAAGCACATTTCCATCCACAGTTTTTATGTGCGTAAAGTCATACAGTATAAAATAAAATGACAGGCGTGATGGAAACAGGAAGTGTCGGTACAATGTCAAATGTCGAGAGACAATTTGTTAGTTCGACAATGTGGGATCTTTGTGTCGGTAAAACCATTATGCATCAATTGTCTTGGAAACTCCTTTATGTGCAAATATTGATATCATAAACCATGTTGAAAACTTGGAGATACAGGATGAAATACTACGTTGTACTACCACTACGACGTGAAACGCATTAAGAGTTTATAGACAGATTAAATAAAATGAACTTCATGGTGGTTAAGTGATGGACGGTGATAAAATGCAATTGTGTTCGTTGTCCATTCCTTATGCCTGCCTATACCATAACCCCACTGCTAACATGGGGCACTCGGTTCAACGTTGACATTGGCAAACCGCTCGCCCACACGACGCTGTCTGCCATCTGCCCAGTACAGTTGAAAACAGGATTAATCCGTGAAGACCACACTTCTCCAGTGTGCCAATGGCCATCGAAGGTGAGCATTTGCCCACAAACTCCAGTCAGGTCAAGACCTTTGTGAGGACGACGAGCACGCATGAGCTTCCCTGAGACGGATTCTGACAGTTTGTGCATACGGTGGTTACATGTGGTCTGCGGCTGTGAGGCCGGTTTGACGTACTGCCAAATTCTCTAAAATGACGTTGGAGGCGGCTTACGGTAGAGAAATTAACATTAAATAATGTAGTTTTTGGTGAACATTCTTGCAGTCAGCATGCCAATTGTGACATTGTGTTGTGTGACAAAACTGCACATGTTAGAGTGGCCTTTAATTCTCCCCAGCACAAGGTGCATCTGTGTAATGATAATGCTGTTTAATCAGCTTCTTAATATGCCACACTGGTCAGGTGGATTATCTTGTACTTTTCACACCATTCATTTTCCTTAACACCCAAAGGTATTCATTTCATTTTGAATGCTTAGCAGGATAGGAAAATGCAACTTAAACACTCAAGAGCACATACCTGGTCATCCCTACTACCGCTGATCTATCGGACTCACTAAACACAAATACTTTGTAAATTATGCGTTGGAGTGGCTATAAAAAACGACATGCCATCTGGTTTTCTTAATATAAGGAAATTTAAATGTATACCTTTAATTTGGACACTTAAGTATATTTAAAACCAAATACTTTTAGACTTTTACTCAAGTAATATTTTACTTGGTGACTTTCACTTGAGTCATTTTCTGTTAAAAATCCATAGCAGTCTAAACCCTGTCTAATCCGGGGGAGAGGGGTTCTACTAATGAGCCATATGGCATTGTTTTATGAAGGTCATAACAAGGATCATTTTGCTATTTGATTTAGAATTTTATAATATGAAGGAAAAAAACAATGTTGGCCTTACTGCCTTTTGAATTTTAAAATATGAAAAACATTTTCTCTCTCCCATTAGCCCATACAAACACATAGAAAAACAGATAGCAGCCCCCCCAGAAAATCAAAAGGATGTTTTTTCTGAAGTGTCTGAGAGATGCACATTTTGGGGAATATTCAGAGGTGGAAACTTTCCATGGGAGTTAATGGAAATATAGGCAAATTAATATTAATACGATTTAATGTAGATTTGTTTTGCATTGGATATACTTACCATATCATACGGTGGGGCAAAAAAAGTATTTAGTCAGCCCCCAATTGTGCAAGTTCTCCCACTTAAAAAGATGAGAGAGGCCTGTAATTTTCATCATAGGTACACTTCAACCATGACAGACAAAATGAGAAAAAAAATCCAGAAAACCACATTGTAGGATTTTTTATGAATTTATTTGCAAATTATGGTGGAAAATAAGTATTTGATCACCTACAAACAAGCAAGATTTCTGGCTCTCACAGACCTGTAACTTCTTCTTTAAGAGGCTCCTCTGTCCTCCACTCGTTACCTGTATTAATGGCACCTGTTTGAACTTGTTATCAGTATAAAAGACACCTGTCTACAACCTCAAACAGTCACACTCCAAACTCCACTATGGCCAAGACCAAAGAGCTGTCAAAGGACACCAGAAACAAAATTGTAGACCTGCACCAGGCTGGGAAGACTGAATCTGCAATAGGTAAGCAGCTTGGTTTGAAGAAATCAACTGTGGGAGCAATTATTAGGAAATGGAAGACATACAAGACCACTGATAATCTCCCTCGATCTGGGGCTCCACGCAAGATCTCACCCCGTGGGGTCAAAAAAAAATCACAAGAACGGTGAGCAAAAATCCCAGAACCACATGGGGGGACCTAGTGAATGACCTGCAGAGAGCTGGGACCAAAGTAACAAAGCCTACCATCAGTAACACACTACGCCGCCAGGGACTCAAATCCTGCAGTGCCAGATGTGTCCCCCTGCTTAAGCCAGTACATGTCCAGGCCCGTCTGACGTTTGCTAGAGAGCATTTGGATGATCCAGAAGAAGATTGAGAGAATGTCATATGGTCAGATGAAACCAAAATATAACTTTTTGGTAAAAACTCAACTCGTTGTGATTGGAGGGCAAAGAATGCTGAGTTGCATCCAAAGAACACATTACCTACTGTGAAGCATGTGGGTGGAAACATCATGCTTTGGGGCTGTTTTTCTGCAAAGGGACCAGGACGACTGATCCGTGTAAAGGAAAGAATGAATGGGGCCATGTATCGTGAGATTTTGAGTGAAAACCTCCTTCCATCAGCAAGGGCATTGAAGATGAAACGTGGCTGGGTCTTTCAGCATGACAATGATCCCATACACACCGCCCGAGCAACGAAGAAGTGGCTTCGTAAGAAGCATTTCAAGGTCCTGGAGTGGCCTAGCCAGTCTCCAGATCTCAACCCCATAGAAAATCTTTGGAGGGAGTTGAAAGTCCGTGTTGGCCAGCAACAGCCCCAAAACGTCACTGCTCTAGAGGAGATCTGCATGGAAGAATGGGCCAAAATACCAGCAACAGTGTGTGAAAACCTTGTGAAGACTTACAGAAAACGTTTGACCTCTGTCATTGCAAACAAAGGGTATATAACAAAGTATTGAGATAAACTTTTGTTATTGACCAAATACTTATTTTCCACCATAATTTGCAAATAAATTCATAAAAAATCCTACAATGTGATTTTTCTGGATTTTCTTTTCTCATTTTGTCTGTCATAGTTGAAGTGTACCTATGATGAAAATTACAGGCCTCTCATCTTTTTAAGTGGGAGAACTTGCACAATTGGTGGCTGACTAAATACTTTTTTGCCCCACTGTATGGAGACAGAAACATAAACTGTTTACCTTATTATAATTAGACATAATTGCAAATGATTAAAACCTTCCAATAGAAATAAAAAAAACGATTTAGTTACGAATTCAACTTTAATTAAACGAGTTGTCTCTTCACATGGGATGATTTCACTGAACAACAAAAGGGAATATTGAATGATCCCCAATGATCTATCGCATCTCCTAAAAACGTTTTCAACATACATCTGTAAAATGATAGTCTAGAAACTAAAGCTTTGGTTGTCTTCCTCTCAGGCTTCCATGTCTTCTCCCTGGACCTCCTCAATGTCCACCTCTTGAACATCAGACTCTGAGGCTTCATCTTCACCCACTTTCCAACCCTGAATGGAAGTATACTTCACCAGACTGCCAAGAACGTGGCAAGACACGGTAGTGATGATACCATAGGCCTTGTTGATCTCTGCACCAGACAGGATGCTCTTGCCAGCAACTTGGGGTCCAACATCTATGCTGTGGTGTGTATGGGCTTCAGGCAGAAATCTTCATGCTTTTTTATGTATTTCAGAACTGCAGTTTCCTCTGCTTGGAGGAACAGTGAAGTGGGCAGGGCAGTATGGATTTCTTCTCTTACATCTGCAAGCAGAGTCTGAACATCAGACAGGATGGCATTGTCTCCCTCAATCCGTGCAATGGCTACTGATACAGGTTTCAGGAGTTTCAGGTTGCTTACCACTCTCTCCCAAAATACATCATCCAGGAGGATCCTCTTGATGGTGCTGTCCATATTGGCAGACTGTGATATGGCCATTTCTTGGAGAGACTCCTTCCTCTCCAGGAGACTGTCAAACATGATGACAACACCACCCCAACGGGTGTTGTTGGGCAGCTTCAATGTAGTGCTCTTATTCTTCTCACTTTGCTTGGTGAGGAAGATTATTGCTATAACATGATGACCCTTCACATACCTAACCATTTCCTTGGCTCTCTTGTAGAGTGTATCCATTGTTTTCAGTGCCATGATGTCCTTGAGGAGCAGATTCAATGCATGAGCAGCACAGCCAATGGGTGTGATGTGAGGGTAGGACTCCTCCACTTTAGAGCAAGCAGGTTCGCAGAAATGTCTGTCACCAGTGCAAATACCTTTTGAGGTCCAAGACGGCCTTCAGCTCATCTGCAATGTAGAGACCAGTGTATCTGTTGTCCATTGTGTCTGTGCGCTTGTAGAATACTGGTTGAAGGGTGGAGATGTAGTTAATTATTCCTTTCGCACAACCATTCGACCACCCATCAGAGATGATTGCAATACAGTCTACTTTCTCAATGATTTGCTTGACCTTCACTTGAACTCTGCATCCAGCAAATGAGTAGATAAAGCATGTCTGGTTGGAGGGGTGTATGCTGGGCGAAGAACATTCAGAAATCTCTTCCAATATACATTGCCTGTGAGCATCTGAGGTGAACCAGTTGCATACACAGCTCGATCAAGACATTCATCAGCATTTCTCTGACTAAGTTCCTCCATTGAGTCAAAAAACCTTGATTCCAAGGAGGACCATGAGCTGTTGCTATCTATAAGGTGTCTGATTCATCATTTTCACCTCGAATAGAAGTAGAGGGACTTTTTGTCAGAGGTTGCTTGTTGTGAGAGCGGAGGGAACTTTATGCACTTGGCCAGATGATTCTGCATCTTTGTTGCGTTCTTCACATACGATTCGGCACAGTATTTGCAAATGTACACAACTTTTCCTTCTACATTAGCTGCAGTGAAATGTCTCCACACATCAGATAGTGCCCGTGGCATTTTCCTGTGAAGATTAGGGAAAAAAAACAAGTAAAAAAAAATATAAATACAATTCCATGTAAATATAAATAGTAATATAAGTAGTTAGATATATAAAAAAAAACTCCTTTGTAAGATAAGGAGTGTTTTATTTTAAAACATTTAAGTTAGTAGGCGCAAGCTAAAATTAACTAGCAGAAATTGTTAACAAGTTAGAAATGATTTAAAACACACTTTGCTGTAGGCTAATATTTACTAGTTAACAAAAAATTATGTCACGTAAAATATATTCACCCCACCCAGTATTGTAATCAAAACTTACCAGAAAGCATGTAGTCCTTGGTTCAGACAGCATAGTAGTGTAGGCTCAATATCATCTCATTAGTGTGCAAGATCTTGAGAAGAATCAGCTGTACAGTTCGTGTATATACAGTTGAAGTCGGAAGTTGACATACACCTTAACCAAATACATTTAAACTCAGTTTTTCACAATTACTGTCATTGAATACGAGTAAAAATTCCCTGTCTTAGGTCAGTTAGAGTCACCACTTTATTTCAAGAATGTGAAATGTCAGTATAATAGTAGAGAGAATGATTTTTCTCAGCTTGTATTTCTTTCATCACATTCCCAGTGGGTCAGAAGTTTACATACAATAAATTGACTAACTTTAAACAGCTTGAAAAATTCCAGAAAATGATGTCATGGCTTTAGAAGCTATGATAGGCTAATTGACATAATTTGAGTCAATTGGAGGTGTAACCTGTGGATGTATTTCAAGGCCTACCTTCAAACTCAGTGTCTCTTTGCTTGACATCATGTGAATATCAAAAGAAAATCAGCCAAGACCTCAGAAAATAAATTGTAGACATCCACAAGTCTGGTTCATCCTTGGGAGCAATTTCCAAACACCTGAAGGTACCACGTTCATCTGTACAAACAATACTACGCAAGTATAAACACCATGGGACCACGCAGCCGTCATACCACTCAGGAAGGAGACGCGTTCTGTCTCCTAGAGATGAACGTACTTTGGTGTGAAAAGCGCAAATCAATCCCAGAACAACAGCAAAGGACCGTGTGAAGATTCTGGAGGAAACAGGTACAAAAGTATCTATATCCACAGTAAAACGAGTCCTATATCGACATAACCTGAAAGGTCGCTCAGCAAGGAAGAAGACACTGCTCCAAAACCACCATAAAAAAGCCAGACTATTGTTTGCAACTGCACATGGGGACAAAGATCATACTTTTTGGAGAAATGTCCTCTGGTCTGATGAAACAAAAATGTAACTGTTTGGCCATAATGACCATTGTTATGCTTGGAGGAAAATGGGAGGCTTGCATGCCGAAGAACACCATCCCAACCGTGAAGAACGGGAGTGGCAGCATCATGTTGTGTGCGAGCAAGGAGGCCTACAAACCTGACTCAGTTACACCAGCTCTGTCAGGAGGAATGGGCCAAAATTCACCCAACTTATTGTGGGAAGCTTGTGGAAGGCTACCCGAAACATTTGACCCAAGTTAAACAATTTAAAGGCAATGCTACCAAATACTAATTGAGTGTATGTAAACTTCTGACCCACTGGGAATGTGATTAAAGAAATAAAAGCTGAAATAAATCATTCTCTACTATTATTCTGATATTTCACATTCTTAAAATAAAGTGGTGAACCTAACATACCTAATACTGGGAATTTTTACTAGGATTAAATGTCAGAAATTATGAAAAACTGAGTTTAAATGCATTTGGCTAAGGTGTATTTAAACTTCCGACTTTAACTGTACTTGACGGAAGAGTGCACTGCACATGTAATGGAAGAATGCATGCAGAGGGTTGCAATTCCATTGAATAGGGGATAGTTTAACCAAAACATGCCACAAGACCTAGAATTGCCTTATGTGTATCCCACAAAAAAGGTTCACTGTTATAAGCTAACTTTTGATGAATTGAAGCAAAATTCCCCAAATTTCCAGGCTTAACATGACATGGAAATTTACCAGAAAGTTTCCAACACGTTGCAACCCTAATAGTGCACTCGGAAATGATTCAGACACCTTGACTTTTTCCACATTTTATTACGTTACAGCCTTATTCTAAAATGGATTCAATATGTTTTCCCGCTCATCAATTTACACACAATGACAAAGCGAAAACAGGTTTTTAGAAAAGTTTGATAATTTATACATTTATTAATATGAATCCCTTTAAAAATAAATATCTTATTTACATAAGTATTCAAACACTTTGCTGTATGAAACTCAAAATTGAGCTCAGGTGCACCCTGTTTCCAATGATCATCCTTGAGATGCTTCTACAACTTGATTGGAGTCCATCTGTGGTAAGTTCAATTGATTGGACATGATTTGGAAGGGCACACTTGTCTATATAAGTTGACAGTGCATGTCAGAGCTAAAACCAAGCCACGAAGTCAAAGAAATTGTCCGTAGAGATCCGAAACAGGATTGTGTCAAGTCACAGATCTGGGGAAGGGTACCAAGAAATGTCTGCAGCATTGAAGGTCCCCAAGAACACAGTGGCCTCCATCATTCTTAAATGGAAGAAGTTTGGATCACCAAGTATCTTCCTAGAGCTGGCCGCCCCGTCAAACTGAGCAATCGGGGAGAAGGTCCTTGGTCAGGGAGGTGACCAAGAACCCGATGGTCACTCTGACAGAGCTCCAGAATTCCTCTGTGGAGATGGGAGAACCTTTTAGGACAAACATCTCTGCATCACTCACCAATCAGGCCTTTATCGTAGAGTAGCCAGATGGGAAGCCACACCTCAGTAAAAGGCACATGACAACCCGCTTACAGTTTACCAAAAGGCACCTAAATACCCTCAGACCATTCTTTGGCCTGAAGCGTCACGTCAGGAGGAAACCTGAAACCATCCCTACGGTGAAGCATGGTGGTGGCAGCATCATGCTGTGAGGATGTTTTTCAGCTGCAAGGACTGGGAGACTAGTAAGGATCAAGCGAAAGATGTAGGGAGCAAAGTACAGAGAGATCCTTGATGAAAACCTGTTCCAGAGCGCTCAGGACCTCAGACTGGGGCGAAGGTTCACCTTTCAACAGGACAACAACCCTAAGCACACAGCCAAGACAACACAAGAGGGGCTTCGGGACAAGTCTCAATGTCCTTGAGTGGCCCAGCCATAGCCAGGACATGAACCCGATCGAACATCTCTGGAGAAACCTGAAAATAGTTGTGCAGCGACGCTCCCCATCCAACCTGACAGAGCTTGAGAGGATCTGCAGAGAAGCATGGGAGAAACTCCCCACCTACAGGTGTGCCAAGCTTGTAGCGTCATACCCAAGAAGACTCGAGGCGGTAATTGCTGCCGAAGGTGCTTCAACAAAGTACTGAGTAAAGGGTCTGAATACTTATGTAAATACAATTTCCTTTTTTTAAATTAATTTGCAAAAATGCCTAAAAAATGCTTTTTTGCTTTGTCTTTATGGGGAATTATGTGTAGATTGAATTTAATCCATTTTGGAATAAGGCTGTAACGTAACAAAATGTGGAACAAGTCAAGGGGTCGGAATAGTTTCCGAATGCAATGTAAATACAAAAGTATGTGGACACCCCTTCAAATTAGTGGATTAGGCTATTTCAGCCATTCGTTGCTGACACGTGTATAAAAATCGAACACACAGCCATAGACAAACATTGGCAGTAGAATGGCCTTTCTGAAGAGCTCAGTGACTTTCGATGTCGAACCGTCATAGGATGCCACCTTTCCAACAAGTCAGTTAGTCAATTTTCTGCCCTGCTAGAGCTGCCACGGTCAACTTTAAGTATTGTTTTTGTGAAGTGGAAACGTCTAGGAGCAACAACGGTTCAACTGCAAAGTGGTAGGCCACACAAGCTCACAGAATGGGACCACCGAGTGCTGAAGCACGTATCACGAAAAAAATCTTCTGTCCTCGGTTGCAACACTCACTACTGAGTTTCAAACTGCCCCTGGAAGCAACGTCAGCACAAGAACTGTTCGTTGGGAGCTTCATGAATTGGGTTTTCATGGCAGATTAGCCGCACACCAGCCTAAGATCACCATGAGCAATACCAAGCATCGTTTGGTGGAGGAGGAATAATGGTCTGGGGCTGTTTTTTATGGTGTGGGATAGGCCCCTTAGTTCCAGTAAAGGGAAATATTAATGCTACAGCATACAATGACATTCTAGACGATTTTGTGCTTCCAACTTTGTGGCAACAGTTTGGGGAAGGCCCTTTCCTGTTTCAGCATGAAACGCCCCCATGCATAAAGAGAGGTCCATACAGAAATGGTTTGTTGAGATCGGTGTGGAAGAACATGACTGGCCTGTACAGAGCCCTGACCTCAACCACATCGAACACCTTTGAGATGAATTGGAACGCCGACTGCGAGCCTGGCATAATCCCCCAACATCAGTGCCCGACTTCACTAATGCTCGTGGCTGAATGGAAGCAAGTCCCCACAGCAATGTTCCAACATTTAGTGGAAAGCCTTTTCAGAAGAGTGGAGGCTGTTATAGCAACAAAGAGGGGACCAACTCCATATTAATGCCCATGATTTTGGAATGAGATGTTCGACAAGCAGGTGTCCACATACTTTTAAGAAAGATCAGGAAACATGTTTTTAATTATGATTATTTTTGGCACTAAACTATCTCCATATATACAGCCATACATTTTTTCATCTGGTACGGGGGACCTTTAGACAAGTCTTGTGAGGCCACTTTTATTGGTCACATACACATAGCCAGTGTTAATGCGAGTGTAGCGAAATGCTTGTGCTTCTAGTTCCGACCATGCAGTAATATCGAACAAGTAATCTAACAATTTCACAACAACTACCTTTTACACACAAGTGTGTAAATATACACATATGTACATATAAATATTTGGATGAGCGATGGCCGAACGGCATAGACGAGATGCAGTAGATGGTAGAGAGTACAGTATATACATATGAGATGAGTAATGTAGGGTATGTAAACATTATATAAAGTGGCATTGCTTAAAGTGACTAGTGATACATTTATTATATCCAATTTTTTATTATTAAAGTGGCTAGAGATTTGAGTCAGTATGTTGGCAGCAGCCACTCAATGTTAGTGATGGCTGTTTAACAGTCTGATGGCCTTGAGATAAACAGCTTCTATCAGTCTCTTGGTCCCAGCTTTGATACATCTGTACGGACCTCGCCTTCTGGATGATAGCGGGGTGAACAGGCAGTGGCTCGGGTGGTTGTTGTCCTTGATGATCTTTTTGGCCTTCCTGTGATATCGGGTGTTGTAGGTGTCCTGGAGGGCAGGTAGTTTGCCCCCGGTGATGCGTTGTGCAGACCTCCTCACTACCCTCTGGAGAGCCTTGCAGTTGTGGGCGGAGCAGTTGCCGTACCAGGCGGTGATACAGCCCAACAGGATGCCCTCGATTGTGCATCTGTAAAAGTTTGTGAGTGTTTTTGGTGACAAGCCAAATTGCTTCAGCCTCCTGAGGTTGAAGAGGCGCTGTTGCGCCTTCTTCACCACGCTGTCTGTGTGGGTGGACCATTTCAGTTTGTTCGTGATGTGTACACCGAGGAACTTAACTTTCCACCTTCTCCAGTACTGTCCAGTCGATGTGGGTAGGGGGGTGCTCCCTCTGTTGTTTCCTGAAGTCCACGATCATCTCCTTTGTTGACGTTGAGTGTGAGTTTATTTTCCTGACACCACACTCCGAGGGCCCTCACCTCCTCCCTGTAGGCCGTCTCGTCATTGTTGGTAATCAAGCCTACCACTGTAGTGTCGTCTGCAAACTTGATGATTGAGTTGGAGGCGTGCATGGCCCCGCAGTCATGGGTGAACAGGGAGTACAGGAGAGGGCTGAAAATGCACCCTTGTGGGGCCCCAGTGTTGAGGATCAGTGGGGTGGAGATGTTGTTTCCTACCCTCACCACCTGGGGGCGTCCCATCAGAAAGTCCAGGACCCACTTGCACAGGGCTGGGAGGTGACACAGGGTCTCGAGCTTAATGACAAGTTTGGAGGGTACTATGGTGTTAAATGCTGAGCCATAGTCGATGAACAGCATTCTTACATAGGTATTCTTCTTGTCCAGATGGGTTAGGGCAGTGTGCAGTGTGATTGCGATTGCATCGTCTGTGGACCTATTGGGGCGGTAAGCAAATTGGAGTGGATCTAGGGTGTCAGGTAGTGTGGAGGTGATATGATCCTTGACTAGTCTCTCAAAGCACTTCATGATGACGGAAGTGATAGTCGTTCAGCTCAATTACCTTAGGTTTCTTGGAACAGGAACAATGGGATAGGGATTGATTGAATATGTCCGTAAACACACCAGCCAGCTGGTCTGCGCATGCTCTGAGGACGGGGCTAGGGATGCTGTCTGGGCCGGCAGCCTTGGGAGGGTTAACACGTTTAAATGTTTTACTCACATTGGCTGCGGTGAAGGAGAGCCTGCAGGTTTTGATAGCGGGCCGTGTCGGTGGCACTGTATTGTCCTCAAAGCGAGGGAAAGAAGTTGTTTAGTTTGTCTGGGAACAAGACATCGGGGTCCGCAACGAGGCTGGTTTTTTTTTGTAGTCCATGACTGACTGTAGACCCTGCCAAATACCTCTCGTGTCTGAGCCGTTGAATTGCGACTCCACTTTGTCTCTATACTGAGGCTTAGCTTGTTTGATTGCCTTGTGGAGGGAATAGCTACACTGTTTGTATTCGGTCATGTTTCCAGTCGCCTTGCCCTGATTCAAAGCAGTGGGTTCGCTCTTTCAGTTTTGCGCGAATGCTGCCATTAATCCACGGTTTCTGGTTGGGGAAGGTTTTAATAGTCGCCGTGGGTACAACATCACCGATGCACTTGCTAATAAACTCGCTCACCAAATCAGTGTATAAATCAATGTTGTTGTTCGACGCTATCCAGAACATATCCCAGTCCACGTGATCAAGCGTGGAATCAGATTGGTCGGACCAGCGTTGAACAGACCTCAACACGCGCGTTTCCTGTTTTAGTTTCTGTCTGTAGGCTGGGAACAACAAAATGGAGTCGTGGTCAGATTTGCCAAAAGGAGGGCGAGGAAGGGCTCTGTATTTTGCCAGCCCGCGTCACGCATTCGATATGCTGATGGAGGGAGGGGGGGGGTTGAGGTCAGATCACCTTAAGGGAGAAATAAAAGTTTATGGCCTATATCACTAGTGTCCTGCCTAGCAGTAAAGAACAATGTTTGTTCAGATGTGTATTAGACTTAGCATGAAGGGAACAGCTAAATATCTGTGCTTGTGTGAAAATGTTTTTGTCTAATGCAGCTGTATTGATCCTCTGGGAAGAATTAAACTTGGTTAAGCTTTCATAGTGTCCTTACTGTTTTTTAAAGGATAACACAGTAAAAAAACACATCTCTCTAGCTTAAACTGACTGATTTTTATGGGGATGCTAATTAGACTTCCGTGGGGGCGCAGACATCGGCTCTGGGGGTTAAGGTATGTTTACTTTTACTCAAGTACAGCGGTGAAAGTAGATTTAATTTCTTACCGGTACGGGACACCCAAGTGCGCGTACACTTTTTTTAATACTACAAAAATTACTGGGTAGCCTACTCTGCCGACATTGACAACAACAAAAAACAGATCAATAAAAACGATGTCTGATCCATATAATCGGCCTACGAAAAGGGGAGACACAAATACAATACTAACCTGGAGGAAATTATTGTCCAAAAACAAACAAAAGTGGCACTGACCCAATGATAAAGACAGTGAATATGCACACTCACCGGTAATATGGCCAATATTCTTCGCTGGTGCCAATAAGATGTTCGCTCAATTATGTTACGGATTTTGATAACTAAAAGACAGATTGGAGTCTTTTCATTGTCATCTCTTTACAGCAATAGCCATTTGCTTTCCAAACAGTTTTTCCGCGATGGTATTTTTAAATATTGCTATATGCCTGGCTGGATTGCTCTGCTTTTCACTGACAATCGCAACTCAACAATATATTTGGTATCTGCAGTGATCCCTGCACAAATTGCAGGCCCTTCCAACTGTAGGCTATGAGATTAAAACAATCCACAGCTTTTTTGTTGTTGTTAGAAGCTAATGATCCTCTGTGATCAAATCCTTTTTTTCTGGTGTAGTAGCCTATTTTGAATGATTTTATTTATTTCTGTATAGACAGGAGTAAGCTAATTTTGGCTATTTAATTATATTTACTTTAAGGAAAGCTTAGCTTCCCCTAGCCTTATGGACACCCCGCCTATGCCTTGGCGTAAACACAACCAGTCATGTTTCCATCTGATTGTCAAACAATCACTTAAAGGTACTCCTGTAGGCTACATTCTGCGATTATCATTAGGCCTAGACTTGTAACATGAATTGATGCATCCACTGTTGTCCACGCACGCCTCGGTCTTGGCCACTCATCTCCGACTTGACAAAATGTAAGTGTTCTCCTCGAACCACAACTCAATTTACAGGGTATACCACACGGTTTCAGGTTAATTCGCTAATCTTTCCATGCGGCTAACATGCATTAATGTTAAATAAGGGTGTAATAGCCTATAGTTTATCGGGCATGTTGTATTAATTGTGATAGGCTCATGTTTTACCGGTACGGAGTACACCCACTATTTATTTTGCCGGGATGCCATACCAGACCGACTTACATTCACCCCTGCTCAACTATGACAATTGGGTACTTTTTCCACCACTGCGTATGACTAAGATGGTGATGTATTATCACAGATATTAAACTTCATAACTAAAAATGTATCCAATACCTTTCAGAGAGCTGACTCCAGGGAATGACACAGTCTTTGGGCTTTCTGTTCCAGACTCTCTCTTGGTGCGGTTTGGAGTCAAAAACCATGGACGTCTCGTTGGCTTTGAATCTGTGGATTTTTCTGGAGAAAGAACAGGCCAAAGTCATCCAAAGGTAACATTGTACATCACTGTACTTATTTTTTTTTATGAAAATGTAATAGACAATTAAGCTTTCTTGTCTTATTTATACCATGTGTAGCTTCTGAAGTTGCTGCTTTAAGTCCATCTGCATTGGTGTCCCTCTCTGTGACCAGGTCCTTTACTGGTTCTGTTGCATCTCCACTGACAGCCAATGGTACAACTACCTCCACAATGTCCTTAGAGGTTGAAATGTACATTTTGTTTTATACACAGTACATTCGGAAAGTATTCAATCCCTTTTCCACATTTTGTTACGTTACAGCCGTACTCTAAAATGGATTAAATAAATGTTTCTTCCTCATCAATCTACACACAATACCTCATAATGACACACAATACCCCATAATGACCCCATAATCTCCCATTGCAGATACTGTACAGTTCAGAGTACTTAATCTTGTGAAGGATATTCATGTGTATATAATACATATGCATATCAACTATTGTGTGTTTTTTGCTTAGGTCCACGTATTATTATACTGTTTTTATAGTTGCAAATTATTTGTTTGACTGCATTTGTGTACAATTGTAAGATGTTTGAACCTGTTGCAACATGGTGTGTTGACATTATATTTTTATTTTGTTAAATTTTTATATTTAATATAACATGTTATTAGAAATGTTTGCAAATTTATTAAGTAAAAAACTGAAATACCTTATTTACATAAGTATTCAGACCCTTCCCTATGAGACTCGAAATTGAGCTCAGGTGCATCCTGTTTCCATTGATCATCCTTGAGATGTTTCTAAAACTTGATTAGAGTCCACCTGTGGTAAATTCAATTGATTGGATATGATTTGGAAAAGCACACATCTGTCTAGATAAGGTCCCAGAGTTGACAGTGAAATGCAGAGCCAATATTAAAAACTCTTTGGCCGGAATGCCAAGCGTCACATCTGGAGAAAACATGGCATCATCCCTACGGTGAGGCATGGTGGTGGCAGTATCATGTTGTGGGGATGTTTTTCAGCGGCAGGGACTGGGAGACTAGTCAGGATAGAGGGAAAGATGAGCGGAGCAAAGTACAGAGAGATCCTTGAGGAAGCACTCAGGAGCTCAGACTGGGGCAAAGGTTCAACTTCCAACGGGACGACCCTAAGCACACAGCCAAAACAATGCAGGAGTGGCTTCGGGACAAGTCTCTGAATGTCCTTGAGAGGCATAGCCATAGCCCGGACATGAACCTGATCGAACATCTCTGGAGAGACCTGAAAATAACTGTGCAGCGACGCTCCCAATCCAATTTGACAGAGCTTGAGAGGATCTCCAGAGAAGAATGAAAGAAACTCCCCAAATACAGGTGTGCCAAGCTTGTAGCGTCATACCCAAGAAGACTCGAGGCTGTAATCGCGGCCAAGATGCTTCAACAAAGTACTGAGTAAAGGGTCTGAATACTTTTTTTTGTTGGAAAAAAAACAAACAAGACAAAACTTTTTGCCGATTGATGAAGGGGAAAAAACAATTGAATCCATTTTAGAATAAGGCTGAAATGTAACAAAATGTGGAAAAAGTCAAGGGGTCTGAATACTTTCCGAATGCACAGTAGATTTTTTTTGTACATTTAAGTGATCATAGCATAATTGATGGTATTGTGATACATGCGAGCACAACTATAAATCATGAACACCCCAATTTGAAATGCATCTCAACTCCAGTGCAGTAAGAACAGTACTTCTTATCTGGGCAAAAAGCCACTGAGTGGCAAGCAGCTCTTTCTAAAGTTCATTCTGAATCTGTATCTTATCGGTCTGTGTGCCATAACAGGACTATATAATCTGAACCATCTGTAACAGGACTTTCAAGGTGAACCAAAAGGAGAGCAATCATTGATAAACTCAATCAGAAATAAATCCGGTTTATTCCAAGTTGCAACAGAGGCACCTCCAGAACAGAACCAGAAAAAATGTCTAACGGGCCTCTTGGAGACGGGCCTTTTACATTCTAATCAGAAAGTGAAATGTCCTCTAAACCTCAGCCGGAGAAGCTTGAACCATGTACAAAGTCAAAACAAAAGACAATGACTTTGCCAGCAGCTACAAACGATAGGGGCCGATTCCACGACAGGAAGGCCCAAAAATATTTTCGGCCTCTCAGATTGTTGTGGCAAGTCTCACATTGGGAGGAAGGCTATTTGATATGCTTTTTACATTTGTATCACAAACCATATGAGAAAATCATGATGAAAGTGGCCATTTTAGGCCCCTTTTAGACCTATACATGCCTTCTGTAAGAACTTATGATCCGTGAACCATACATGATACAGACATCGTGGTGTCATTATACTCCTTATAGGTGTGCTCTAAAATCTGGAGCATGTCTAGGTTCTGAAATACAATTTTTTCACATAAATGTATTTTACATTAGTAAAAACGTGTATGAATATCTCAAAAGTACCCTTTATGATTTTGTAAATTTTTAGACATGTACTTTAAACAATACTCCACAAATACCCATCAGAGTGGGTACTCTGTTACAGTGCTTCTAAAGTCATGATACATTTTATGAGCACCAGCACAGTGAATGGGAAAATGGATTCAAAGAGAACTCCTTCTACTGGTGATTTGTTGATGACCTATAAATATACAAAACTATAATGTAGTTTCTTTCCAAAATGCAATATATCCATGTTCAGAAATGTTTATTGTTTAAAGAAATGAAAGAGATTGGTGTTTTTTCACTATCTAATCATGGCATGGGGTTGTGTATTTGTTTGAAATCTATCATTGATGGTTTCATTTGAGACAAAAAAAAAAAGCAAAACGCTATATATAGCCACCTCACTTTCAGAGAAATAAGTAGTACTGCTAGGTTTTACACAGTCAAATGTAACGCATAACTACATTTTTAATAAAGCTCTGTACAAATGATACATTTGACATCAATGTTATTGTAAATGTTGTATTATTATTATTATCATCATCAATTACAGTAGGAGGACATTTTAATCATTTAACAGATGCTCTTATCCAGAGGGACTTAGTTTGTGCATTCATCTTAAGATAACTAGCTGAGACAACTAAATATCACAGTCAAATATACAAATATTCCATTCCAGCTAAACAATGGATATATAGCGTTTTGCAAAAAATAACATTATAACACACAATCTATGAATTAAATATCTGAAAACAGTCATATTTTACACATAAATAAAGGTACCCATAAGCCATAATTTCTGGTGAAAACAACAAAAGGTGAAAAATTGGTGGATATAGCGCTGTAGAAATAAACTCGTATAAATGTATAAAATGGATCACATCTTCAAAAGTAGCAGAGCACCCACTCTGGAAATGTGACACGTTGAGAGAGTACTATAATGTTCCAAACGACACTTCTAAAAAAATAAGATCAACCAAAAAGGGTACTTTTGAGTTATTCATATAAATATTTTTAATGTTGAATACATTTTGAAGTCTTAAATTACTGAATATTTATTCATCATAAATATTCCCATTACACCATCCATGTCATTACTCACACTGTGTGGTGTTGTCTGGGGAGAGCCCTGCTCCATAGAAGACACCCTCTGAGTGAGGTTGGACACAGCGGTTTGGAGATTCTGGATCTGGTCACCAGTCCAGGAGTGGTACAGCCCTTGGGTCTTGTTAACCTCGCTCACAACCTCTCTCAGGTGCATTACATCCTGTAAGAATACAACACAAACAAGCAAATAGATTTTATTTCTTAATCTGATTGATGGACATGTGTTAAAAATGAATGTTTGATTAAGGAACTGAACAGCACTACCATCAGTCCAGTTTGATTAGATAAATATGTAAGAAAAATAAAATCATATTAAATGAACCACGCTCTATTTTAACCCAACAAAGTACTTTTGTGAGAAAATGAATCCATGAGAAGAATACTCAGTATTCAACCCTTCATAAATGGAATGCTTTGAAAGGGTATGAGAATGGAATTGACCAACAGTAAGAGTAGTGTACCAGTACCTGATTTTGAGCTAATGTTGATGAGCGGTTGCTTGTTTCTTTTTCAACTGAGGCTGTCGATTTCACATTTGATTCTTTTGCCTCGGCATCCTATTTTGCCCACAGAGAATAAAATAGCAAGTCTTTAGTTGATCTGACAGAAACTGACCCAGATTCACTTTGCAGGCTGGCCTGTTTTATATGCCAAAAAAGGGATCAGCACTTGTGCGGATACTGTTAGATTGTTTCATGTAATGTGGATGACGCACGCACACAAAGATAATCCCATCCATGTTACACATTGAACATAGGGCCCCATGTTAATTTCACCTATAATCTGCTACGACATTCAAAAGGTGCACAACAAATCAGTGGGGAGGGTTGCTAGTTCGGGCAGCTATAACAAAAACAACTAAAAACTGTAGCTAGTTCAATGATAGATTAGTGTACTGACCTCAGTTACTACTTTCTACTGGTCTAGATGTTGTATAATCTGTCATCTAGTTCATTCTGCAGCTCATGCATTTGGACACTGGTACCGCTAACTGGCTCAGACAAACTAAAAGCAGGCGTAGGTTCAAGCTGAAAAGAGTAGAGTGTAAAGGAAGCTAGTATTTTGATGTTCTTTACCATGGTCTTCTTTAGGTCGTCTGTTTCTTTCTTCTGGTCCTCAAGGGCCGTCTGCATTGTCTTGACATCATGCTGCACACTGGTTAAAGTGCTGCCGATTGTAGCCACACTCTGCAAATGAAAACATTTAAGCCTTACTTCCCAGATGCATAAACTTTTTTTAATGGCAATATGACAACCCAATAGACCGTGGGTGAATACCGGGCAATAGTGATGGCAATAATTGCAAACAAACATGGCAAATACTTCTGAATATACAGCTGAAGTCGGAAGTTTACATAAACCTTAGCCAAATACATTTAAACTCAGTTTTTCACAATTCCTGACATTTAATCCTAGTAAAAAGTCCCTGTCTTTGGTCAGTTAGGATCACCACTTTATTTTAAGAAAGTGAAATGTCAGAATAATAGTAGAGAGAATGATTTATTTCAGCATTTCTTTCTTTCATCACATTCCCAGTGGGTCAAAAGTTTACATACACTCAATTAGTATTTGGTAGCATTGCCTTTAAATTGTTTCACTTGGGTCAAACATTTCAGGTAGCCTTCCACAAGCTTCCCACAAAGTTGGGTGAATTTTGGCCCATTCCTCCTGACAGAGATGGTGTAACTGAGTCCGGTTTGTAGGCCTCCTTGCTCCCACACGCTTTTTCAGTTCTGCTCACAAATTTTCTATAGGATTGAGGTCAGGGCTTTGTGATGGCCACTCCAATACCTTCACTTTGTTGTACTCAAGCCTTTTTGCCACAACTTTGGAAGTATGCTTGGGGTCATTGTCCATTTGGAAGACCCATTTGCGACCAAGCTTTAACTTCCTGACTGATGTCTTGAGATGTTGCTTCAATATTTCCACATAATTTTCCTCTCTCATGATGCCATCTATTTTGTGATGTTCACCAGTCCCTCCTGCAGCAAAGCACCCCCACAACCTGATGCCGCCACCCCCGTGCTTCACGGTTGGGATGGTGTTCTTCGGCTTGCAAGCCTCTCCCTTTTTCCTCCAAGCATAACGATGGTCATTATGGCCAAACAGTTAAATTTTTGTTTCATCAGACCAGAGGACATTTCTCCAAAAAGTACAATCTTTGTCCCCATGTGCAGTTGCAAACCGTAGTCTGGCTTTTTTATGGCGGTTTTAGAGCAGTGGCTTCTTCCTTGCTGAGCGGCCTTTCAGGTTATGTTGATATAGGACTCGTTTTACTGTGGATATAGATACTTTTGTACCCGTTTCCTCCAGAATCTTCACAAGGTCCTTTGCTGTTGTTCTGGGATTGATTTGCAGTTCACACCAAAGTACGTTCCCCTCTAAGAGACAGAATGTATCTCCTTCCTGAGCGGTATGACGGCTGTGTGGTCCCATGTGGTTTATACTTGCGTACTATTGTTTGTACAAATGAACGTGGTACCTTCAGGCATTTGGAAATTGCTCCCAAGGATGAACCAGACTTGTGGAGTTAAAAAAAAAAAATCTGAGGTCTTGGCTGTTTTCTTTTCATTTTCCCATGATGTCAAGCAAAAAGGCACTGTTTGAAGGTAGGCCTTGAAATACATCCACAGGTACACTTCCAATTGACTCAAATGATGTCAATTAGCCTCAAAGAAGCTTCTAAAGCCATGACATCATTTTCTGGAATTTTCCAAGCTGTTTAAAGGCACAGTCAATTTAGTGTATGTAAAGTTCTGACCCACTGGAATTGTGATACGGTGAATGATAAGTGAAATAATCTGTTTGCAAACAATTGTTGGAAAAATTACTTGTGTCATGCACAAAGTAGATGTCCTAACCACCTTGCCAAAACTATAGGTTTGTTAACAAGAAATTTGTGGAGTGGTTGAAAAACTAGTTTTAATGACTCCAACCTAAATGTTTGTAAACTTCCGACTTCAACTATATATATGAGAACCCTTACTTGTCTCTCTTTTGCGTCTCAATTATGCTTCAAATGCTTACATTCTGTATATTTCACAGAAGTGATCAAGTTTAGATCTACCTTTTGGAGCTCTTCAACTGTAGTTGGAAGGTTGATTAAGTCTGAGGCTGATTTGATGTTGGCCTTTAGATGGTTCACCGCAGTGTCCAGAAAACTGATCTAATGAGAGAGAAGCATTCCAGATCACGGAACATTCAATTACACGTGGCAAACAGACTTCCCTTTCACTCTACAATCCAAACCTTGATTTAACCTGCTTTGGTGTGAGATGTTTCACAACAATGGGGGTGACAGATGACAAAACAAGATAGTTCTACAGATAACATCACTTTCCCTTTAACACTTTACCTTTCTGTTAATCTCTGTGAGGTTGGACCACAGTTTGTTCAGACCCTTGTCTCCACTTTCAATATCCTCCAGCTTTCTCTGCTTTGTCTTCAGCTCTTCACTTAGTTTTGGTATTTCATGTGATGACACCTTCTGGCTGGATTCCACTGTAGAGAAAATATGCATAAAAAAAACATACAATGTACTAAAACTGTAGTCACTGGGCTGTATGATTGTAAAACTCAGCCATAAGCAATGGATGTGCAAAGGTTAGCCTACTATTTATTGTGAAGTAAAGTGGGATAGTGTGTACTACTGTGGCTGAATTCATGCTTGAACCTGAAGGCCTTTTCTAAAGATTGACATGGGACAAATGACAGGTTGCAGTGTTTGTCTGATGGCTTACTTGTATGCAGCTTTTCTTTGAGGGAGTCTAGATCTTCTTTCAGGGCAATCTGCATCCATATCAGTCCGGCACAAGCCGTAACACAGGCAGCCAGTATGATGAACAGGAACAAGGGATAGCAGACATTGCAGCACTTCACGTAACTTCTTCTATGATGAATGAGAAAGTTTTTATTAATATTTTACATTCACAAGCTTTATGCATCATAGCCAAATAATGGACTAAAGGAGCCTAACGTTACTCCTTATAGTCCAAGGACCTTACACGTTCTGTTCAGAGGTGAATTGGCTCCATCAGCCAAAACAGCCAAAAACTCCATCTAAACGTGAATGGATTCTCAATTCCGATACGGTTCTAGAAACATAAATCCCTCTACTTTCATATCACATCAAAATTATTTGACAAATGCAAAGTACACATTTACTGTACACACTGTTTTAACAAAGTGACAACATGCTTGTGGCGTCCGTCTTCCATTCGGAGACACAGATAGCTCCTTAGCAAAGTATATGCCTCCATTGTCAATGGAGCAGTCTGTCAACGCTATATTGGGGGTGCCGCACTATGCCATGTCTACCAGATGCGCATGCGTTTTGCCCTATGTTGTTTTTGCCGGATGTCTAGCCCGCTTTTTCCTGTACCTAATGCACGTGCTTCGCAGAGCTGCAGAACGGCTTGCTGCACGGAGTATATCATTTTCGCCCTGTTCGACCAAAGCTAATAATTAGAACAGATTAAAGTTATTCTCCCATCAAGCTACTGGTTTCATATACTGCAGGGCTACCATCAGACTGGTCAATCAAATCTATTAATAAAGCCCTTCTTACATCAGCTGATGTCACAAAGTGCTGTACGGAAACCCAGCCTAAAACCCCAAACAGCAAGCAATGCAGGTGTAGAAGCACGGTGGCTAGAAAAAAACTCCCTAGAAAGGCCAGAACCTAGGAAGAAACCTAGAGAGGAACCAGGCTATGAGGGGTGGCCAGTCCTCTTCTGGCTGTGCCGGGTGGAGATTATAACAGAAGATGGCCAAGATGTTCAAATGTTCCTATCTGACCAGCAGGGTCATATAATAATAATAATAATCACAGTTGTTGTCGAGGTGTGCACAAGGGCACATTACAACAATTAATCTAGTTTGTTTCTATTCTTCAGTCACCCATCTCTAGCAACATCAATAAATTGAACTGGTTGTTCCCATATAGATTACTGACTTCAAATCACTAACTTGCTAAATTACGTATTCATTTTGCACGCCATTCTTTTGGCTGGTTTCGTGAAAACTAGCCAACATGGCTCACAAACCAAGTGTAGTAATAACGAATTGTCCTAGCGTCATTCTTAACTGAGACAAATTTCCAGTCGTTCAGCTGGTATTTTTTAATCTCTACCTACACAATAGTCATCATCATTTGGCCTCTGTATGGTGCCACCCCATTGGAACGTTTACGAACTTCCGTTTGTACCACTGCATGGTAATGCAACTCACAACTTGAAAGTATTGAACGCTTGCGGTACACTGAACCTACCGCAGCCTAGTGCGGCATCCCTAACTTTGCGGACTGCTCCATTGACAACTCGTTTGTTGCTTTATCGTGCGGTGGTACTATCCGAAGTACACAGACAGACTCCAACTACTGTAGCTAGCTTGAAGCACATGAGCGTCAAGTAAAGAAAATGCTGGCTAGACATCCGGCAAAAGAAAACTACAGCATAGTCCACTCTGCCCTCTGACTGTTTTCCGTAAACAAGCGCTGTAACATGGAAATATGACCGTGTGGGAACCTTAACCCTATAAAAATGTATATATCAATTTAGCCTTTTTAAACATGTATTTTATTTTATTATTTCTCACTGATATGAAAAATAAGGTCCGCAAGCGATGCGTGTTAATGTTCAGGCCGAGCGTCATGGCTCTTAACAAAACCTCCACATACAGAAGAAGCCTTCCTCCAATGACTTGTGTAATGTAAATGGAACTAAGAGTCATGATCAAAGAGGGCTACATGTATCATTGATAGACATGTGTGACCCGTTTCAAGAAGCTAGGCGTATGTGTTTCTTTGGGCAAAAATGCCTTCTGGAACATGTTAACTTTCATCTGCCTTAATAACAAACTTGTATGCCATCTGGTAATACGAATAAAACATTAGAATTACGAGCCTAGTTGGTTTAGCCACAGAGAAAGTCAGGAACCTTCCCGCTAGCCATGATTGGCTGAGATAATGGTTGAGCTTGGACATGCCGAGAGATGAGTTTGGATTGGTCTGCCACGTAGAATGCTTCTGTCTATAACATGAGCTGCTCAGCATGTGTAGATAATCCTTGCTAATGTTGCCTTTTTGAAAGATATAACGTTAGCCATGGAGAACTGCAAAAGTGTTGCTATGGATCAACTGCCCAGAATTTAGCAGGCGCTATCGACAAAGATCAGTGGGAAAACGTTGTGATGGACTACTTTTTGCACACGGTCAGTGTGAACCGGAGTGACTTAACACAACGGGCCAAACAAGCTGTAGCTAGCTACAAACCAAACGGAAAGACACGCTGCCGTGGAGCGTTCATCCATGTATACGGGTAAGAGTCTAGCTACATTTCATATATTATATGTTTCTAATTTTGTCAGAAAGTTGTTTTCATTGCAAGTTAGAGCGTAGTTTTAGACCTTGCTGGCTCGCTAGCTAACGTTAAGTGTATGATCTGTGTAGTAATACTATTTGTCTCAGTAAGCCATTTGCATTTCTAGTCATTGCCTAATGTTAGCTAGCTAGCTAACATTGAACTTAGCTATCCAACTAAAGTCAGAATGTACATTAGCTTCATCTTTCTTCCCTACCCTTGCCACACTTGTTAGATATTATGCATATTGCCAGCTTGATATCAAACGTCCTCGCCATGTGATTTATCATAGTAGCAGGATGCAGCAATCTAATTGATCAGACTGAAAACATGCAAGGAAAAGTGATCAGGGAAATTATGAAGCGAGTGGGACAGGACAAATACAACTTTACTCTATCCAATCAGAGCAGCAGGATCAATGTACAGCCCGCCCTTCTCTTTGAAGACAAGCAAACTAGACAGTTAAGTTTTGACCACGCACATGACTGACTCAAAGACACAGTTTGGTTTAGAAAGTCTGACTGACACGAGAAACATGCTTGCTGGCACCCACATTTTTTATTTTAATTATTTTTTATCATAGATAATAAAAAAATATATATACTTGGATCATAATCGTATCCAGAAAATTGTCCACATCCGTTACGATACTAGTTTTGTCTGACTACTCGGCACACCTCTAGTGTCTGGGTAAGCATCATCTAATAATGATACGATATTTCTATTTTTGATATTGCTACTACGCAAATAACCATTTCATTATACTGTTTCCACCTCTGTATCCTATGAATGTGACAAATACACTTGTGAAGAACAACATGACCTGCACCAAAGTCAGATTAGGATATAGGACTAGATAAACGTGTATTTTTACCTGGAGTTTTTCCTCATTGTAGGATACTACTTTCACCACTTTTAGTCTTGAAATCTTTGGTTGTTTATTACACTACCTTACTCACTCTATTTAGCACATGGCCTCACATGTGAATCCTTAAAGAGATGGGTGGGGCTAAGGCTTTACAGGGTGTGAACTAGAAGTCGACCGATTATGATTTTTCAACGCCGATACCGATACTGATTATTGGAGGGCCAAAAAAAGCAGATACCAATTAACCGGACTATTTTTTATATATATATTTGTAATAAATGACAATTACAACAATACTGAATGAACAATGAACACTTATTTTAACTTAATATAATACAGAAATAAAATCAATTTAGTCTCATAAATAATGAAACATGTTCAATTTGGTTTAAATAATGCAAAAACACAGTGTTGGAAAGTAAAAGTGCAATGTGCCATGCAAAAAAGCCAACGTTTAAGTTCCTTGCTCAGAACATGAGAACATATGAAAGCTGGTGGTTCCTTTTAACATGAGTCTTCAATATTCCCAGTTAAGAAGTTTAGGTTGTAGTTCTAGGAATTATAGGACTATTTCTCTCTATACCATTTGTGCTTCATATACCTTTGACTATTGGATGTTCTTATAGGAGCTTTAGTATTGCCAAGCCTATCAACTCCCAAGATTAGGCTGAAGCCATAAACAGCGCTGTGCATCCCAGCATTGCTAAGAGCTGCTGTTTGAATGAATGCTTACGAGCCTGCTGCTGCCTACCACCGCTCAGTCAGACTGCTCTATCAAATAACAAATACATTTACTTAATTATAATATAATAAACACAGAAACAAAACGTTTATTCTTTCAGTAAAATACAGAACCGTTCCGTAATTTATCGAACGGGTGGCAACCCTAAGTTTAAATATTACTGTTACATTGCACAACCTTCAATGTTATGTCATAATTATGTACAATTCTGGCAAATTAATTACGGTCTTTGTTAGGAATAAATGGCCTTTCAACAGTTCACGAGCCAGGCGGCCCAAACTGCTGCATATACCCTGACTCTGCTTGCACTGAACGCAAGAGAAGTGCCACAATTTCCCTAGTTAATACTGCCTGCTAACATCAATTTATTTTATCTACATATGCATTGACGTTTATGGTTAGGTACATTTGTGCAACTTATGTGCTTTTTTTCGTGAATGCGCTTTTGTTAACCTGTCTAGCCCCGGGGTGCCGCGAGCGGCACACCCCCCCCACCCCCACTGAAAAGGCAGAGCCGCGAAATTCAATTTTTTTTTTTTTTTTTTAAATATTTAACTTTCACACATTAAAGTCCAATACAGCTAATGAAAGACACAGATCTTGTGAATCCAGCCAACATGTCCGATTTTTAAAATGTTTTACAGGGAAGACACAATATGTAAAGATGTAAATCTATTAGCTAAACACATTAGCATAATCCACCATCTTTTCTTTGTCCACCAACACCAGTAGCTATCACCAATTCGGCTAAACTAAGATATTGATAGCCACCAACCAAGAAAAAACCTCCTCAGATGACAGTCTGATAACATATTTATGGTATAGGATAGGTTTTGTTAGAAAAATGTGCATATTTCAGGTAGATATCATAGTTTACAATTGCACCCACCGTCACAAATGGACTAGAATAATTACAATGAGCAACGTGTTTACCTAACTACTAATCAAACATTTCGTAAAAATACACAGCATACACTAATCGAAAGACACAGATCCTGTGAATACAGACAATATTTCAGATTTTCTAAGTGTCTTACAGCGAAAACACAATAAATCGTTATATTAGCATAGCACATGTGCAAACATTACCCCAGCATTGATTCTAGCCAAAGAGAGCGATAACGTAAACATCGCCAAAATATATTAATTTTTTCACTAACCTTCTCAGAATTCTTCAGATGACACTCCTGTAACATCACATTACAACATACATATACAGTTTGTTCGAAAATGTGCATATTTAGCCACCAAAATCATGGTTAGACAATGAGAAAAGTAGCCCAGCTGGTCAGAAAATGTTGTGCGCCATATTAGACAGTGATCTAGTCGTATACATAAATACTCATAAACGTGACAAAAAAATATAGGGTGGACAGCGATTGATAGACAATTTAATTCTTAATACAATCGCGGAATTACATTTTTTAAATTATCCTTACTTTTCAATACAGTTTGCGCCAAGCGAAGCTACGTCAAAAAAGATGGCGTCCTAAGCCACTAACATTTTTCGACAGAAACACGATTTATCATAATAAATTGTTCCTACTTTGAGCTGTTCTTCCATCAGAATCTTGGTCAAAGAATCCTTTCTTGGGTCTAATCGTCTTTTGGTCGAAAGCTGTCCGCTTGCCATGTAGAAATGCACATTGCGTTCGGCATGAACTGGAACGGTGCCCAGAGATTCAGTGGCTCAGAAATAAATGTCCCAAAATCGCACTAAACGGATATAAATTGCTATAAAACGCTTTAAATTAACTACCTTATGATGTTTTTAACTCCTATAACGAGTAAAAATATGACCGGAGAAATATAACTGGCTACACTAATGCTTGGAAAAACAGTAGGTCGGTGTCCTCCGCGCGCCTGACGCACCTAGAAAAGAGTTCCTACCTACAGGATTTTTTCATTTATAGTGGCTGTGATTGGGCAATCGATACCATTCAAAGCGTCATCACGTAAAGGCATCCAGGGGAAGACGTAAGCAGTGTCCGTATACTCATAGCAATAACATTGGCCGGACATTTTCTCACCAGCTGGGCTACATTTCTCATTGTCTAACCATGATTTTGGTGGCTAAATATGCACATTTTCGAACAAACTGTATATGTATGTTGTAATGTGATGTTACAGGGGTGTCATCTGAAGAATTCTGAGAAGGTTAGTGAAAAAAATAATATATTTTGGCGATGTTTACGTTATCGCTCACTTTGGCTAGAATCAATGCTGGGGTAATGTTTGCACATGTGCTATGCTAATATAACGATTTATTGTGTTTTCGCTGTAAGACACTTAGAAAATCTGAAATATTGTCTGTATTCACAGGATCTGTGTCTTTCGATTAGTGTATGCTGTGTATTTTTACGAAATGTTTGATGATTAGTAGTTAGGTAAACACGTTGCTCATTGTAATTATTCTAGTCCATTTGTGACGGTGGGTGCAATTGTAAACTATGCCAGCTACCTGAAATATGCACATTTTTCTAACAAAACCTATCCCATACCATAAATATGTTATCAGACTGTCATCTGATGAGTTTTTTTCTTGGTTAGGGGCTATAAATATCTTAGTTTAGCCGAATTGGTGATAGCTACTGGTGTTGGTGGACAAATAAAAGATGGTGGATTATGCTAATGTGTTTTTAGGTAATAGATTTACATCTTTACATATTGTGTCTTCCCTGTAAAACATTTTAAAAATCGGACATGTTGGCTGGATTCACAAGATCTGTGTCTTTCATTAGCTGTATTGGACTTTAATGTGTGAAAGTTAAATATTTAAAAAAATATTTTTTTTTTGAATTTCGCGCTCTGCCTTTTCAGTGGAATGTGGGGGGGGTGTGCCGCTAGCGGCACCCTCATCCTAGACAGGTTAACAGGTTTTAACTCATCAAGTTGAAGTTGGCTGTGATTCAATGATAAATTAACAGGCACCGCATTGACTATATGCAATGCAGAACAAGCTAGTTAACCTAATAATATCATCAACCATGTGTTGTTAACTAGTGATTATGTGAAGATTGATTGTTTTTTACAAGATAAGTTTAATGCTAGCTAGCAACTTAACTTGGCTCCTTGCAGCCACAAGGTCCTTTTGATGCTGCACTCGTGTAACAGGTGGTCAGCCTGCCACGCAGTCTCCTCGTGGATTGCAATGTAATCGGCCATAAAAGGCCAATTACCGATTGTTATGAAAACTTGAAATCGGCCCTAATTAATAGGCCATGCCAATTAATTGGTCGACCTCTAGTGTGAACGATGCTGAGTAGGTGTAGACAAAGAGCTCTTTTTTTATTTAACCTTTATTTAACTATGCAAATCAGTTAACTAATTCTAAATGTATTTTTTTTTTATTTAACCTTTATTTAACCAGGTAGGCTAGTTTATATGCAAGTTATAGTTTATATACAAGTTCTCATTTACAACTGCGACCTGGCCAAAATAAAGCAAAGCAGTGTGACACAGACAACAACACAGAGTTACACATGGAATAAACAATAAACAAACCAATAACACAATAAACAAATCAATGACACAGTAGAAAAAAAGAAAGTCTATATAGAGTATGTGCAAAAGGCACGAGGAGATAAGGCAATAAATAGGCAATAGTAGCGAAGAATTACAATTTAGCAGATTAACACTGGAGTGATAAATGAGCAGATGATGTGCAAATAGAAATACTGGTGTGCAAAAAAGCAGAAAAGTAAATAAAAACAGTATGGGGATGAGGTAGGTAGATTGGGTGGGCTATTTACAAATGGACTATGTACAGCTGCAGCGATCGGTTAGCTGCTCAGATAGCTGATGTTTAAAGTTGGTCTCCAGCTTCAGCAATTTTTGCAATTCGTTCCAGTCACTGGCAGCAGAGAACTGGAAGGAAAGGCGGACAAATGAGGTGGTGGCTTTGGGGATGATCAGTGAGACATACCTGCTGGAACATGTGCTACGGGTGGGTGTTGTTATCATGACCAGTGAACTGAGATAAGGCGGAGCTTCACCTAGCATAAATTTATAGATGACCTGGAGCCAGTGGGTCTGGTGACGAATATGTAGCGAGGGCCAGCCAACTAGAGCATACAGGTCACAGTGGTGGGTGGTATAAGGTGATTTGGTAACAAAACGGATGGCACTGTGAAAGACTGCATCCAGTTTGCTGAGTAGAGTATTGGAAGCTATTTTGTAGATGACATCGCCAAAGTTGAGGATCGGTAGGATAGTCAGTTTTACTAGGGTAAGTTTGGCGGCATGAGTGAAGGAGTCTTTGTTGCGAAATAGAAAGCCGATTCTAGATTTGATTTTGGATTGGAGATGTTTAATATGAGTCTGGAAGGAGAGTTTACAGTCTAGCCAGACACCTAGGTACAATGACGGCCTACCCCGGCCAAACCCTAACTTAAAAAAAATTGTGATGCCCAATTACGACCGGTTGTGATATAGCCTGGAATCAAACCAGGGTCGCCTCTAGCACCGAGATGCAGTGCCTTAGACCGCTGCGCCACTAGTAGGTGTACCAACACATTTAAGGGCCATTTTCTCAAAAGTGGGGTTACAAGTTTATCAACTTTCAAAGCAGAATTACTTTCCCATTGTTCCTCAACTGCAGTGTATTATATATCATGTTGTAGCTCTATAAGTCTCTACTTTTATCATACGTAAAAAATCAATTAAAAAAAAGATTTAAAATGTTGCTACATAAGACCGAATTGAGGCAGTCAGTCACATATTTGGAATGGATGTTGTGTCAGCTAGATCGATCACTTACTTTCCAAAAGCAGCGACAGTACCAAGGTTGCTGAATTCATCATCATCTGAGCTTGATTCGGATTCTGAGTCTAGTGGAGGCTCGGTTCTGAGGAGCCTGTGGCCGGACCCCTTTTTGGTTTTCTTCCTTTTACTGTCCCCAAGTCCGATCAATGCATCGAGTTCTTTCCTCTTCTTCATCCTCTTCTGTGGGGTCAGCGAACCCGCTGAGCCCGACTTAAAACCGACCAAATCCAACGTTTTATCCAGTTTGGTTGTTGTATAAAGTCCTCTAGGTAGCTAGTCAGTACTACTAGCTAAAGTTGATTATCTGATAAGGCTTGTTGTTAGCCAACTAGCTTCCTGGCTAACGTTAGCTAGCTAACGTCGTAATTTGAAACTACTACCATGAGCTACCAAGCATGTACCTAAGCTTGTTAGACAGCTAGCATGATATATTAAAAGCTCGTTGTCCTGGGTCAACGTCTAAAATAGTGAGCAACCCAGCTAATAGCTAGCAGCTATTTTGACACTGGCCGCTCAATCCACCGCCCAAGGCACAACCAGAAGTTAAAATGGCGATTTTGAGATAGCTACTGAGCGAAAGACAGTATACAGTGTAAGCTATACATCAGCTTACTTTTAGTAGCACTTCCAAGACAGTATACATCTAACCAAAAATGATTAAATGTCTGTGCAGTCGTAAATGCATCTGACGCACTAATAATGTTGTTTTGATGTTGACCATCTGACAGATCCGCCCACACTGGCAGCTTCCTTGATGTTCTTCTTTGCTATCATTGCGTTCGCACATTTGGTTATGCATGCCGCCACCTACTGTGCCGGAGTGTGTAGTCAATTACGTTGCATTTTGTGATAACAAAAATAAAGGGGAAAAGAATAAATTGCACCACCAATTTACGCTACACCTATATACCACCATTTAACCCTTGTGTGGTGTTCATGTTGTGTTATTCACCCAATGTTCGCGGGTCTGATGGACACACAACATTATTGGGTTTTTAAAACAATACAGCCATAACAATTTACGTAAAAATACTTAATACTTAGATGTTGACTTATATCAATTACAAGCAATAAAGACAGCTTAGATGGTTAATATTTGCCATTTAGCTCTGCTAGATCCCATTTATCAATAAAAGTGCCATTCATTTGCTTTGATAAAATGTAATTTATGTAAACAAAAATCGATTCTTATTTTTTTAATTTCACCTTTATTTAACCAGGTAGGCTAGTTGAGAACAAGTTCTCATTTGCAACTGCGACCTGGCCAAGATAAAGCAAAGCAGTTCAACACATACAACAACACAGAGTTACACATGGAATAAACAAACATACAATCAATACTACAGTCAAAAAATCTATATACAGCATGTGCAAATGAGGTAGGATAAGATAAGAGAGGTAAGGCAATAAATAGGCCATGGTGGTGAAGTAATTACAATATAGCAATTAAACACTGGAATGGTAGAATGTGCAGAAGATGAATGTGCAAGTAGAGATACTGAAATGAGCAAGATAAATAAATAAATACATTATGGGGATGAGGTAGATTGGATTGGCTATTTACAGATGAGCTATGTACAGGTGCAGTAATCTGTGAGCTGCTCTGACAGCTGGTGCTTAAAGCTAGTGAGGGAGGTAAGAGTCTCCAGCTTTAGTCATTTTTGCAGTTCATTCCTGTCATTGGCAGCAGAGAACTGGAAGGAGAGGCGGCCAAAAGAAGAATTGGCTTTGGGGGTGACCAGTGAGCTATACCTGCTGGAGCGCGTGCTACGGGTGGGTGCTGCTATGGTGACCAGTGAGCTAAGGAGATAAGGCGGGGCTTTACCTAGCAGAGACTTCTAGATGACATGGAGCCAGTGGGTTTGGCGATGAGTATGAAGCGAGGGCCAGACAACGAGAGCGTACAGGTCGCAGTGGTGGGTAGTATATGGAGCTTTGGTGACAAGACGGATGGCACTGTCATAGACTGCATTCAATTTGTTGAGTAGAGTGTTGGAGGCTATTTTGTAAATGACATCGCCGAAGTCGAGGATCGGTAGGATGGTCAGTTTTACGAGGGTATGTTTGGCAGCATGAGTAAAGGATGCTTTGTTGCGAAATAGGAAGCCGATTCTAGATTTAATTTGGGATTGGAGATGTTTAAAGTGAGTATGGAAGAAGAGTTTACAGTCTAACCAGACACCTAGGTATTTGTAGTTGTCCACATATTCTAAGTCAGAACCGTCCAGAGTAGTGATGGTGGACGGGAGGGCAGGTGCGGGCAGCAATCTGTTGAAGAGCATGCATTTAGTTTTACTTGCATTTAAGAGCAGTTGGAGGCCACGGAAGGAGAGTTGTATGGCATTGAAGCTCATCTGTGGGTTAGTTAACACAGTGTCCAAAGAAGGGCCAGAGGTATACAGAATGGTGTCGTCTGCATAGAGGTGGATCAAAGAATCACCAGCAGCAAGAGCGACATCATTGATGTATACAGAGAAGAGAGTCGGCCCGAGAATTGAACCCTGTGGCACCCACATAGAGACTGCCAGAGGTCCGGACAACAGGCCCTCAGATTTGACATACTGAACTCCATTAAAGAAGTAGTTGGTGAACCAGGCGAGGCAATCATTTGAGAAGCCAAGACTGTTGAGTCTGCCAATAAGAATGTTGTGATTGACAGAGTCGAAAGCCTCAGCCAGGTCGATGAAGACGGCTGCACAGTAATGTCTCTTATCGATGACAGTTATGATATCGTTTAGGACCTTGAGCGTGGCTGAGGTGCACCCATGACAAGCTCTGAAACCAGATTGCATAGCGGAGAAGTTACGGTGGGATTCGAAATGGTCGGTAATCTGTTTGTTAACTTGGCTTTCGAAGACCTTAGAAAGGCAGGGTAGAAGAGATATAGGTCTGTAGCAGTTTTGGTCTAGAGTGTCTCCCCCTTTGAAGAGGGGGATGACCGCGGCAGCTTTCCAATCTATGGGAATCAGACGATATGAGAGGTTGAACAGGCTAGTAATAGGGGTTGCAACAATTTCGGCAGATCATTTTAGAAAGAGAGGGTTCAGATTGTCTAGCCCGGCTGATTTGTAGGGCTCCAGATTTTGCAGCTCTTTCAGAACATCAGCTATCTGGATTTGGGTGAAGGAGAAGTGGGGAAGGTTTGGGCGAGTTGCTGTGGGGAGCGCAGGGCTGTTGACCGGGGTAGGGGTAGCCAGGTGGAAAGCATGGCCAGCCGTAGAAAAATGCTTATTGAAATTCTCAATTATAGTGGATTTATCGGTGGTAACAGTGTTACCTAGCCTCAGTGCATTGTGCAGCTTTGAGGAGGTGCTCTTATTCTCCATGGACTTTACAGTGTCCCAGAAGTTTGAGTTTGTGCTACAGGATACAAATTCCTGTGTGAAAAAGCTAGCCTTAGCTCTCCTAACTTCCCTGAAAATGTGCATATCACGGGGGCTGTTTGATGCTAATAATCAAGACATGGGTGGAATAAATCGTGTTTATCTTGAACAAATATAAATGAAACAAGGTTTTCATCACTATGGATGTTTATTGCTTTGAACTGAAATAACTTTTGGATCAGAGTGGTGTGTGTGTGTGTGTTTAACCTTTATTTAACTAGGCAAGTCAGTTAAAGTCTTACTTACAATGACGGTCTACCCCGGCCAAACCCGGACGACGCTGGACCAATTGTGCCCCGCCCTATGGGACTCCCAATCATGGCCGGATGTGATACAGCCTGGATTCGAACCAGGGACTGTAGTGACGCCTCTTGCACTGAGATGCATTGCCTTAGACCGCTGCGTCCATGTGTGTGTGTTAACTATTTAACTGTACTAGAATGCTTAAAAGGCCGCTAAAATGTTAAATATCGTTATTCGGTATCAGTTTGTTTTGGCAAGGAAAATATCAGATATCAGTAGCGGCCAAAAATGTAATATCAGTGCATCACTAGTAAAAACACTTAGTTCAGGAATTTTACATCTCACTCACTCACATATATAGTTACAGCTGGCCAAGGTAGGCGGGTCAGACACACACACACATGGAACAACATCACTCACACTTCCGGTATTAGAGTTGGTTCTGTTGGTTTTGCGGATGGGGCACCAGCATCCTCCTTTTGAATCCTCCCCATGACGGCTGCAGAAGCTGGGGTCCTTGGGATTTGTTGCCTTCTCTGGATTTGAGGTCTTAGCAATGCCTTGCCCAGCTCCTTGAGAAAGAGCCATCTCATCTGGAGCTTCCCTTTGTTCCAATCTGGGTCCAACACCATCCAGATGACAAACACGTTGTACGCCGAGATGTCCAAGATGTTGAAGAATATCACAAGTGGCCAGCGTAGAGTTCTTCTTTTGCAGCTGTAGCCAGTCACCAGCTTGTCTAAATTGTCCACCCCTCCTTTTGTGGCATTGTAATCCATTATGATTTCATTTTTTTTATGTTCCTGGTCACAGATTCTCCCATCCCTGTGCAGCGTACTTATGAGTACCACATTGTTGCCTTTCTTTGGCACGTAGGACACTAGGGACGTGTCGGCCGTGAACACAAACACAAGCTAATTTATAGGCCTGTTCCGTGTATTCAATAGATGGGGTGGGAGCACTGGCTTGTTTTTTCGAACTGTTCCAGCCATCGTCAGCTTCCTCTTGAGGAGCTCCTATTTCCCAGCTTGTGCGAAGTAAAAAAGTTATCGCATGTGAGGTTGTTGCCACGGAGTCCCTGTGTCACATCCACTGATGGCTTTTTGGCCATCAAGGAAAATGCTATGTCTGGCGCAAAACCCAACACCTCTCATCACCCCCGAGAACAGCATGATTCTGGTGGCAGAATCATGCTGTGGGGATGTTTTTCATCTGCCGGGACTGGGAAACTTGTCAGAATTTAAGGAATGATGGATGGTGCTAAATACAGGGAAAATCTTGAGGGAAACCTGTTTCAGTCTTCCAGAGATTTGAGACTGGGACGGAGGTTCACCTTCCAGCAGGACAATGACGCAAAGCATAATGCTAAAGCAACACTCGGGTGGTTTAAGGGGAAACATTTAAATGTATTGGAATGGCCTAGTCAAAGCCCTGACTACAATCCAATTGAGAATCTGTGGTATGACTTAATGTTTTGTTTATTTGTTTCACAATAAAATATATTTAGCATCTTCAAAGTGGTAGGTATGTTGTGTAAATCAAATGATGCAAACCTTCAAAAAATCTATTTTAATTCCAGGTTGTAAGGCAACAAAATAGGAAAAATGCCAAGGGGGATGAATATTTACGCAAGCCACTGTATACTCCAAAAACATGTAATTAAATAGGAAAACAAACCCAGCAAAATTCAACATTTGTATGAATGTAACCCTCTGTTGAACATCCTTATCAAGCCAAAACACAGAAAATTGACTGGCAAACGCTTGGTAATTAATACCCGTCTTGCAGAGCTGCAGTGTTCACTCGGCTATACAACCTGCAAACCCGTGCCATTCGCCACCAAGCACCAGGGCGGACCAACCAGTCAAATAGTAAAGAATAATACACATGGTCCTTTGGGAGTATACATTTGTATGTATTGTAGCGACCCGCACAGACAGCGGTGTGTTATGTGGTAGGCTATTAGTGGGTTGTGTTGTACTTACCAGTGTTCGCGGGGTCCAACATGCCAATCAACCTGCTATCTGCCAATCACGGGGATGCCTGGAATGTTCTGATGCCGGGCATCCTGGTGTTTGGCGGAGTGGCGTGGAGGGGGGTTGGGCAGGGGGATGGAGCATTGGAAGGTAAGACCAGGTTTAGCCATTGTTCTCTCTCTTATGTCTGGGCTTCACAAGAGAAGGTCACGGTTGGCTTGTGGGGTATCTTTCGTTTATTTGGCGTGGGCTACGGCCAAACAGTAGCCTGTGTAAAGTTGGGTTAATAAACCGTCTATTCGTAAACTCAACCCTCTGTCTGGACAATTGTTCCTTTATGATCTTGTCAGGTCATTACATTGGGGTCAGAAGTAAAAACGTTGATAAAAGTTAGCCAGCTAGCTAGCTGACTTCTGTGGCTAGCTACCGCAGGTGAGAACGGGGGTTGAAAATGCTTTGAGGAAATCCGAAAGTGTAGGTGGAGGTAGAGGACAATTATGGCCAAGGAAGTGCGTGTGCATGGACGTCGGGGGATCTGGCTGAGGAGATCACCAGGGCGTCGGAGCCCAGAGGTCGCTTGAGGGAGGACGTTAGAGTGATGGCGGCTGAAGCGGGCATGAGTCCTTCGTCGACTGTGCTTCGCGCGGATTCTGGTGGGCGGACCGAAGGGGTGACGTCGACGCGGCGGGACAAGGAATCTGGGGCTCAGGATGTAAACAAACATGGCGGCGCCCAGTGCGTCCGTATCTGTTAAGACCCCAAAGTATTCCGGTAAGGCGGATTGGGAAGCTTTTCATGCTCAGTTTGAACTGTTAGCTCATTTTAGGAGGTGGTCGAATGAAGATAGGGCACTGCAGTTGGCTTTATGCCTCACGGATGAAGCTCTGGCCTGTTTGATATTGATTAGCCCCGAGGACAGACGTGATTATGGTGCTTTAGTGGGAGCACTGAGGAGGAGCTATGGACAGTGTGTACAGCCCGGGCTACTGCGCTCCGAACTGAGTAATAGACGCAGGCAGCCTGGAGAGCCTCTACGGGCGCTAGCTAATGACATTGAGAGCCTCTCTCGGCGGGCATATGCTCACATGCCCCTCTCCGTGCAGAGCGAGCTAGCACGGGACCAGTTCATACAAGCGCTCTCTCCTACAGAGCTGCGCATACAGACCCAGCTGGCTCATCCTGAGTCATTGCAGATAGCCTTGGAGATGGCTTTGGAGAGGGAGCTGGTGTGGGCTGGGGCTTCAGCTGGGACTTTGGTGGGGGTGCTGGTAGACAGACCCTCTGTGTGAGCTGGGGGGCAGAGCAGCCCGGAGCCGGAAAAGCCTGCATGGGTGGCTGAAATGACAGAACTCATTCGTGCTGTGTCGCTACAGGCGGCACGAAACACACGCCCTGGTCCCATGGTCTGCTAGGGTTGTGGCCAGCCAGGCCATCTGCGCCAGGATTGCCCCATGTCCCCCAGAGCTCAGGGAAACGGCTCGGGGTCCGCATAGACCGGGTAGTGCGGACCCCTGGCTTTCTATCCCAACCACCATCTTCTTCAGGAGGAGCCCACCGGCACAGACGGGGAAGCAAGGCTCCACTTCCCCCAGAAGCAGACGAGAGCAAGCGGATGGAGCCTGTTGTTGTGGTGGGCCGGACCTGTGTTGGGGACTTTTGCATGTCCCTGTCACTGTGGAGGGGGTGCCCTGCTCTGCCCTGGTGGACACTGGGTCCACAGTAGCCCTGGTGAGGCCAGATATTGTGCCAGGTTGGACTCAGTGTGAGCCCACAACTGTGCAGCTCCGCACAGTCACAGGTGAGCTGGCACCCATGAAAGGGAAGGGAATAATGACTCTGACAGTAGAGGGCAGGTCTGTGCGTCATCCTGTGTGGGTGGGGGCTGTGCAGGACCCTTGTATACTGGGGTTGGACTTTCTTAGGAGCACAGGCTGCCAGTTAGACCTAAATGGGGGTGCACTGAGCTTCCAGGGAGGGCCGCTAGTCACCATGCCCCCCCCCCCCCCCCCCTAATGTCACATTCACTCAACCCAACAAACCCTTTACTCCAGCAGTTAAAGCAGCAGAGACTCATGGCTAGTATTTTGTCGCCTGTCCTCCAGTGGATGTAGGTGCACGACAATGTATTCTTTGGCCTTGGTTGGGTCTAAGAATGTCTTCTGCTCGCAGGAGGGATTAGTGTTCTTCAGTACAGCTGGGTAAAGTATGCCGAACTTGGTGTCCAGAGCTGTGTAGGAGCCGGCTCACCTAGTTTAAAGCTGACCTCTTCTTCATGACTGCCGTGGTGTAGTCCGGGTAAATGTGAATATTCCGGCCACCCGTGGGTGATGGGAGACACTTGTGCTGCCTTACTGAAGATATCCTCCTTCTCCTGAAGGTAGTGACATTTAACTGCTATGGGTCTGGGTAGCTCCCCATTCTTTGATTCGGACTGTATACTTCTGTGCTCACGGTCATGGGTGGGGGCGTAAACTAGACCTAGAATTTCCTGTAGCTATTTAGCTATTGACAGGGTAGGCCGCATTCCGCCTACGGTCTTGAGTCCCTCTCTCATGCAGAAAATGCAACCGTTCCCCCTGCCCTGTCTGTTCTGGAGGTCCTAAACCTTGGAAGTGAGTTTGACGACATCTGATGATAGCCGGGTGACTTGGACTTCCAGTGTCACCACATTGTCGGAGTAAATATTTGCGCCATCTTCTAGGCTATTCAGATGGGTGTCATGTCTCGCCAAGTCTTCGTTAACAGAGTCAATGTTTATGTTGATCTCGGTGGCGAGAATAGCTATTTGTGTGTATAGGTCAGTGGATAATGACTCCACCTTAGCCAGCACAGTGTTAATGATAGCCGCCATTACCATTGCTCGGTCGGGGGGGGGGGATCAGAGTCCATGACAGGTGAGCCCGAGGCTTCTACAGAAGCCTGCTTCTTTGTGGCCCGCGGCTGTTGTTGTCTCGACATCTTACCATTAAAAGGCCAACATTTTCAGACAAAAAAAGTCAGATTAGTAAATTGGGATCGATTCCAAATTAAATGTTACAAAATTAACACGGTGGGGGAGGTGTTGATCAATATTAATAGTAAATTGTTCGCCCTGGATAGGAGCACCGAGAAAATGCGTCTTCACATGTTGCTGCTCACCACCGCCCCCCCAAACTGAGAAACTTTAACGCAAGGGTGAAAACGTACTCATAATATTCCCCCAAAAACTGAAATCAAAGAGCCAACAAAAAACCTTAGTCTTATTCATGTCTACTCAGATCCCTACAAAGGCTCTGGGGCCTGAGAGGAGGGGGGAACTTATTCTGAGAGTATTCCCTGCAATGTTTTTCGGCTGTGAAGTCCTTGAGATCCAAAAACCTTTTAGCTGCATTCACAATGACATCCAGTTTCTTAGATTTCTTGTTAGTTTGGCCAGTATAATTTATCATCTGCGCAATAAATGCAAAAAGTACACTTTCTTCACGATCAGTGTTTCAGGATTCCTTAAATGCTGAACAACATTCTCAGCATGCTGCAGGGACACACACTGCCATGTCTTCCTTATCTCCATTCGGTCCTTCAACTATTTCCACAGCTTACTTCTTACACTTGCAACATTGTAGTGGGTTTTGCACATACACTTTCAAACCGTATCTCACATACCCCAGCATTACGTGTCGGGAGAACGTCATGGATACAGCACTAAAACCAATAGGCTTTCATCCCTTTTCCCATCCACAATACGAGCCAAATGACGATTCCCTGTGTTAATACTAGGGATACTTTAAGTAAGTTGTTAAAGTATCCCTGTTGATACTTCCCCCAAAAGGTCTGTTAGTCAGTGCACAGAATTATGACTCAGAGCCATCTGTACATTGTTCATAATTTGTCTGCATAAGGAAATATCACTCATCTCAATGAGTACCAAAGATTGTACATTTACTACCATCTGTTTGAATACATTCACTGACGTAAACAATTCCTTAAATTGAACAATTTCTTGAATTTGAAATCATATGGTTTTGGGCACACGTTTAGCAATTAACACTGGAACTTCCATGGTTGAAGTATTCTTCACTTTTCTTCTGGTACTTAAATGGTTTAACACTTTTGCTGTTTAATGCTACTGTCTCTGATGTACCCTTCTCCATTTCTCTTCCCCGACATAGCATCAGTGGGGAGCCATCAGTTCCTGACAGAGCTGAGTTGAAGCTGCCAAGGCCCTGTTGAGTGAACTTTGACCTTGGCCTGACCTATCTCCTCTAGAGTGGAACCCCACTGTGAACCTCCTGGCTGGAATTGCCCTAACCTTTTTGCACTTGACCCTTCGGCCTGTATGGACTACTGTGCTATAGGCTACAGTGCACGTGCTTATTAGATCATAAATAAAAGTGAAATAAAAAAATAAAGACCCAATGCATATCTTTATTCTATCAACTCACTAATTTCACTCACATTCCTACTTAAGTGATTGATACCGCTACCACACGGTTCTCTCTGTACACCAAACCTGCAAAGGTCGGGGGTAAGAGGCCACTAAGTTCCAGTGAAGGGAAATCTTAATGCTACAGCATGCAATGACATTCTAGACAATTCTGTGCTTCCAACTTTGTGGCAACAGTTTGGGGTAGGCCCTTTCCTGTTTCAGCATGACAATGCCCCCGTGCACAAAGCGAGGTCCATACAGAAATAGTTTGTCGAGACCGGTGTGGAAGAACTTGACTGGCCTCCACAGATCCCTGACCTCAACTCCATCGAACACCTTTGGGATGAATTGGAACGCCGACTGCGAGCCACGACTAATTTCTCCATATCAGTGCCCGACCTCACTAATGCTCTTGTGGCTGAATGGAAACAAGTCTCTGCAGCAATGTTCCAACATCTAGAGGAAAGCCTTCCCAGAAGAGTGGAGGCTGTTATAGCAGCAAAGGGGGAACTAACTCCATATCAATGCCCATTATTTTAGAATGAGATGTTTGACGGGGAGGTGTCCACATACTTTTGGTCATGTAGTGTACTATGATACTCTGCCTTTGTGCTGCAATGGGAATGAACAGGATATAAACTATTGTGCGGAAGCAAATACATCCAGTACAGCAGTAGAGAAATTTAAGCAGTAAAAATTTAATCAGAGGCTCACCTCTACTTAGAACACCTGGTGTGGGGACATGCGTCACGCTGTGGGTCTTTGCTAAACCCTCAGCATGATGCTCCAATTCAAAGCATCGGGGGATGTTTCATCTCTTCGCCGGATTTTTTACTTTTTCATCTCGGGGTTAAGACTGAAAAGGATGGCATTTTAACATGCCGCCTAGTCACAGCCATGAAGCAGGGATTGGGTGGTATTACCAGTCTAGCATACTCTTGATTACAATAAAACACTTGTTTGCACACTTTGTTCACAGTAGGGTTTCCCCTATTCTCATCAGGACTTATCCCCGCCAACGCAACTGTCTGTCTGGCAGCGATCTCTCTCGTGCGTTGAGTGAGAATGTAAATTGTTGGCATGATGGGAGATACTGCATAGAATTGACTACTAATTGGATGCTTTCATCTGACATGACAGCCTGTTCGAATACAGATTAACAGCGTCAGTTCGTGGAAGGGCCGCTCCTGGAATACTGATTCTGCTCACTCGGAGCTATGTTACCCATTTATTGTGGTCCACGGACCTTAATGTTTAATAGCTGTATCCATACATCTCCATCAGGAATTATATTTGAGACGGTCTTATTGTCTGTGATGCAAGGCCTAAGGCTAAAACAGTATGTGGTACTCAGTTGAAGAAGAGCTACGCTGAACAAAAATATGTAACGCAACATGCAACAATTTCAAAGATTTTACTGAGTTTCAATTCATATAAGGAAATCAGTCAATTTAAATAAATTCATTAGTCCCTAATCTATGGATTTCACATGACTGGGAATACAGGTATGCATCTGTTGGTCACAGATACCATAAAAAACAGTAGGGGCGTGGATCAGAAAAGCAGTTAGTATCTGATGTGACCACCATTTGCCTCACGACACACCACGACACATCTCCTTCACATAAAGTTGATCAGGCTGTTGGTTGTGGCCTGTGGAATGTTGATCAGGCTGTTTGAAGTGGCTGGATATTGGCAGGAACTGGAACACGCTGTTGTACACGTCGATCCAGAGCATCCCAAACACGCTCAATCGGTGTCATGTCTGGTGAGTATGCAGGCCATTGAAGAACTGGGTAATGTTCAGCTTCCAGGAATTGTGTACAGATCCTTGTGACATGGTACCATGCATTATCATGAATGGCACGACAATGGGCCTTAGGATCTCGTCAAGGTATCTTTGTCCATTAAAATTGCCATTGATAAAATGCAAATTGTGTTCATTGTCCGTAGCTTATGCCTGCCCATACCATAACCCTACCGCCACCATGGGGCACTCTGTTCACAACGTTGATATGAGCAAACCCCTCGCACACACAACACCATACAAGCTGTCTGCCATCTGCCCGGTACAGTTGAAACCGGGATTCATCCGTGAAGAGTACACTTCTCCAACGTGCCAGTAGCCATCGAAGGTGAGCATTTGGCCACTGAAGTTGGTTACAACGCCGAACTTCAGCCAGGTCAAGACCCTGGTGAGGACGACTAGCACGAGATGAGCTTCCCTGAGAGGGTTTCTGACAGTTTGTGCAGAAATTCTTCGGTTATCTAAACCCACAGTTTCATCAGCTGTCCGGGTGGCTCGTCTCAAACCATCCCGCAGATGAAGAAGGCAGATGTGTAGGTCCTGGGCTGGTGTGGTTACACGTGGTCTGCGGTTGTGAGGTCAAATTCTCTGAAAAGACAGTGGCTTATGGTAGAGAAATTAACATTAAATTCTCTAGCAACAGTTCTGATGGACATTCCTGCAGTCAGCATGCCAATTATACACTCCTCAAAACGTGAGACATCTGTAGCATTGTGTTGTGTGACAAAACTGCACATTTTAGAGTGGTGTTTTATTGTCCCGAGCACAAGCTGCACCTATCTAATGATCATGCTGTTTAATCCTCAAGAGTCTAGTGACACACCCATGTGTCAATTAAAGTAACATAATAAAAAAATCAATCTCAATCTGCCGCATCCGCCTATGGCGACCTTCCACATCTGCGGTGGAAGGTGGCCGAGCTAGAATGGTGTTTTTCAGACCATGAGACATCCCGAAAATCGGTATTCTCACAAAAACGTCTGTAACGTCCCAACAGTTTGGCCTACTGACTAATATGACCCCACGAACACGATGGTGTTCTCCACAAGTGTCACAGGACTCGTCTGAAGGTAACCCATACAAATTAATATGTATTAAAAAAATACAAAAAAATAAATAACACAAATTTATACCTCCTAGATATAGGACGTTTTTCAAAATCTTATTCCTAATGATTTATTTTCTGACTGTCTTTTTGCCATTTATGAATGTGTTATTCAATGCGCTTCAATTTTTCTTGTATACCTTAAGGGGTCCTAAAATTCAAAATCAAATAGCTAAATGATCCATGGTATTACCATCTTAAAACAATTCCATATGTTAGCTTAGTACTCAATCCCCCCCACCCCCACCCCAACGGCTTAGACTTTGATTATAATCAGCTTCTTGACATATGTCGCCTGTCAGGTGGATGGATTATCATAGCCTACTCACTAACAGGGATGTAAACAAATTTTGTGCATTTGTGCATTTGGAACATTTCTGTGATATTTTATTTCAGCTCATGATACCAGAGACCAACGCTTTACATGTTGCTTTGATTATTTTGTTCAGTATATGTCGGGTCTATAAGAAATATATCTATTAAGATCATTGGTCTCTACACAGTATGCTTCAAGCTACTTTTTTTCTCTCAGAATGAGCTGGTGTATATGCTATTGATCATTCATTGACATTCATCTTGTACTGCACATTGTTGGTTCAACAAAGATTTAGCCTTATGAGACATTTGAGACATCCAATTGGAGTTCACTAAATGGAATATTAGAAACCAGTACATGGGCATTTCATCCTATACCAGAGCTATTCAATCACAACATTGAAGGACCATATCGCTGCTGGTTTTTATTCTTTCCTTAAGGTTCCACAGTGTGAAATAATGCTGTGTTGATAACCCATCCACTTAACCCGGAAGCCAGCCACACCAATATGTCAGAGGAAACACAGTTCAACTGATGACTGAAGTCAGCCTGCAGGTGCCCGGCCGGTCAAAAGGAGTCGCTAAAGCGCGATGAGCCCCCGCCAAACCCTACCCTAAAAATGCTGGGCCAAATGTGCGAAGCCCCAAGTGACTCCCGGTCACAGCCGGTTGTGACATAGCCTGGGATCAAACCCAGGCCTGTAGTGATGCCTCAAGAACTGCAATGTGATGCAGTGCCTTAGACCGCTACTCCATTCGGGAGGTAGTTACTCTTCTGTTTTTTATAGTATTTGCTTGTGTATATCAGCAGGGGGCAATGTTCTCATATAATACAACTGACTCCTGCCATGCCTGTCAGATAGAGCATGGCAGAGAGTTAGTGTGCAGTGCAGAGTTGACTACCCAGCAAAAAAGGTCAAGCTTGCAGATGGAGGTATTGTTATTGAGGTGTCAGCAAAATGATATGTCAGTTTGATAGTCATTTTATTTCAATCATGTGATCATCAATAATGAATTTGCATATTTGTTGATGATCAATGACATGTTGTTCATTAAATATTTACATATCTGTCAGTGCGTCTGTAGTTTGAACATACGGAACCTGTCAAAAGTTTGGACACACCTACTCATTCAAGGGATTTTCTTTCTTTTTACTGTTTTCTACATTGTATAATAATAGTGAAGACATCAAAACTATGAAATAACACATATGGAATTATGTAGTCAACAAAAAAATGTTAAACAAATCAAAATATATTTTTGATTTTAGATTCTTGAAAGTAGCGACCCTTTGCCTTGATGACAACTTTGCTCACTCTTGGCATTCTCTAAACCAGCTTCACCTGGAATGCTTTTCCAACAGTCTTGAAGGAGTTCGCACACATGCTGAGCACTTGTTGGCTGCTTTTCCTTCACTCTGCAGTTGAGGTCAGGTGATTATGGAGGCCAGGTCATCTGATGCAGCACTCCATCAATCTCCTTCTTGGTCAAATAGACCTTACACAGCCTGGAAGTGTGTTGGGTCATTGTCCTGTTGACAAACAAATGATAGTCCCACTAAGGGCAAACCAGATGGGATGGCGTATCGCTGCAGAATGCTGTGGTAGCCATGCTAGTTAAGTGTGCCTTGAATTCTAAATAAATTACTGACAGTGTAACCAGCAAAGCACCCCCACACCATCACACCTCCTCTGAACAGTTGATGTTGAGATGTATCTGTTACTTGAACTCTGTGAAGCATTTACTTGAATTCTGTGAATAATTTTTGGGTGCTGCAATCTGAGGTGCAGTTAACGCTAATGAACTTATCCTTTGCAAATCATATCAAATCAAAGTTTACTTGTCACGTGCGCCGAATACAACAGGTAGACCTTACAGTGAAATGGTTACTTACAGACTCTAACCAATAGTGCTAGAAAGGTGTTAGGTGAACCATAGGTAAGTAAAGAAATAAAACAACAGTAAAAAGACAGTGAAAAACAGTAGCGAGGCTACATACAGACACCGGTTAGTCAGGCTGATTGAGGTAGTATGTACATGTAGATATGGTTAAAGTGACTATGCACATATGATGAACAGAGAGTAGCAGTAGCGTAAAAGAGGGGTTGGCGGGTGGTGGGTGGCGGGTGGCGGGACACAATGCAGATAGCCCGGTTAGCCAATGTGCAGGATTACTGGTTGGTCGGTCCAATTGAGGTAGTATGTACATGAATGTATAGTTAAAGTGACTATGCATATATGATAAATAGTCCGGGTAGCCATTTGATTACCTGTCCAGGTGTCTTATGGCTTGGGGGTAAAAACTGTTGAGAAGCCTTTTTGTCCTAGACTTGGCACTCCGGTACCGCTTGCCATGCGGTAGTAGAGAGTACAGTCTGTGACAGAGCCTGGGATCGAACCCAGATTCTCTGGTGGCACAGCTAGCACTACGATGCAGTGCCTTAGACCACTGCGCCACCCAATGATGGAGTTGGAGTCGTGCCTGGCCATGCAGTCGTGGGTGAACAGGGAGTACAGGAGGGGACTGAGCACACACCCCTGTGGAGCTCCAGTGTTGAGGATCAGCGTGGCAGATGTGTTGCTACCTACCCTCACCACCTGGGGGCGGCCTGTCAGGAAGTCCAGGATCCAGTTGTAGAGGGAGGTGTTTAGTACCAGGATCCTTAGCTTATTGATGAGCTTTGAGGGTACTATGGTGTTGAATGCTGAGCTGTAGTCAATGAATAGCATTCTCACATAGGTGTTCCTTTTGTCCAGGTGGGAAAGGGCAGTGTGGAGTGCAATAGAGATTGCATCCTCTGTGGATCTGTTTGGGCGGTATGCAAATTGGAGTGGGTCTAGGGTTTCTGGGATAATGGTGTTGATGTGAGCCATGACCAACCTTTCAGAGCACTTCATGGCTACGGACGTGAGTGCTACGGGTCTTTAGTCCTTTAGGCAGGTTTCCTTTGTGTTCTTGGGCACAGGGACTATGGTGGTCTGCTTGAAACATGTTGGTATTACAGACTCAATCAGGGACATGTTGAAAATGTCAGTGAAGACACCTGCCAGTTGGTCAGCACATGCCCAGAGCACACGTCCTGGTCATCCATCTGGCCCCGTGGCCTTGTGTATGTTGACCTGTTTAAAGGTCTTACTCACATCGGCTACGGAGAGCGTGATCACACAGTCCTCCGGAACAGCTGATGTGCTCATGCATGCCTCAGTGTTGCTTGCCTTGAAGCAAGCATAGAAGTGATTTCGCCTGTCTGGTAGGCTCGTGTCACTGTGCAGCTTGCGGCTGTGCTTCCCTTTGTAGTCTGTAATAGTTTGCAAGCCCTGCCACATAAGATGAGCATCGGAGCCGGTGTAGTATGATTCAATCTTAACCGTGTATTGACGCTTTGCCTGTTTGATGGTTCGTCGCAGGGCATAGCAGGATTTCTTGTAAGCTTCAGGGTTAGAGTCCCGCACCTTGAAAGTGACAGCTCTACCCTTTAGCTCAGTGCGAATGTTGCCTGTAATCCATGGCTTCTGGTTGGGGTATGTATTTGCAGTCACTGTGGGGAAGACGTCCTCGATGCACTTATTGATAAAGCCAGTGACTGATGTGGTGTACTCCTCAATGTCATTGCAAGAATCCCGGAACATGTTCCAGTCTGTGATAGCAAAACAGTCCTGTAGTTTAGCATCTGCTTCATTTTACCACTTTTTTATAGACCAAGTCACTGGTGCTTCCTGCTTTAATTTTTGTTTGTAAGCAGGAATCAGGAGGATAGAGTTGTGGTTGGATTTACAAAATGGAGGGCGAGGTAGAGCTTTGTACGTGTCTCTGTGTGTGGAGTACAGGTGATCTAGAATTTTTTTCCCTCTGGTTGCACATTTGACATGTTGATAGAAATTTGGTAGAACTGATTTAAGTTTCCCTGCATTAAAGTCTCAGGCTACTAAGAGCGCTGCCTCTGGGTGAGTGGTTTCATGTTTGCTTATTTCCTTATACAGCTGACTGAGTGCGGTCTTAGTGTCAGCATCTGTCTGTGGTGGTAAATAAATAGCCACGAAAAGTATAGCTGAAAACTCTATAGGCAAGTCGTGTGGCCTGCAATTTATCACACTATATTCTACTTCAGGCGAGCAAAATCTAGAGACTTCCTTAGATTTCATGCACCAGCTGTCGTTTACAAATATGCACAGACCACCCCCCCCGTCTTACCGGAGTGTGCGGTTCTATCTTGCCGGTACAGCGTATATCCCGCTAGCTGAATATCCATGTCGTCATTCAGCCACGATTCCGTGAAACATAGGATATTACAGTTTTTGATGTTCCGTTGGTAGGATATTCGTGATCGTACCTCGTCTAATTTATTGTCCAATGATTGCACGTTGGCAAGTAGTACTGACGATAATGGCAGCTTTCCCAGTCGCCTTCTCCGGGTCCTGACCAGGCATCCGGCTCTTTGTCCTCTGTACCTGTGTCGCTTCCTCTTGCAAATAACGGGGATGTCGGCCCTGTGGGGTGTTTGGAGAATGTCTTGTGCATCGTTCTTGTTGTAGAATTTTTTTTTGTCTAATCCGAGGTGAGCGATCGCTGTCCTGATATCCAGAAGCTCTTTTTTGCCGAAAGATACGGTTGCAGAAATATTATGTACAAAATAAATTACAAATAACGCGGAAAATAACATAACAGCACATTTGGTTGGGCACCCGTAAAACTGCTGCCATTTCTTCCGCCGCCATTTTCTGGGTGAACAACAGAGGTAACTCTGAGTCTTTTTTTCCTGTGGCGGTCCTCATGAGAGCCAGTTTCATCATACGCTTTATGGTTTTTGCGACTGCACTTGAAGAAACTTTTCAAGTTCTTGAAATTTTCCAGAGTGAATGACTTTGATGTCTTAAAGTAATGATGGACTGTCGTTTCTCTTTGCTTATTTGAGCTGTTCTTGCCATAATATGGACTTGGTCTTTTACCAAAACTTTTTTGGTTATTACATGATTCCATATGTGTTATTTCATTGTTTTTATGTCTTCACTATTGTGATGTAAACAATGTAAAAAAAAAATATATATATATTATTCTACAATGTAGAAAATAGTTAAAACAAAGAAAAACCCTTGAATGGGCAGGTGTCCAAACTTTTGACTGGTACTGTATATGTACCATGGTTTTCTGATCCACGCCCCTACTTTTTTTAATGTATCCGTGACCATTTTTTTTTCAGTTGACTGATTTCCTTATATGAACTATAACTCATTAAAATAGTAAACCATTTATAATTATGCTTTTTAAAGGCACATTACACTTAAAAATCTAAAGTTTGTCTGTTTTCAGAACTCAGAAGTTGTCTTCTGTCAACAAATTTTCCCATCCTAGACCATTTGTAGATCCAGCTGTTTGCAAACAATCCAAAATGAATGGAAAAAATGACCACCAAATAATTTCCAGATTTGCGGTGCTTTTCTTTTACACTAAAAACTAAAGCTCTTGGTGTTATATTAGATTGTAAACTGTCATGTTCAAAGCATATTGATTATATTGTTGTAACGACGGGGAGAGGTTTGTCTGTGATAAAGAAATGCTCTGCAAAAGCTGCAGCTGGCCCCGAACAGAGCAGCACTTCTGGCCCTCAAATGTACACAGAGGGCCAATGTCAATAACATGCAGGTTAGTCTTTACTGGTTTAAGGTGGTAGAGAGATTGACTGCATCACCACTGGTCTTTGTTTTAAGTATTGACATGCTGAAAGTACCAAATTGTCTGTTCAGCCAGTTAATTATTCGTAGTTCAAATGTTTGTTCCTGTTCCTGTCCATTAGTGTTATGTGTTTGTTCTGTTCTGTGTTTGTTCTGTTCTGTGTTGGTTCTGTTCTGTGTTTGTTCTGTTCTGTATTTGTTCTGTTCTGTGTTTGTTCTGTTCTGTATTTGTTCTGTTCTGTATTTGTTCTGTTCTGTGTTTGTTCTGTTCTGTATTTGTTCTGTTCTGTATTTGTTCTGTTCTGTATTTGTTCTGTTCTGTATTTGTTCTGTTCTGTATTTGTTCTGTTCTGTATTTGTTCTGTTCTGTGTTTGTTCTGTTCTGTATTTGTTCTGTTCTGTATTTGTTCTGTTCTGTGTTTGTTCTGTTCTGTATTTGTTCTGTTCTGTGTTTGTTCTGTTCTGTGTTTGTTCTGTTCTGTATTTGTTCTGTTCTGTGTTTGTTCTGTTCTGTATTTGTTCTGTTCTGTGTTTGTGTCGACCTCAAGAAGAATAGCTGTTGTTTCTTCAACAGCTAATGGGGATCCAAATATAAATAAATACAATTACTAATTTGACGTTGAGGCATATGGCACGATGCTCTAATTGTTTGCATGCGTAGTGGACTCTTGACATTGTACTGCTTTTGAGATCTGAAAACACCTGACAAACTTTGATATAAACTGCTAAAGCGGCGTTACACTCAAAAATTAAAAGATCAATTGTCAGATTGAGTACAAGAAGATGCCGAAACGTTGGTTGGTTGTTTACCCATAGACATTACTGGGAGCTTAGACATTGTGTGTGACTATCTTTACTTTATAGCCTACAGCTTACTCATCGTTAATCAGCACCTCTACTAACTTTATGGGGGTGTGCACCAGCTCATGCTTTTTACAAGATAAATGCACACCCCATGCAATTGATTGCGTAGAGCCAGCTGTATGCCTCAACACCAACAAGAAAAGAGGAACGCCATATGATTTCCAGATCTTATTTGGTGCTTATCTTTTCTTATTCATGTAGGGGTTTTGCATATAGGTGTATCTACACAAGTGGACTGGGATGTGGACTTAAAGGGATAGTTCACACAAATTACAAAATTACATATCGGTTTGCCTACCCTGTAAGCAGTCTATGAACAACATAAGACAGCAATCCATGCTTTGGTTTTGTTTACCTGGTCACTGTCTCCTTTTTAGCTTTCATAGCACAAAACCAATGTAAGTGAAAATCCCTGATATTAGCATTTTTCGCTTTTCATTTCCAAATCATCTTCAAGTAACTTTATTGAGCTATACAATCAATTGTTGACAACTTTGGGATGATTTGGACTTGGAATGTGAAAATGCTTATATTGAGGATACCCCCTTGCATTGGTTTTGTGCTATAAAATGCTTAACAAAAGCAAAGCAGAGAATGCGGTCTTACCTTGTCCAATGACTGCTTACAGGTTAAGGAAACGGATGTACCAATGATGCAATTTGGGTGAACTATCCCCATAAGACTACTTTTCAGGTATCAAAACATCCGACAGACTTAAAATGTTTTGAGTGTAATGCCCGTGTAGGGGTTGTGTAGTAATGTAGTAGTCTAATAAACAGAACAATTGTATTAATCTAAACTTCTTGTTGTTAAGATTGGCAGATAAGGAAAGAGGGCTGCATCAGAAGCCAGCGTGGAAAAGCATAGAGTGTAACTGTACAGAAATCCAGAGCTTCTTGAGGAATACAGAAGAAAGGAAAAGAGGTAAAAAGTTGCAGACAAGAGTGTTATTGCTGACTCCCTTGTCCTTACAGAAGTGTTTGGTAACAATGCACAACATTGATTTTATACCTGTGTTGTAACCAGGGCTTTTTTAATAATGTTCAATGGTAACACTGTTTTTCATTGGTAGAAATGTTAGGAGCACCACACACAATTTAGAAGCACCAGACAAATAGGTTTTTAAATTGATTGAGATATGGCCTACATTGGGCCAACGTGAATCCCTACCTACTTTTGAAGCTCATCTCCTGAAGAAGATAGCCATTTTCCTTTCTTTCTGTGCCACCAAATGTTTGCATATACTGTTACCAAGTTGTTAGTAGGGCTGCACAATATGGGCAAAAAAATCATGTCGCAATTTTTCAACCAAAGATTGCGATTTGACTTGCGCTATAGATCAGAACACTTGGGTGAACTGTTGTAACCATAGAAATATATTGGTTATTCTAATGCTATGGTTGGTGCTGTCGGGCATGACAACAAATGAAAAAGCCAGGTAGGAGTTATGATAGGGTAGGAACCAAAGTGTTGGCAGATGTTTCCCAGGGGACCCTAATCACATTTGAATAGCATTTAAACAAAGATTTTAGAATAGGCTATCTGATTCAGAACATGCCATTGCACAAACAACATGCTGATCTAGATTGTAGCACCACCACTTGTAGCAACCTGTATTAGAGCTAATGTTTGCTTTGCCCTAGCTAGTGCATTTAGCTAAATGGCATTTAGCTAGCCAGCTAGCTAGTTAGCGGTTAGCATTATTTTAGGCGTTGTTTGTAACACTGTAAGCCTACACTAGTAAAACTGTAATCATGTTATTGCATGCTAATGGAGTTTAGATGTGTATGTTATTACACAAGAGGAATAGGGAGGAGCTGGTCAGTGGTGGGGAGTTAATGATTCATTTGTTGTGATGATTAAACCATTGCTTAATGCTTCAGATTGTTAATATGTTTAAAAATTATATATTTTTTGCTCTTGAGGAAGCACTGTTTGCTCATTTGCTCATTACCATAATGCAGTCTCTCATCTACTGTAACATGGATCTCATTACCAAAATGCAACATCAATGATAAAATATTCCTAGAATAATATTACAGAATTCAAAATATTTGAGCTGTGCATAAAATAATTTGCTCTTTATATTTGTGTACTTTTTAAACAATAATAATAATAGTTTAAAACATAAATAATAAACAATCCAGGTTATGAACATGCCACACGTTAAAGTAATGAGAATTGATTAAAATGGAAATATATTTAAAATCAAAATGTAATTTTTTTAATCAAATATATATTTTTGTAACTCTCTAGTATCTTAGGATTTTTTTTTTTTTTTTGTACATTTCCACCTTCCTATGTTTGTTTTTTTACTTTACAAGTGTTACAGTAATGAGATTTTCTTGTGCATGGTCTTGGAAAATGTGTAAAAAAAATCCTTATGTGAACAGTTAAGATGATTAATTTAACATGGACAATACTTACAGATGGCATTTAATCCATTACAAAAGATGCCATTTTTGTCTTTGTGTTTTCAAAATGTACCAAGAGTAATGTGAAGTAAAAGACCATCGACGGAGTTTTAGGAGTAGATGACCACAGTACGATGACACTTTCTGTAGACTGCAATTACACTGATACAGCAAAGGTTGGATAACATCTGAGATGGATGAAAGAGAATAGATTAATACATTTAGTAAATGAAAGAGGGCAGGGAGATCGAGCGAGAGGCATTTGATTCATGGCAAATACATTTATTTAATAAGCCTATCAGCCCCTTGATGTATTGCATTTAAACTTTTATTTGGTGAATAATTTAATAAATTATGCTCTTAATTCATCACTCAGTTAGACATTTAAATATACAAGACATTTAGTCCACATAGCGTAGAGCTCGCTGAGAAACAACACCACAGTCATTTTGTGTGGTGCTAATTCATAGGTATGCTTGAGCATCCACAGGTAAAACACACAGAGAGAGTCAAAGACTGAGCATGTGTAATCAATATAGGGATCAATAGTTCATAGAAATACAGATGTTATTGAGACGTCTTCTACCAAATAATATTTACTTAATAATTTTGACAATAATACATTAATATCAAAATGAATGAATTCTTATGCAATAGTTTAAAAAAAGTGACATTAGTTCTGACCTTTTAGATGCAATCTGCAAGCCACTGAAAAATGAAAAAGGACTATTAATACTTGCTATTATGTGCAAGGTTTATTTTTTTGCTTATAGCTCACGCCTTGTTGAATAGGATTTGTCATTCTATTGTTGTGGTAGAGAAAGAGGTGTCCCTGTTTGGGTCTTCCTGTGTTTGACTGTATTCATGTACTGAGGTTGATCAGGGATTCTCTTTGTATAGGCTTCTCTCCCTGCACAACTTAACAGGCCATACACAAAGAGAGAGAAAGAAAGAAAGAAAGAGAGAGGGAGAGAGAGAAAGAGAGAGCGAAAGAGAGAGAGAGAACACTTGATGAGGTGCAGAAGAGGGAAACCAGCACATTAATTTGGCTTTAACCAACCTTTTTCAAAGCATTCTCAGGGAACTGGATCATATATGCTCCAGCTAGAGGCACAGAAAACAGCCACACTGCACGTTGGGAAAGTGAAATACCATATTTTGTAATCGTATTTTGTGTGTTTGGACTCTAAGGTCTAGTGTTACTCTCAACAATATGAGTGTGAAACTGCGGCAGAGAGCCAATCTAAATAGAAGAATATATCTGCTGCTAATGAGACCAAGAGCAAATAGGAAAGGTATATTTACAGGAGAAAATGAGGAAGAGAGAGGATTAGGAGTGGATTTATATGTCATATGTAGCCTCCCACGAAGACAAGCATGTCCTGCTGTGGAGTGCCCTGTAGATGGCAGGGCAGGGGGTGGAGAGGACTGAGGAGTTCCCTGTGGATGGCAGGGCAGTGGACAAGGGATTAGTCTAACATGGGGCTGTTTAGAATGGAGGTGACTGACAGGCAAAGACAAAAAGTTGTAGGGAGAACACATGCAAAATGTCAACTATTGTTGTGATGGCGACAGTGATGTTGATGGATAGGGGTGATGGTGATGATGGTAGTGAGGGTGAGGATGATGATAGTCTTGGTGGCTGGCTTTATGCTGCTGTATGCTACTGAAAGTGTGTTCTATTTAACCTGTGTTTGTGTGTCACAGGAAAACATTTATTATGAGAGGCTCCATTCCATATTCTGAAAACAATTGGCTTTGATGTTCAACAGAATAACACTCAAGGCAGTTCAGATGGTTCTTTTAACTCACTAATAAGAGATGATGAAGTTAAGACTTTGCCCTTCTGGAAAATTGCCGCAAAGAAACCTAGCAGCAGCCTCATGCATATTCATGAGGTGTTGATGGTTATCAAGTCATCACAATCAAAACAAACATCCAGGGCCCTCGTTATTGGTTTCTAAATTACACCGCACCAGGAAATAGGACCAAAACAGCTCAGCACCAGATGGAATCCTCAAAGCACTGTGAAATCTGACAAGGAAAACCATGTTGGATTTTTATTGGGGAAACTATCCATTGGTCTGTGTTGATCCGAAAAATATACATTACTGATGAAAACGGACAAAATATTTGCAGAATGTCTTGTTTAGGGGTCCAAATGTGTTGTTTAGGGGTCCAACTGTGTTGTTTAGGGGTCCAAATGTGTTGTTTAGAGATGATGGCAAGTATTTTTTCTCAGCATGTCAATTTAATTTAATCGAGTTAATGGGATAACAAAGAGAAAAACAACAACTCAAAGATCAAGAAAAATGAATATGAAAATTGAAATGACTAATTAGTAATAGCAGTGTATTTCAAGGTTTTGACATGCATCAAAATTGGTCTAAATTTGACCAATTGGACTACAAAAGTATGATTTGAAAGGTCATTGTTATTATAATGGTTACAGATAATGCCACACATGAACCAGAAACAAGCATAAATGGTTAACTTGCAGTGTACCCCAACATTCTTCCTACTGAATTAGTAGGTGTTTAGATCTAAAGTCCAACTTTCCTAATTGGAGCAATTACTATGCTGAAGGGAACACATTTTGTCTGGCTTTGAAACAGGTCCAGAGATGTAAAACCATATCCTTATTATCAAATTAAGGTAATAATAGGGTTGATTGATATTGGCAATGCGAATATTAACAAATGTATGGAAAGTAATGACGATTTGCCTATTTTCCCACATGGAATATATGCAATTGAAAGTACCGTTACTTATTGAAAGTACACTTACTGATTTTGGCCAAGGCCAGTACTGATGTCCGGAGGTAGTACAGTGGATAAATAAATAAATAAAAGGACTGAAAACCATTATTTCTTTGTGTGGAGGTTTTACAGCGGAATAGCGGTGACATCATTATTCCAACATATTGTAAAATCTCCCTCACTATGCCTCTAACAGCTCTTTAAATCGTATCAGTCAGACCTTTTAGGTTTTTCCTGCAATCTTCAAACGCTTATCGGGTTGACCACCCTACCAATTACTGCTCAGCCATGCTGCAGGGCCTCATACACCAACACCACACAGAGCACATCGTAGAGTCAGAAATACATTCAGAAATACACACTCCACTCAAAACATACAGTGACAGGTTTTTTACTAACACAGGGCTTAAATGACAGTTCCATTTGGATAACAACAAAATGATCATGAATGGACTTCACTGTATGTAATATAATCACGTCACATTGGTCGTTTTTAGTGAAGGGAAGTGGCTCATCCAGGTTAAAGGTGTGCTACAGTAAATGTATTCAACTCATACACTGTCTTCTTATAAAGTCAGAGCTATTTAATCAAGCAAAATATGAAACGGAATAATTCTGCACAGTGTATATAGTGAGTAGGAAGATACGTCTCATGATAAAATATGCTATTTTCAATTAACCAAAACCACCTGTGAAACAGTCTGTTTGGCTTGATAATGAAACAAATCGCCATGGTGACGCAGAGGCAATGAGGATGAAGGAGGAGGATGTGCCCTGTTTCCCTCACTGTCTACCAGTGTGTGTATGTTTCAGTGTGTGGGTTTCAGTGTGTGTACAGTCTCTTCAGTTACCCAGAGGGATTACCAAGGGAGAGGAACACTTATACCATCCAATTCCTGTTTCATAAATTATTGCTTCTTGGGTCATTTCCAGGAGGAAAAATAGGCCTGTGTCGTGTTTAATTCTCCTATAGTACCATCAAAAATAGAGAATCTCTTCCCAAGCAGGATCCCAGCTCACCATTGTTTGACATTCTGTAAGAAGAATTACTAGAAAACTTTTAACAACTTCCACTCTGGGCCATTTTCAATCAAACTCGCACTGCAGAAAAATCGGATAATTGTCATTTACATCAAAATGTGTTTTGTTTTATTTTAAATTGCCTGAGCTCCACAAGTTTGATTGAAACCCAACCTGTAAGCAGCTCAATTAATTAAATCCAACTGGTATTGCAATTTTGACACAGTAGCTCAACCTTGATCACAGAGTGGTTTTGGGTAATATAAAACTCTAATGTGTATATTTCAAATTATGAAGACTGTTTTATTCTCATTAAGATGAGTTTTGAAATTAAATTCAAATAAAATAAGTGTTATGAATATTGGCTTAGAGGGACATTTCAGAATCTTTCTACTTAATATTCATCAACTCAAGCACCACCCCAACATCAACAAATGGCATGTTTCTACAGTACCAGTCAAAAGTTAAGACACACCTACTCATTCAAAGGTTTTTCTTTATTTTTTAATATTTTTTACATTGTAGAATAATAGTGAAGACATCAAAACTATGAAATAACACATATGGAATAATGTAGTTACCAAAAAAGTATTAAACAAATCAAAACACATTTTAGATTTTAGATTATTCAAAGTAGCCACCCTTTGCCTTAATGACAGATTTGCACGCTCTTGGCATTCTCTCAACCAGCTTCACATGGAAAGCTTTTAAACAGTCTGGAAGGAGTTCCAACATATCCTGAGCACTTGTTGGCTGCTTTTCCTTCACTCTGCGGTCCAACTCATCCCAAGCCATCTCAATTTGGTTGAGGTCAGGTGAATGTGGAGGCCAGGTCATCTGATGCAGCACTCTATCACTCTCCTTCTTGGTCAAATAGCCCTTACATAGCCTGGAAGTGTGTTGGGTCATTGCCCTGTGGAAAAACAAATGATAGTCCCACTAAGCTTAAACCAGATGGGATGGCATATCGCTGTGGAATGCTGTGGTAGCCATGCTGAAATAGGGCTATCTTGTGTATACCACCCCTACCTTGTCACAACACAACTGATTGGCTCAAACACATTAAGAAAGAAAGAAATTCCACAAATGAATGTTTAACAAAGAACACCTGTTAATTGAAATGCATTCCAGGTGACTAACTCACGAAGCTGGATGATAGAATGCCAAGAGTGTGCAAAGCTGTCATCAAGGCAAAGGGTGGCTACTTAGAAGAACACAAATATAAATTATATTCTGATTTATTTAACACTTTTTTGGTTACTACATGATTCCATATGTGTTTTTTCATAGTTTTGATGTACTCATTATTATTCTACAATGTAGAAGATAGTAAAAATAAAGAAAAACCCTTGAATGAGTAGGTGTGTCCAAACGTTTGACTGGTACTGTATGTTCTGTGGATAAACAGATAGAGGAAGATGAGTTTTTCTAATGACATCGGTGTGCATCAAATCATTTTCACCAATTATGAGTAGACATTGCCTACTAATTGCTTCCTTGCCTACTAACCAATTAATTGACTACTAATTGGTTGATGATATCATTGGAAACACTTATCTTCCTCTATCTATTTTGAAATTTCCCTTTAAATGTCAAAACTGTGGATGGATTATTTAATCATTTATATTCACTTGTATCCTTGATTATTCCAGTCAGAACACAATATGTTGATTTCAGATTCATCATAACCTAAGGTAAAATATTCAAATAACAACGCAAGTTTTTCAATTATAAAATGCCCAATTTTAACTAATTTAACTAATTGAGATGTTCTTATTTGGGATGCTGAAGTTTTTGTTGATGCTGAAATGTAATTCCTCTGAATTTGTTAATGACTTTCCAATGTCTGTTCTCAGAGTCATGGGACAATTCTCTTTAGCTCCATGCTCGTAGAATTGAGAGCCCAACCTTCTCACATAACATGGATTATATACGGGATGTGAGGTCACTTTTCCATCGTTGAATGAGACAGTGACTATACCCAAAGGGATTTTTTTAACTCTGTAGGAAGGCTGCATGGAAAGACAGTCTCTCAGGTGTCATGTCAATCATAGCAGGGATCATGGTCTGACATCCATTTGACATGTGTTTGCATTTTCACCATTTCCCTCCATTTTGGAGAGCAGATCTATGATAATGTCCTGGAGTCAAACTCTAATACCCTTGGTGCCCATAGATTTATCCTGTGAACTACAATTTATATATAGTATGACAGGAAATTCCTCATTTATTTTTGTCCAATAGCTATGCACAGTTGAAGCACACAATAATAATAGTATTAATAAATAATTAGCTTCATCAATATTATTTCAGTAATTATAACACCACACTAAGAGTCCGGACGAATTTGTGCAAAACATGTCATTATAGAGGCATTATTTCAGGGTAAATATAAGGGAAAGGATTTATGTCATTACAATGTACCAGGCATCTTAGAATAGTTTGTAGCATAATACCTGGCTAATTTCTGACTAAATCCAAACATATGAGATCAAAAGTGGTAAGTACATGCACAAATGTAACATATTACTAGCTTGTTACAGTAATTACAAAGGTTATTCATCTGCAGTTACTCAGCTATAAGTCAACATAGTTGAACTCCGCCTCCTTTTTGCTAAATATTTAGATCAACAACAAATGTTTTATTTTATCCGTTGATCCGAGAGCCATGTGAAAACTTGGATGTTTCATATTGATATTTCATATGGAATTCCTATTCATATCGAGAGGTTTAAGGTCTGAACCTTGCTTCAGCGTACACTCAGTAGATAAATGTGTATCCTTCACACGGGAGAAGCTCTCAATGGTAGGAGTCAAGGTTCATTACTTTTCCACTCCCATACAGTTGTCTCCTCTACAGAGGCCAACATATGATATATACCGCACTCTACTTTGATTCCCTGTAAGCACAGAAGGTGGTAATAATTCATTGCACAGTTTAACTCTTAAAAGGCGGACACAACTGTGGTAAGAGGACACAACTGTGGTAAGAGGACACAACTGTGGTAAGAGGACACAACTGTGGTAAGAGGACACAACTGTGGTAAGAGGACACAACTGTGGTAAGAGGACACAACTGTGGTAAGAGGACACAACTGTGGTAAGCCAGCCAAAGGAAGGAACACACTATCTGTCTGAAAGTGACACACTAGAGACAATTGAAAACAATTATTTTCTGACAGAACACCATTGGGAATATCAGGTAATATCAAGACCTTTATTTTTGAGACCATAGGGTTTTGATATATCATCATGGCTGCAAAAATATTTTTTAAAGGATGTCATGTCTTACATTTATATAAAGCAATTATGTATTAATGTACTGTATAAGGAAAAACATGCCATGGATTCAAATTCGTGCTGTGCATAGACATCATGATTTTCTTTCTCTGTCTCTGACAATTTCCCTCTAGCAAGCACCTGCCGTGAAACAAAAGACAGTATTTCAGTCCCCAATAACTGCTTCTCTGCATTTACAGTGAGGTCTGAAATTATTGACACCTTTGATAATGATGAGCAAAAATGACTGTATAAAATAACTGATTATAATACAGCAGCACTAAGATCACCAAGCATCGGCAGGAGTGGATTAAAGCTCGCCGCCATTGGACTCTGGGGCAGTGGAAACGCGTTCTCTGGAGTGATGAATCACACTTCACCATCTGGCAGTCCGACGGACTAATTTGGGTTTCGTGGATACCAGGACAATGCTACCTGCCCCAATGCATAGTGCAACTATAAAGTTTGGTGGAGGAGGAATAATGGTCTGGGGCTGTTTTTTATGGTTTGGGCTAGGCCCCTTAGTTCCAGTGAAGAGAAATCTTACCGCTACATACTTTTGGTAATGTAGTGTATATTGTATGCACAACAAAAATAATAGGGGAATTATATAATTTTATACTAATCCAAGTATAATTTGTTTTTAAAGGTAGTGGTCAAAATTATTGACACCCCTGTTTTCAATATCTCATCTTGTGAAGATAACGGCACTGAGCCTTTTTCTAAAATGTTTTATGAGTTGGTGAATCCTTCCAGATTATTTTGTATCCTTCGTCTGCGCTTGTGGACTGCCCTCTTCAATTCATATCCCATGTTTTCAATGGGTTTCAAGTCCGGCCATTGCAAAATGTTGATTTTTGTTGCCAATTAACATTTCTTAGTGGATTTTGATGTGTGCTTGGGGTTATTGTCTTGCTGGAAGATTCACTTTTTCTAAAACACCCTGCGGGGCTAATCAGGATGGCCTACTTTTCCTGCCTTCCTTTTTAAGCCCTCCTGATGGATTTTTTTATTTTATTCTAATCCTATGAATTTTCATGAGGAGTGAGGAGACCGAGACAGGTCTTTAAATGAAGGTGCATTTTGGCAACAATGTGCATATTTTAAAGAACACACACTGAGCTTTACGTATACAACCAGTAAGAAGTTGGATGATCTCATGAACAAGCTGGGAAATGTAGATCCATTTGTTTTTCATGGGCAAGTCGAGGACATTTTTTGTCATGCTTTTAAATGATTTGGTCTGTTTGGGTGGCAAACCAAACAGATATTATCTATAATCTGGGGGGCACTGATGTCTGTCTTATAAATCTTGTTGATCTCAATTCTGGAATTCTGTGGAATCCCAGTTTTTATGCAATTGTGTCAATAATTTATAATAATAAGATCCCTGGGAGCTATTGCAACAGTGACCAAACCACAGTAATTGTGACTCAAATCCTTTTTGACACTCATCTTGTGTTTAAGGCCAGTCCCAGAAAGCATATTCCTTGGGTGTATAATTCCCCCTACACTCTGCCAGCACAATGTTCTGTGTCATGCTCATCACGACACAACGCATTTGTCAGACACTCCACCTCGTTTCCTCCATCCATCAGCCTGTGTTTGTGTAAACATTCAGAGTGGCCAGGCACATGGAAATACAGCTGTCAATGGACTACAATTACAGTTACAGCACACACAACAGCAGTTTACACAATGACAACACCACTCAAAACAGAACAAGTTTGCTAAGCCAAGAGAGATAAACTGTTGCCACTGGGAAGTTGGACAGTAAAACAAAAGGAGGATGTCATAACAAGATATCCAATTGACTGACATTAGTGTCAGGTTGCATGTGAAGGCTGTTGGGCACACAGTTACAGAAATGTCACGTAGTGTACAATACTTTACATGGTTACATGGTGCCAGAACATGTCCAGTACACAAGAGCAGAATTTGTATAATAGCTGCTAGCTCTGGGTGACTGGTGCCCTCACTATAACCATTGATAAATGGCTTCAAATCAAATTGTATGTCACATACACCGAATACAACTAGTGTAGACTTCACCGTCAAATGCTTGCTTACGAGCCCTTCCCAAAATGCAGAGGAATAAAATAAAACACACAAGAAAGAAGCTATATACTGGGAGTACACTGGTACTCCCAGTAAATAGCTGGGAGTAGCGATAGTTAATTTGGAATTCTATCAAATCCATGTTGACTGAAGGATCAATTATTCTGAAACACAAAATACTGGAAAAAGCCATACTATGGAACTAACTTATCAAATAATCATATTTGTATACACTATGCCAATAGAAATAGACAGACCATCACCAACAGGACAATGTGAGTGTAGATATCATGAGCAACTACTGCTGTCTTTGGGAATATGACATAATATAAAGGTACATGGCTGGCGTTATGGGTGGGCCTTAAGGGCCTGGTCCGCCCTACCTTACCTCCTTGCCCGTCCAAATAAAATATGAATAATGTATTTGACACAGTGAGACACACCCATAAAGCTGTCATCAGGGCAAAGGGTGACTATTTGAAGAAACTCAAATATAAAATATATTTTGATTTGTTAAACACTTTTTTGTTTACTACATGATTCCATATATGTTATTACATAGTTTTGATGTCACTATTATTTTACAATGTAGAAAATAGGTAAAATAAAGAAAAACCCTTGAATGAGTAGATGTTCTAAAACATTTGACCGGTAGTGTAAGTTAAATTGTAAGGGCTGTCTTCGGGTGAAAGAGAGGAGGACCAAAACGCAGCGTGATGATAATCCATAATTGTAATAGGCTACTTAAACAACGAACAAAACAACAAACTGACAGAAATAACCGAAGTCCCGAACTAGTGAACACGGAACATATGAACAGGAACAGGAACAATCACCCACAAAACACACTACAAAAACAGGCTACCTAAATATGGTTCCCAATCAGAGACAATGACTAACACCTGCCTCTGATTGAGAACCATATCAGGCCAAACAAGAAACCCTACATAGAAACAGACAACATAGACTATACCCACCCAACTCACATTCTGACCAACTAAATAAAGACCAAACAAAGGAAAATAAGGTCAGAAACGTGACATAAATGCATTGGATACAAAACAAACACTGGCATATTATTAAGGAGAACATATCCAATGTAATTATATTGATTCATATCAAACAAGAAAATACAGTGCATTCGGAAAGTATTCAGACCCCTTCCTTTTTTCCACATTTTGTTACGTTACAACCTTATTCTGAAATGGTTTAAATATTTTTTTCCCCTCCTCAACATACATGCAATACCCCATAATGACAAAGCAAAAACAGGTTTTAGACATTTTTGTACATTTCTAAAAAATAAAAACAGAAATACTGATTTTACATAAGTATTTAGACTCTTTGCTTTGAGCCTCAAAATTGAGCTCAGGTGCATCCTGGAGATGTTTCTACAACCAGATTGGAGTCATCCTGTGGTAAATTCAATTGATTGGACATTATTTGGAAAGGCATACCTGTCTATATAAGGTCCCACAGTTGACAGTGCATGTCAGAGCAAAAACCAAGCCACGAGTTCGAAGGAATTGTCCGTAGAGCTCCAAGACAGGATTATTGTGAGACACAGATTTGGGGAAGAGTACCAAGACTCTTCCTAAAGCTGGCCACCCAGCCAAACTGAGCAATCGGGGGAAAGGGACCTTGGTCAGGGAGGTGACCAAGAACCCAAGGGTCACTCTGACAGAGCTCCAGAGATCCTCTGTGGAGGTCGGAGAACCTTCCAGAAGAACAACCATCGCTGCAGCCCTCCACCAATTAGGCCTTTATGGTAGAGTGGCCAGACGGAAGCCACACCTCAGTAAAAGGCTGATGACAAGCCGCTTGGAGTTCACCAAAAGGCACCTAAATGACTCTCAGACCATGAGAAACAAGATTCTATGGTCTGATGAAACCAAGATGTAAATCGTTGCCCTGAATGCCAAGCATCAGGTCTGGAGGAAACCTGGCACCATCCCTACGGTGAAGCACGGTGGTGGCAGCATCATGCTGTTGGGATGTTTTTCAGCAGCAGGGACTGGCAGACTAGTCAGGATCGAGGGAAAGATGAACGCAGCAAAGTACAGAAAGATTGTTGATGAAAACCTTCTCCAGAGCGATCAGGACCTCAGAGTAGTGAGAAGGTTCACCTTTCAACAGGACAATGACCCTATGCACACAGCCAAGACAACGTAGGAGTGGGTTTCCGTGTGGCTCAGTTGGTAGAGCATGGCGCTTGCAACGCCAGGGTTGTGGGTTCGATTCCCACGGGGGGCCAGTACAAAAGAAAAGTATGGATGTATGTACTTGTAAGTCGCTCTGGATAAGAGCGTCTGCTAAATGACTTAAATGTAATGTAAATGTTTCGGGACAAGTCTCTCAATGTCCTTGAGTGGCCCAACCAGAGCCCGTACTTGAGCACAATCAAACATCTCTGGAGAGACCTGGAAATAGCTGTGCAGCGACGCTCCAAATTCAACGTGATAGAGCTTGAGAGGATCTGCAGAGAAGAATGGGAGAAACTCCCCAAGAATCACTGCCAAATGTAACAAAATGTGAAAAATGTCAAGGGGTCTGAATATTTTCCGAATGCACTGTATATTCAGTTAAATCAATACAGCATTGTAATATTATGAATGCCTTTCTCTCTCCTTGTCGGGGATTAGACAGAGCCTCAAAACCAGAACCCTGGGGAGACATGAACACTCATGTTAAATAAATATGAACACTTCCATTGTTTTCCTGTATCTGTGCATTAATCCTTAGAGCACAGTCCATTGTACAAAATAAGTCAAGTTTCACGTTTTATTAGTCGTATGTACTGGATACACATAGTCCAACGAAATGCTTACTTGCAGGTTCCTTCTCGACAACGCAACAACAATAAGAAGTAATAAAAGATAAGAATATGAACATAAAGTAAATGGCTCAGTAGAATAAACCTTTTAGCATCCCCATGTGAGGGATATTAAGGAGATTAACATTCGAAAGCTTGTTCAGTACATGATGGCAAACCAGAGGTTTTTTGTACACTGGACAGGAGCTCACAGGTTTTTGTTCCAACCACTTACTAACACTTCATTCAACTAATTGTGGTCTAAATTGTAGACAATGAATAGTTGATCATGGTGTTTGCTGGGCAGGAATAAAAACTTGCACAAAGCAGTACCCAGGGGCAGAAATCACCCACGTCTAGTTTATAATGAGCTACAATAAGATGACAATTATGCATGGTAGAGAATAATGTGTGGATCTACTTCTGACATAGTGATGCTGCACACTGCTGAATAAACTCCTGACTAAACTCCTGGAATAGGGTGATTTTCCTGGTGGATGAGAGGTTCCCAAGTTCTTTACATCTGTTTGGTTGATGGGGTGGGATGTGTTTCAACCTGAGGAGAACAGAGCAGAAACATAAGGCCAAGGGAGGAGAAATTAACCTCACTGCTCAAAAATGAACCATGCGTGCCACAACACTTCAGCCAAAATGGGAGCCACTTACAAAAACTACAAATTCTAGCTCATTTTTCAAAAAACAAGCCTGAAACTCTTTCTAAAGACTGTTGACATCTGCTGGAAGCCCTAGAAACTGCAATCTGGGATGATTTCCATTGATTTCCCCCATAGACAGGCATTTAAATGGTTAAAATTCCGGATGTATCCTCCTGGGGTTTTTGCCTGCTATATCAGTTCTGTTATACTCACAGACATTATTTTAACAGTTTTGGAAACTTTAGAGTGTTTTCTATCCAACAGAATTATATGCATATCCTAGCTTCTGGGCCTGAGTAACAGGCAGTTTACTTTGGGCACCTCATTCATCCAAACTTCCGAATACTGCCCCCTATCCCTAAGAAGTTTTTATCTACTCATGATGTGATTGTGATAACATACAGGAACTCAAGTCCTTATGTTCACCCGACTTAGAATACAGTGGTTCTTCTTTTAAAAGTTTAGAACTTATGCTGTGACCGTTTGTGGTAGATGGTGGCCTTCTGTCATTGCACCACACTATCACAAGGGGAATTAGAACGCTGATCTATCGGTAGTCTAAACTGTGGTACAAATTGACTACCTGTTCGTAAAATTGACAGTTGCGCCATATAGATTGCAAAATAGTTGGGAAGAGATTTTCAATGTACCGATTCCATGGCACATGGTTAATGAATTGACGCGCAATTTTCCGTTCCTCCTGAAAGCCCTAATATTAAAAACAGTCAAATGCATTATTCTCTCTGTTGCTCACACGCACTTTAAACATTTGGATAATAATGTCACGATCGTCGTCTGGAGAAAGAGAGGAGGACCAAGGTGCAGCGTATTTCAATTAAAATATGAAACACTTGACAAAACAACAAAAACGATAAACGAACAGTCCTGTAAGGTGAACACACAAAACAGAAAACAACCACCCACAAACACAGGTGGGAACAGGCTACCTAAGTATTATTCTCAATCAGAGACAACGATAGACAGCTGCCTCTGATTGAGAACCATACCAGGCCAAACACACAGAAATACAAAACAAGGACAACATAGAACACCAGACATAGAATGCCCACCCAAACTCACGTGACAAATAAAGCATTTAAAACGTATTGATGATAGAAGCCGCCTCTTAATGAGTTCCGAGAGCCAATCTGTTATCCAATGATTATTTTTATTATTATTAACTCTGCATTATAATTATATAAACACCCCTTAGATATTCTCACTGACCAGAAATAAATCCTATTCATAATGAATAATCAGATGCGTGTTGCAAGCTAGATTTATGTTTTGCTTACTATATTAGGTATTGGATCACAAAAAATTATTACTTTTACAATACTTTGTAGTTTACCAATAAAATTGGCCGATGGGGATGTGGACATACTTGGTATACATATCCCGAAATAAAGAAATGATCTCTCTCCAATAAATGTTAATAGAAAGTTAGCAAAAATAGACAAGATCTTGCTACAATGTAAAGGAAAATACCTGTCTATTTGTGGAAAAATCCCTGTGATTAACTCTTTCGGTTTTGCCTACACCTAGCGACCTGTTTACATTATATGAGCAAAAATAAATACATTTTATTTGGAATGGCAAGCCAGACAAATGTAAGAGGGTATAGTTATAGAATGAATATGAATTCGGAGTGCAGAAATTAGAAATTACTTCATCAATTGGAACCTTTATCAAGCAGAAGGGGTAAAAGTAAGGAACTTGTCTGTCGGCCCTGCATTAAAGACCAAAATTGGTTAAAGAAAATTGTGATAAATAAAAATATATACCAGTTTCATTTAAGGAACAAAGAATTGACAGCTGTGCCATATAGATTGCAAAGTAGTTGGGAAAAGATGTACCGATTCCATGGCACGCAATTTTCCATTTATTATAACCTACTGCAGGCCTTAAACCTATGGGTTTAACCTTCTGAATTAATGATTATATTGAAGATAGCCACCTCTTAATGAGTTCCGAGAGCCGATCTGTTATCCAACGATTATTACTATTATTGTTATTATTATTACTACTTAATGACAGAGCATGGGGACTGGTCTTGATAAATCAATACGATTTTTCTTTGGAAATGTTAGGATTATGATTGTAAAATTCATCAAATCAAATCAAATTGTATTGGTCACATACACATGGTTGGCAGATGTTAATGCGAGTGTAGCGAAATGCTTGTGCTTCTAGTTCCGACAATGCAGTAATATGTAACAAGTAATCTAACAAATTCACAACAACTACCTTATACACACAAATGTAAAGGGATGAATAACAATATGTGCGTATAAATATATGGATGAGCGATGACCATGCGGCATAGGAAAGTTGCAGTAGATGGTATATAATACAGTATATACATATGAGATGAGTAATGTAGGATATGTAAACATTATTAAAGTGGCGTTATTTAAAGGGACTAGTGATACCTTTATTAAGTCCATTTATTAAAGTGGCCAGAGATTTGAGTCTGTATGTTGGCAGCAGCCTCTCTATGTTAGTGATGGCTGTTTAACAGTCTAATGGCCTTGAGATAGAAGCTGTTTTTCAGTCTCTCGGTCCCAGCTTTGATGCACCTGTACTGACCTCGCCTTCGGAATGATAGTGGGGTGAACAGGCAGTGGCTCGGGTGGTTGTTGTCCTTGATGATCTTTTTGGCCTTCCTGTGATATCGGGTGGTGTAGGTGTCCTGGAGGGAAGGTAGTTTGCCCCCAGTGATGCGTTGTGCAGACTGCACTACCCTCTGGAGAGCCTTGCAGTTGAGGGCGGTGCAGTTGCTGTACCAAGCGGTGATACAGCCCAACAGGATGCTCTCGATTGTGCATCTGTAAAAGTTTGTGAGTGCTTCAGATGACAAGCCAAATTTCTTCAGCCTTCTGAGGTTGAAGGGGTGCTGTTGCTCCTTCTTCACCACACTGTCTGTGTGGGTGGACCATTTCAGTTTGTCCGTAATGTGTACGCCAAGGAACTTAAAACTTTCCACCTTCTCCACTACTGTCCTGTCGATGTGGATAGGGGGGTGCTCCCTCTGCTGTTTCCACAATCATCTCCTTAGTTTTGTTGACGATGAGTGAGAGGTTATTTTCCTGACACCACACACCGAGGGCCCTCACCTCCTCCCTGTAGGCTGTCTTGTCTTTGTTGGTAATCAGGCCTACCACTGTAGTGTCGTCTGCAAACATGATGATTGAGTTGGAGGCATGCATGGTCCCGCAGTCATGGGTGAACAGGGAGTACAGGAGAGGGCTGAGAAGGCACCCTTGTGGGGCCCCAGTGTTGAGGATCAGCAGGCTGGAGATGTTGTTTCCTACCTTTACCATCTGGGGGCGGCCTGTCAGAAAGTCCAGGACCAAGTTGCACAGGGCGGGGTCGAGACCCAGGGTCTTGAGCTTGATGATGAGTTTGGAGGGCACTATGGTGTTAAATGCTGAGCTGTAGTCAATGAATAGCATTCTTACATAGGTATTCCTCTTGTCCAGATGGGATAGGGCAGTGCGCATTGTGATGTTAATTGCATCGTCTGTGGACCTATTGGGGCGGTAAGCAAATTAGAGTGGGTCTAGGGTATCAGGTAGGGTGGAGGTGATATGATCCTTGACTAGTCTCTCAAAGCACTTCATGATGACAGAAGTGATTGCAACAGGGCGATAGTCATTTAGTTCAGTTACCTTAGCTTTCTTGGGAACAGGAACAATGGTGGCCATCTTGAAGCGTGTGGGGACAGCAGACTTTGATAGGGATTGATTGGATATGTCCGTAAACCCACCAGCCAGCTGGTCTGCGCAAGCTCTGAGGATGCGGCTAGGGATGCCGTCCAGGCCGGCAGATTTGCGAGGGTTAACACGTTTAAATGTTTTACTCACGTTGGCCACGGAGAACGAGAGCCCACGGGCTTTGGTAGCGGGTCGTGTCAGTGGCACTGTATTGTCCTCAAAGCGAGCAAAGAAGTTGTTTAGTTTGTCTCGGAGCAGGACGTCGATATCCACGACGGGGCTGGTTTTCTTTTTGTAATCCGTGATTGACTGTAGACCCTGTCACATATGTCTTGTGTTTGAGCTGTTGAATTGCGACTCTACTTTGTCTCCATACTGATGCTTTGCTTGTTTGATTGCCTTGCGAAGGGAATAGCTGCACTGTTTGTATTCGGTCATGTTTCCAATCGCCTTGCCATGATTAAAAGCGGTGGTTCGCGCTTTCAGTTTTACGCAAATGCTGCCATCAATCCACGGTTTCTGGTTAGGAAAGGTTTTAATAGTCACAGTGGGTACAACATCTCCGATGCACTTGCTAATAAACTCGCTGACTGAGTCAGCGTACACATCAATGTTGTTGTCTGAGGCTATCCGGAATATATCCCAGTCCACGTGATCGAAGCAATCTTGAAGTGTGGAATCCGATTGGTCAGACCAGCATTGGATAGACCTTAGCACGGACGTTTCCTGTTTTAGTTTCTGTCTATGGATAGGGAGCAACAAAATGGAGTCATGGTCAGATTTTCCCGAAGGCATGGCGGAGGAGGGCTTTGTATGCATCGCAGATGTTAGAGTAGCAATGATCCAGAATGCAACCAGCTCGTGTCGCGCTTTTGAGATGCTGATAGAATTTAGGAAGTCTTGTTCTCAGATTAGCTTTGTTAAAATCCCCATCTACAATAAATGTAGCCTCAGGATGTATGGTTTCCAGTTTACATAGAGTCCAGTGAATTTCTTTCAGGGCCGACGAGGTATCTGCTTGGGGGGATATACACGGCTGTGACTATAATCAAAGAAAATTCTCTTGGAAGATAATGCTGTCAGCATTTGATTGTAAGGAATTCTAGGTCAGGTGAACAAAAGAACATTAGTTCCTGTATGTTGTTGTGATTACACCATGAGTGGTTAATCATCTCTTACCAGAGAGATGTTTGTTTCTGTCTGCGCGATGCATGAAGAAACCGGGTGGCTGTATCGACTCTGACAACATATCCCGAGTGAGCCATGTTTCTGTGAAACAGAAAATGTTACAATCTCTGATGTCTCTCTGGAAGGCAACTCGTGCCTTAACTTCGTCCACCTTGTTATCTAGAGTAATTGGCGAGTAATATGCTCGGAAGCGGTGGATGGTGTGCTCGCCTTCTGAGTCTTACCAGTAGGCCGCTCCGTCTGCCTCTCCTGCGGCGACCACATTGTTTTGTGTCGGCCTCTGGGATTAGACCCAATGTCCAGGGTGGAGGTCCGAACAAAGGATCCGCTTCGGGAAAGACGTATTCCTGATCGTAATGATGGTAAGTTGACATCACTTTTATATCCAATAGTTCTTCCCGGCTGTATGTAATAACACTTGAGATTTTCTGGGCTAACAATGTCATAAATAATACATCAAAAAACAAATAACTGCATAGTTTCCTAAGGACCTGAAGCGAGGCGACCACCTCTGTCGGCACCATGTTACACAAAGAAGATTGTGATTGTAAAATGAATCAGCTGATGCATTGGTCCAGAGCCAGGTGTCATTGGCGGAGAGTACGGCAGAGAATGACGCGTTGAAGAGGGCGAGGAACTAGATGGAGTCACAATCCATGCCAGGCACACCTGTGACCTCTAGAACTCCACCTCCTGTTTGTGGACTCTGCAAACAATGTGACCTTGATGAAAATACCTGTTTATTTGTGGAAAAATCACCCTGATTAACTCTTTAGTCATATCACAGTTCACCTATTTGCTTATGGTTTTGCCTACACCTAGCGACCTGTTTAAATGATATGAGCAAAAAACATGATATTTTATTTGGAATGGCAAGCCAGACAAAATTAAAAGGGAAGATTGTATCACCCAATGTTCAAGAATGGCCTTTTTCCCTTTATTCAGATTACAAACGGTCACTTTTGGTTATTTGAAAAAGAAAAAGAAAATCTCCAAAATATCGCTCATTTATCGGTAGTCTAAACTGTGGCATAAATTGACTATAACTGTGGCATAAATTGAATAATCAGATGTGTGTTGCACTTTAAACATTTGGATAATAAAACATTTCAAGATTGATTTTAATACTTCTGACAGCCAAAATTCTAACTCCACCCATAACTTTTGGACTTTTAAACATGCCCAGAAGGCATGGATTATTATAACCTACTGCAGGCCTAAAACTTAGGGGTGCAAACGTTACTATGATGGGCTACTAGCAGGACAATAGACTACTATCAAAAGGATAGCTCGGCTAGGTGTGCAAAAAAATCCCTCCAGCTTGCAATGTGTTAAGTACTCTAAAGTTTGACATTTTTAACTCTAAATCTCATGCAACTGCAACATGTCAGATGAAACATATACTGTGCAGTATTTCTTCATCAACATCTTTATGCTTTCTTTATTTTATTTATTTAAAAAAAAAGAATGATTAAAATACTCTTTCAAGATACAGATGTTGATTTCAACTATCAGCAGGATAATAGACTCTTGCCAAGTTTAGGGACTTTAAATATATTAATGGAACAAATTACTATGGGAAGAAATATCACTGAATGACATGTGGACTGGTCTTGATATATCAATCAGATTTTTATTTGGAAATGTTAGGATTATTTTGTTCTTCACTATCACAATATTAAAAACGTTCAAATGCATTCATCAATTAAATCGCTTTAGCTGACACACTGCGGTTCATCTGATGAAGGTGCACATGGGCCTATCTATATAATGAAAATGAATTCCGAGGGCAGAAATGATTAAATATTAAAGGACTAGACATCCCAATAAAGGCGTCAGTCATACAAAAATTATACTTAAATCCGAACTGGTTCTCTAGCAAATTAGTAAGAATGTCTCACCCCATGTTCAAGTTATGCCACACATACAGCTAACACAAATATATGGAAATGTCTGCTCTACACAAAATTACAACCAACTAATTGCAGCATTACCGCAAAAATGGAAGAGGCAAGTGGAAGGGGGAAAAGTAAGGAACTTGTTTGACGGCCCTGGAGGCATTTTGAAAACATGCTTGTTTTTCACAAGGGCTATTAGCAGGACAATAGACACGATGTGGTCCCAAAAAACACCTCTGAAATAGGGTCCAGCATATCTCTTGATATTGTCATTAAATGTCTCGCCAGCTTTGATCCATGCCTGGGCCTGCAGCACGCAAATTTGTTTGTTTGTTAGACTAATCATTGGGTCGAAACTACAGAACAGTACAAACAAGAGAACAAACATGGTTAATGTTCTTGTCACGTTCCTGACCTATTTTCTGTTGTTTGGTATGTGTTTAATTGGTCAGGGCGTGAGTTTTGGGTGGGTAGTCTATGTTATGTGTTTTCTATGTTGGGTTAATGGGTTGCCTGGTATGGCTCTCAATTAGAGGCAGGTGTTTGGCGTTTCCTCTAATTGAGAGTCATATTAAGGTAGGTTGTTTCACATTGTTTGTTGTGGGTGGTTGTCTTCCGTGTCTGTGTATGTTACGCCACACGGGACTGTTTCGGTATGTTTGTTCATTCTGTTTTTGTGTAGTCTGTTTTCCCTGTTCGTGCGTTCTTCGTGTTACATGTAAGTTCTTACGTTTAGGTCTGTTTAGTTCGTTTTGTTAGTTTATAATCTTTCCAAGTGTTTGTTTTCGTGTTTTGTCGTTTGTTTTTAATAAATCATTATGTATTCACAACCCGCTGCACTTTGGTCTTCCGATCCCTCTCTCCTCTCCTCGTCCAAGGAGGATTCTTCCGACAATCGTTACAGAACCACCCACCAAACCCGGATCAAGCAGCGGGTAAACGGACAGCGCACGAAACAGGATTTCTGGTCTTGGGAGGAAATCATGGAAGGAAAAGGACCATGGGCTAAAGTTGGAGTAAATCGCCGCCCATGGGAACAGCTGGAGGCAGCTCGGAGAGCGGAGGAAACCGGAGAGAGGAACCGGCGTTATGAGGGGACGGTCTAGCACGGAAGCCCGAAAAGCCCGCAAGTACAACCCAAACATTTCTGGGGGGGGGGCTAAGAGGTAGTGGGTCTAGGGCAGGTAGGAGACCTGCGCCCACTTCCCAGGCTAACCGTGGAGAGCGGGAGTACGGGCAGACACCGCGTTACGCAGTAGAGCGCACGGTGTCTCCTGTACGTGTGCATAGCCCGGTGCGGGTTATTCCACCTCCCCGTACTGGTAGGGCTAGAATGAGCATTGAGCCAAATGCCATGAAGCTGGCTCTACATATCTGGCCACCAGTACGTCTCCTTGGGCCGGCATACATGGCACCAGCCTTACGCATGGTGTCCCCGGTTCGCCTACATAGCCCGGTGCGGGTTATTCTACCTCCCCGCACTGGTCAGGCGACGGGGAGCATACAACCAGTTAAGGTTGGGCAGGTTCAGTGCTCAAGGGAGCCAGTATGCCTACACGGTCCGGTATATCCGGCGCCACCTTCCCGCCCCAGCTCAGTACCACCAGTGCCTACACCACGCACCAGGCTTCCAGTGCATCCCCAGAGTCCTGTTCCTCCTCCACGCACTCTCCCTGTGGTGCGTGTCTCAAGCTCAGTGCCTCCAGTTTCGGCACCACGCATCAAGCCTCCTGTGCGTCTCCTGAGCCCTGTACGCACTGTTCCTTCTCCCCGCACTCGCCCTGAGGTGCGTGCCCTCAGCCCGGTACCTCCAGTTCCGGTACCACGCACCAGTCCTATAGTGCGCATCGAGAGTCCAGTGTGCCCTGTTCCTGCTCCCCGCACTAGCCTTGAGGTGCGTGTCTCCAGTCCGGTACCACCAGTTCCGGCACCACGCACCAGGCCTACTGTGTGCCTCAGCAGGTCAGAGTCGGCTGTCTGCCCAACGCCACCTGCACTGCTCGTCTGCCCAGCACCGTCTGAGCCATCCGTCTGCCCAGCGCCGTCTGAGCCATCTGTCTGCCCAGCGCCGTCTGAGCCATCCGTCTGCCCAGCGCCGTCTGAGCCATCCGTCTGCCCAGCGCCTTCTGAGCCATCCGTCTGCCCAGCGCCTTCTGAGCCATCCGTCTGCCCAGCGCCTTCTGAGCCATCCGTCTGCCCAGCGCCTTCTGAGCCATCCGTCTGCCCAGCGCCTTCTGAGCCATCCGTCTGCCACGAGCCATTAGAGCCGCCCGTCTGTCCCGAGCCATTAGAGCCGTCCGTCAGTCAGGAGCCGCTAGAGCCGTCCGTCAGTCAGGAGCCGCCAGAGCCGCCAGCCAGTCAGGAGCTGCCAGAGCCGCCAGCCAGTCAGGAGCTGCCAGAGCCGCCAGCCAGTCAGGAGCTGCCAGAGCCGCCAGCCAGTCAGGAGCTGCCAGAGCCGCCAGCCAGTCAGGAGCTGCCAGAGCCGCCAGCCAGTCAGGAGCTGCCAGAGCTGCCCTACAGTCAAGAGCTGCCCTACAGTCATGAGCTGCCCTACAGTCATGAGCTGCCCTCCAGTCATGAGCTGTCCTCCAGTCATGAGCTGCCCTCCAGTCATGAGCTGCCCTCCAGTCATGAGCTGCCCTCCAGTCATGAGCTGCCCTCCAGTCATGAGCTGCCACTCAGTCATGAGCTGCCACTCAGTCCGGAGCTGCCACCCAGTCCGGAGCTGCCACCCAGTCCGGAGCTGCCACCCAGTCCGGAGCTGCCATTAGTACAGAGTTGTCCCTCTGTCCGGAGCTACCTCTCTGTCCTGAGCTACCTCTCTGTCCTGAGCTACCTCTCTGTCCTGAGCTACCTCTCTGTCCTGAGCTACCTCTCGGTCCTGAGCTACCTCTCTGTCCTGAGCTGTCTCCTCTATGTAGGAGGGGCCTTAGTGAAGGTTCCTGGACCATGGTCGGGGGCGAGGGTCGCCACTCAAAAGGACGCGAAGGAGAGGGACAAAGACAGTGGTGGAGTGGTGTCCTCGTCCACCGCCGGAGCCGCCACCGCGGACAGATGCCCACCCAGACCCTCCCCTTGAGTTGTAGGGGTGCGCCCGGAGTTCGCACCTTGAGGGGGGGGTTCTGTCACGTTCCTGGCCTATTTTCTGTTGTTTGGTATGTGTTTAATTGGTCAGGGCGTGAGTTTTGGGTGGGTAGTCTATGTTATGTGTTTTCTATGTTGGGTTAATGGGTTGCCTGGTATGGCTCTCAATTAGAGGCAGGTGTTTGGCGTTTCCTCTAATTGAGTGTCATATTAAGGTAGGTTGTTTCACATTGTTTGTTGTGGGTGGTTGTCTTCCGTGTGTGTGTATGTTGCGCCACACGGGACTGTTTCGGTATGTTTGTTCGTTCGGTTTTTGTGTAGTCTGTTTTCCCTGTTCGTGCGTTCTTCGTGTTACATGTAAGTTCTTAAGTTTAGGTCTGTTTAGTTCGTTTTGTTAGTTTGTAATTCTTCCAAGTGTTTGTTTTCGTGTTTCGTCGTTTGTTTTTAATAAATCATTATGTATTCACAACCCGCTGCACTTTGGTCTTCCGATCCCTCTCTCCTCTCCTCGTCCGAGGAGGAGGAAGAATATTATGACAATCGTTACAGTTCTGAAAAAAAGAAGAACAAATATAGAATTATATATATATATATATATAGAGAGAATTATATATAGAATTATATATATATTTATATACACATATATAACATGTCTTACAGAGCCTTTCCATAAATCCACTCAAATTCCTTCAACTGTCTTTTGACTGCGATTAGAGCAATGTTGATGTTGTGCTGTGATGCCAGCAGATTCCAAATTGCCTTTGCTGATTGCTCATCATCTTCAACCATTAGTGAGTTGATGGCTTGAATGGTCTCGCTGGAAATGGAATACAATGTAAAAATGTGCAGCATACAGTAAAGACCAGCAGTAGATTTATTTAAGCATTATTTTTTGCATTATTAGGCCTACTTTACAGTATTGTAGCCTACTGTACCTGTTAATTTTCCTGGGCTTTCGCGTTCGGCGTAACACAGTCGAATAGCACTGTCCGTGACCATAATCCCCAAGGTCACGCAAGCCTCCAACTCAATCATCAAGTTTGCACACGACACAACAGTAGTAGGCCTGATTACCAACAATGACGAGACAGCCTACGGGGAGGAGGTGAGGGCCCTGGCAGAGTGGTACCAGGAAAATACCCTCTCCTTTAACGTCAACAAAACAAAGGAGCTGATCGTGGACTTCAGGAAACAGCAGAGGGAGCACGCCCCTATCCGCATCAAGACCACAGGCGAGAAGTTCATTCACAGACTTGTCTCGAAGCCACTCCTGCGTTGTCTTGGCTATGTGCTTAGGGTCGTTGTCCTGTTGGAAGGTGAACCATCACCCCAGTCTGAGGTCCTGAGCCCCCTGGAGCATGTTTTCATCAAGGATCTCTCTGTACTTTGCTCCGTTCACTTTTCCCTTGATCCTGACTAGTCTCCCAGTCCCTGCCGCTGAAAAACATCCCAACAGCGTGATGCTGACACCACCATGCTTCGCCGTAGGTATGGTGCCAGGTTTCTTCCAGATGTGACGCTTGGTATTCAGGCCAAAGAGTTCAATCTTGGTTTCATCAGATCAAAGAATCTTGTTTCTCATTGTCTGAGTCATTTAGGTGCCTTTTGGCAAACTCCAAGTGGGCTGTCATGTGCCTTTTACTGAGGTGTGGCTTCCGTCTGGCCACTCTACCTTAAAGGCCTGATTGGTGGAGTGCTGCAGAGATGGTTGTCCTTCTGGAAGGTTATCCCATCTCCACAGAGGATCTCTGGAGCTCTGTCAGAGTGACCATTGGTTTCTTGGTCACCTCCCTGACCAAGGCCCTTCTCCCCCGATTGCTCAGTTTGGCTGGGCGGCCAGCTCTAGTTAGAGTCTTGGTGGTTCCAAACTTCTTCCATTGAAGATTGATGGAGGCCACTCTGTTCTTGCACCTTCAATGCTGCAGAAATGTTGTGGTACCCTTCCCCAGATCTGTGTCTCGACACAATCCTGTCTCGTAGCTCTATGGACAATTCCTTCAACCTCATGGCTTGGTTTTTGCTTTGACATGCACTGTCAACTGTGGGACCTTGTATAGACAGGTGTGCCTTTCCAAATCATGTCCAATCAATTGAATTTACCACAGGTGGACTCCAATCAAGTTGTAGAAACATCTCAAGGATGATCAATGGAAACAGTTGCACCCGAGCTCAATTTCGAGTTTCATAGCAAAGGGTCTTAATACTTATGTAAATAAGGAAATTCATTTTTTAATTTGTCATAAATTTGCAAACATTTCTAAAAATAATTTAGTCCATTTTAGAATAAGGCTGTAACATAACAACATGTGGAAAAAGGCAAAGGGTCTGAATACTTTAAGAATGCACTGTAGATACTACTGTACTGATGGATCTAGGAACACAAGCATTTCGCTACACCCGCAATAACATCTGCTAAATATGTGCACGTGACCACTAAATTTAGATTTTATGTGCCCATTTGGCAACGTCTGATTTCTGATTGTCTTAACTCACCACATCCACCAAGACTAACTACTCAGTAATTGTATCTTCACCTCACACATTGTAAAATAAGTATATATATTTTTTTTTACATCCATTATAAATGATAGTTCTTCTGTATTTGAAATCATTTTCCAACACTCCCTGCCTCGATAATAACCAAGCCTCGGTGTGATTGAGCAATATTTCCAGTGGAGCTCACTGGCACGCAAAACTCTGTGGGCCCGGAATATTCTAGTTGATGCAAGTTCACTAGCAACAGCTTCAGGCTGGATCCAGTTGATAATTTAACACAAATGTTGCACTTCACTAGCAATAGCTCAAGTCAAGACAGATAGAAAGGTAGGCTGACAGACAGATAGAGAGATAAAGGGGATTGTAAAGAACCAGAATTTTGATCAAGATATTGTCTACTGTTTTAATTTGTCGGCTTTAGGCCTATGTATTTTACTTAGTGAGTTGACGATGTAGACCTACTGCTATCTCTGTGTTGCATACGCTCAGTTCTTTAGCTGCTAATGGATCACAGTGTATCAATGTGTCCATATTGCAGAGGATGGTGCTCTCTCCTTAGATGAATTATAACTGTTAGATTTTTATCATTTCACTTCGGATGTTTATGATTTACCATGTAACAATGATTTTGAGAAACTAAAAAGTTATTATTGAAATGAAACTGTTCCACAAAAATGCTTATATAAAAATGACTTTCACGCAGATCGGTAGAAATGGTCGGATAAATTGTAAGCTTCACCAAACTTGAAACTCACAAGCTGCCTATGTTCTTTACTATAACGCAAGCACGTGCACACATATAATGTCCTGTGAAATAAAAGTGCCCCCCTATTGATATCAAAGTCCCGTCCAACTGATTCGTTCTGACCCTGGGAAGGTAGTACGAGGAGCAAACTACCTGATAATCCCTAGCACATTAAATCCAAAGTAATACGAAAATATCCTGCCATAAAAAGTCAGTGGGGAGTCGAGTGGTAAGAGAAAATAAAGTAATAATAAATGGTGGAGGACCTGTACTGGACAGTCGGACAAGAAAACACAACACCTAATCAGATACATGTAATTGAGAATTGAGTCCTGAAATAGAGTGAACAAATTCTCTGCTTGTTTATGTCACAGAAATATTATAATAGTATAATTTGGATTTAAAGACATAATACAATTCCAGGAGGGTCCAGGATTAACTTTCAATCAGATATGGGGAATATATATATCCTGAGTAAATGTTATGCAGTGCAGTCCAGATTGAACAGCATATTACCAAACACAAGAGATAACCAAGGCAACATATTTTGTAGAGTGGTCACTCTTAGATAGCGTCTAGTAATGGGTATATTTGTTGATTTAAAACATTGTTGGACAAGATCAGATATGTTTCCATTCCCAGCAGCATTCCCGAAAAATGTAGGAATCTACCAGGGTTCTCAATGTCAGGAGTAAAGTTCATTCTGCTAGAGCACTTCCATTCTTTAAAACAGGTTTAACCTATACATAATATACATATTACTTTATTCCTAGCCTATATAAACTCACCAAAAAAGAAACGTCCTCTCACTGTCAACTGCGTTTAATTTCATCAAACTTAACATGTGTAAATATTTGTATGAACATAACAAGATTCAACAACTGAGACATAAACTGAACAAGTTCCACAGACATGTTGTAACGGTGGTCCTCCTCCTCTTCAACCGAAGAGGAGGAGTAGTGATGGAACCAAGGCGCAGCGGGTTGTGAACACATAATTTATTTACAGAAAGACGAAAAACACGAACTTCACTATAACTAACAAAACAACAAACGGAGTAGACAGACCTCGACGACGAACTTACATAAAACACGAAGAACGCACGAACAGGGAAAATAGACTACACAAAATGACGATGTACAAAAAACAAACCGAACAGTCCCATATGGTGCGACAAACACTGACACAGGAGACAACCACCCACAACGAACACTGTGAAACAACCTACCTAAATATGACTCTCAATTAGAGGAACGCCAAACACCTGCCTCTAATTAAGAGCCATACCAGGCAACCCTAAACCAACATAGAAACAGACAACATAGAATGCCCACCCAAACTCAAGTCCTGACCAACTAACACATACAACAAACTAACAGAAATAGGTCAGGAACGTAACACATGTGACTAACAGAAATGGAATAATGTGTCCCTGAACAAAGGGGGGTCAAAATCAAAAGTAACAGTCAGTATGTGGTGTGACCACCAGCTGCATTAAGTACTGCAGTGCATCTCTTCCTCGTGGACTGCACCAGATTTGCCAGTTCTTGCTGTGAGATGTTACCCCATTCTTCCACCAAGGCACCTGCAAGTTCCCGGACATTTCTGGGGGGAATGGCCCTAGCCCTCACCCTCAGATCCAACAGGTCCCAGACGTAATCAATGTGATTGAGATCCGGGCTCTTTGTTGGCCATGGCAGAACACTGACATTCCTGTTTTGCTGGAAATTACGCACAGAATGAGCAGTATGGCTGGTGGCATTGTCATGCTGGAGGGTCATGTCAGAATGAGCGTGCAGGAAGGGTACCACATGAGGGAGGAGGATGTCTTCCCTGTAACGCATAGCGTTAAGATTGCCTGCAATGACAACAAGCTCAGTCCGATGATGCTGTGACACACCGCCCCAGACCATGATGGACCCTCCACCTCCAAATCGCTCCCGCTCCAGAGTACGAGTCTCGGTGTAACGCTCATTCCTTCGACGATAAACGCGAATCCAACCATCACCCCTGGTGAGACAAAACCAAGACTCGTCAGTGAAGAGCACTTTTGCCAGCCCTGTCTGGTCCAGCGACGGTGGGTTTGTGCCCATAGGCGACGTTGTTGCCGGTGATGTCTGGTGAGGACCTGCCTTACAACAGGCCGCTCAGCAAGGAAGATGCCACCGCTCCTAAACCTCCATAAAGAAGCTAGACTACGGTTTGCAACTGCACATGGGGACAAATATCGTACTTTTTGGCCATAGAACTGTTTGGCCATAATGACCATCATTATGTTTGGAGAAAAAAGGGGGATGCTTGCAAGCCGAAGAACACCATCCCAACCGTGAAGCACGGGGGTGGCAGCATGATCTTGTGGGGGTGCTTTACTGCAGGAGGGACTGGTGCACTTCACAAAATAGATGGCATCATGAGCAAGGAAAATTATGTGGATATATTGAAGCAACATCTCAAGACATCAGTCAGGAAGTTAAAGCTTGGTCGCAAATGGGTCTTCCAAATGGACAATGACCCCAAACATACTTCCAAAGTTGTGGCAAAATGGCTTGAGTACAACAAAGTGAAGGTATTGGAGTGGCCATCACAAAGCCCTGACCTCAATCCTATAGAACATTTGTGGGCAGAACTGAGTAAGCGTATGTGAGCAAGGAGGCCTACAAACCTGACTCAGTTACACCATCTCTGTCAGGAGAAATGGGCCAAAATTCACCCAACTTATTGTGGGAAGCTTGTGGAAGGCTACCCAAAACATTTGACCAAGTTTAGCAATTTAAAGGCAATGCTACCAAATACTAATTGAGTGTATGTAAACTTCTGACCCACTGGGAATGTGGTGAAAGAAATAAAAGCTGAAATAAACCACTCTACTATTATTCTGACATTTCACATTCTTAAAATAAAGTGGTGATCCTAACTGACCTAAGACAGGGAATTGTTACTCGGATTAAATGTCATGAATTGTGAAAAACTGAGTTTAAATGTATTTGGCTAAGGTGTATGTAAACTTCCGACTTCATTTGTAGGCATTCCTTTTCTAGGTGGGCAGTGTGGAGTGCAATTGAGGTTGCGTCAATTGAGATTACGTCGTCTGCGGATCTGTTGGGACAGTATGCACATTGGAGTGGGTCCAGGGTGTCTGGTATGTTGGAGTTGATGTGTGCCATGATCAGCCTTTCAAAGCACTTCATTATTACAGATGTGTGCTAGAGGGCAGTAGTCATTGTGGTGTGGGAGGAAGCCTTAGAGTTTTTGGGAACAGGAAGGATGGTAGTCAGCTTGAAACATGTGGGGATAACAGACTCGAACAAGGAGAGGTTGAAAATGTCTGAAGACGCCTGCCAGCTGATCAGCACATGCCCTGAGATCATCGGCTCGGTCTGCCCTTATACATTTGTATGCCCATATATGGTAGTAAGTCACGCCAAAGATTTTACGGCACATGTCAATAGCCAAGATACTCAGCTTTCCGAGACAGATAGGAGCTACCATTCTCATACCAGACTGAATTGAATAAAAAAAATCAAATAGGGTCCCCAAATATTGGGACTTTACATTTAAGAGGTTAAAATCATTGAATTAGTCTGGTAGAGAGGCAACATTGGGCAGATCACGGCAAGGGCTTCCTTTGTAGTCTGTAATTTACTGTAGCCCCTGCCACGTGTCGAGCATCGGAGCCGGTATATTAGGATTCCACCTTGTTCCGATATTGTCCTTTTGCCTGTTTGATGGCTTTGGGGAAGTCGTAGCATCACCTCTTGTACGCATTAGTGTCCTCAGCCGTTGCCGTTAGCTGTGATAGCCCTGTGAGTGGTAGATCTGTCCCTTAGCTTAGCGCGCACCTTGTGTTAATCCAAGGTATTTCATTGGGGAAGCAGCGAACCTTTCCTGTGGGGACAACATCAGAGATGCATCTCCTGATGAAGCCAGTGACGAAGGTGCTGCTGCATAGCCTCTGCTTCGGTAGACCTTCGGTAGACCATGGGTACTGGGACTCTGTCGATAGTGTCGACGAGCTAACCACCTGTCACCGGCATCATCAGGAAATGCATCACTGACGTCATCCCCACAGTGAAGGTTTGCTGCTTTCTCAATCAAAAGCTCTGGATTGGCACCTCACCTCTTTCCTCTGGCTGGCTGGAATCACTGCATATAGTCATCTAACTCTCACCACTCCTTCTTTCGCGTCCATATCACTGCTTTGAATGAGCTATACTAGTACTTCTGTCTTCTTACAGTCAAAGGAGAAAGTTTTGCTCGCAGTCTTTGATGTGGTTGTTGCTCCATTCACCTCCACCCATCCTGTGAAGGGGATGGCTGTCTGATAACCTTTTTATCTGAGATAATACGTTTGGCGGTGACAGTGTGGCCTGCTACGGTCACCTGATCAGTTTTTCCCACTGGCTTCCGTTGTACTCTACAGCCCTTTGAGAAGTTCCCAGGTTGTCCACACTTAAAGCAGTGTTCACACCGATCACCTGTATTATTTTCCTGACAGACTCGTCATCCTCTCTTTCCATTCCATCTAGGCTGATGAGCAGGCGCAGGGGGGTTGTGTATACTTTTCTGCATTTCCTCCACTTCCTCCTTCAGTTTCTTCACCATTTCATAAAACTCAGCGTCCCTTTGACTAGCTGCTGCTGGTGCTTTACAACTCTCACAACTTGAGAAGGGTGATCTTGGACCCCTAACATTGTCTCTGCACCGCTGTTACTTTGCTGCTGGATCTGCACCTTAGGTCTGCAGTTCACTTACTTTGGTTATTGTACTGCTTGTGTTCTTTCTCAGATTGCTTCATCTTTCGTACTCAAAGCTAGCCGTTTCATTAATCTTGTCAATTAGCATCTCGTCTGTCACTCTTTAATCATAGAGGTAATGTTTCAGTTGAAACTCATTGTGATCACACAACAGCTCTGTACTAACTCACCTGAACCATTTCTTCTGTGTGAGCTCTGGACTGTACTTCATATCTGAACCTGCCTCTATGGCAGCAACCTCTCTTACAACTCAATTGCTCTGAACAGAATGTTCTGTGGGAACTCACGACTGTCTTGGGTTATATTTACTAGCCTGTGGTACAGGTCATTGGAACTGTCGTCCTTGAAATGCCCCTTTAAGATTTCCCTGTATGGCTGGTAGAGCCTGGCACTTGCAATGCCAGGGTTGTGGATTTGATTCCTATTGGGGACCCGTATGAACAGATATGAACAATATGCACTCACTACTGTAAGTTGCTCTGGATAAGAGTGTCTGCTAAATGTATTTATTTAACCCTTATTTTACCAGATAAGTTGACTGAGAACACATGCTCATTTACAGCAACGACCTGGGGAATAGTTACAGGGGAGAGGAGGGGGGATGAATGAGCCAATTGTAAGCTGGGGATGATTAGGTGACTGTAATGCTATGAGTATCATGACACTAGGCGAGACCCAAATGCAGACACAGGAGGCAGATGGTTGGCATTTAAGATGTTTAATAAATCCAAAGGGAATAGGCAAGAGAATGGTCGTGGACAGGCAGTGCCATAACCAGATCAGAGTCCAGGAGGTACAAAGTGGCAGGCAGGCTCGAGGTCAGGGCAGGCAGAATGGTCAGGCAGGCAGGTACAGAGTCCAGAACAAGAAAGGGTCAAAACCGGGAGGACTAGAAAACAGAGAAAGGGCATAGCAGGAAAACGGGAAAAAACACTGGTAGGCTTGGACATACAAGACGAACTGGCACAGAGAGACAGGAAACACAGGGATAAATACACTGGGTAAAACAAGCGACACCTGGAGGTGGTGGAGACAATAACGAGGACAGGTGAAACAGATCAGGGTGTGACAATGAGAGAGTCTAAATGACTCAAATGTTAATGGAAGGGTGAAGTCACTTTTTATTTCAAGCAAATCATGTATGGCCTTCACTACAGCTTCAATGACTTCAGCTTCACTGTGTCCCTTGTTCAGTCCCATGTCAATCTGATGCATCAGATTCATGTATGAGAGTTCGTTTTTTTGTCCCCTCTTCCCAATCTGTCCACAAATCTTGAACTGTCTGCTTAACGTCACTTCAGCTAATCGATTTGACTGTGAATGTAGCACACTGTTTCACTTGCCCTGGGCTGTGTCCTGTGTGTCCCACTTTCTCAAGCAACCTCTTTGATTTTCAAAGCTAAGGCCTGGGTAGCTGACTAAAAACTCAACTGGAGATCTAATTATTGTTTTTTTCTATCACTTTGCTTTAGCTGGTCTGTTAACTTTAGTAGGTCATTCATATACTGCTTGGCTACATCCTAATCTTCTTTTACAAATAACTTCATCGATTAATTCCATAATTAGGCATATTAATGTTTGCCTCTGTCTCTTTCAGCTTGAGCTTTAACATAAACACACACTTCTTTTAGCTGTTCCAGACTCAGGCGCAGTAGTTTCTCACTCACCCTATATTGGCACTGTTCCAGCTCCATACTCTCTGGCCATGTCTAGACTTGACACTTTAGTATTTAGTATTCTGATTATAGAGTTCTGATCATGGAATTTCGAACGCGCCGTGCACCTACGCCTACATTTAAATGTGTCTACCGTGTCCAGAGTGTGTCCAGATTCCCTTTCCCGCACTATATTCAAATGCCAGTATGCATTCTACAAATGGTGGAATAGGCAAAATATGATAATAACACAACATCTGACGATAGTAGCTAAATTCTGTAGCCAGCTAACCTCTGTGGCTAGCCAGCAAGCTGGTAAGCAATACTAAAAGGTTTGCAAATGGGTTAGCATAACTTTAGCCAAGCAAAATAATAGTTTTTCTAAATATTAGCTAGCTGGCTAGCATTTATGAGGCCAGCAAACACATTCTTCACACGCTAGGAACATATTTCCTCCAACGTTGTAATGAAAAGGTGCCTCTGTCCCAAAACCAAAACACAATTTTTCTGGAGACTTGTGGGAGGAGTGCTGATGACGTCGCGGACTGTATGGCTTTCGGTAGCCTGATTGTGTCCATACTTAGGAGAAATCCACACACAATGCATCCCTGACCACGTCCTGAAGTGGTCAGCCAGATCTGAACACCTGTCTTTTCAACGCGATCTTCAATTCTGATTGCAGAAGTCGCATGTTAGTGGCAAGTGTAGACACAACCCCTGTGTGTGCTGCCTCTCTTCCCACAGAGCTCACTCGACTGCTGTCAATCGAGGTCCGGTTCTATTTTTATCCGCGTCATCCATGCCATGGCACAATGTTTTTCTTGGCTAGCTCGCCAATTTTATTGCACATTGTAATAATGACGACTTTCAAGCATGCAGAAGATTAGAACGTTTACTTTTCTTTTCTGAAATCACAAGACATACATGCACATCAGACATGCTGCCTGTATCACTGCTAGGTCTCTTTCACTGATGGTCAATAATCTCTATCTCAAATATATACATTTTCATTCTCTTAAAGGATATAAACTTATGCAAAACACATGAACAAACATAGCGAAATACTGGTAATATGGACACATTCACATTTCCGTATTCTCTGTTACAGATGGCTAATTTCATATCTCATCTAGCCAGTTGGCTAGCTAGGCACTCGGTTAGCATACAACACAGTAGGTATATCTCTATATCTGGCAAACTTTTACACACACCTCATTTATTTCCCTGATACCCTTACTGGTGTATACATTCACTTAACATGTGCAAAATAACATTTTTATGCACTTTAGGACTTCTTTGCTCACCTGAAATCACAACACAACACATCAGACAGACTGTGTCATCACTAGGTCTCCTTCTACTGATGGTCAATAATCTAAGACCCGTAAGACCCCTGAGATCTCTTAACTGGTCTAACAGTGCCTGACATTGAGCATTATTAAGTAATTACCACAACAACCATCTCATGTCCTAATATACTAGTCTGCTTTACAGTACCATGTGAATGAGCCACATGTCTAAAGATAATATGAAAAAGGGGGGTCTATTTCTTATGCCTAATGTTACAATAGAGTTCCACACAAAAGCTCCACACCTAAGGATAAAGTACATTGACGCAAACACCCAAAGTCAACTGACAAAATAAAAATGACTGACATGAAACAGTTGAAAGTGTATGAAAGCCGGCGATGACGTCCCTGAGCAATGATGCTCTTTCATGCCACACAGTACTTGTCTATCCTTGTTTTTGTGTGCCTTAGAAACCCATCAACTGAATATGAACAGCTCTGGTGGGTATTGCTGATGCTTACCCACCAGGGCCGATTCAGATGACACCAAAATGAGTATGGGTGCCGCGGCTGCACTGTATCATTCTTTTGAGCTCTTAATTACAACTTGTATAAAAAGAGGTGATTTCATAAGTATTCTCACATGCACTCTCAGAGGGCACCTTGCTCAGGAGGGGGGGACATGCCTGTCATTTCAGGGCATCAGACAGATGCTTTTTTCCACCAATATTGTACATGTTCCCGGGGAATATTTGACAGCCATATTGCTTTTTAAACTGTGGTTAAAGTAATTACATAGTGCTGCTTTTCAGGAGAAGCCGAGGCCAGCTTTGAATGAACCGCTGGAATTGAAATCAGACTCATACTCAACAAGGATATTTCTCTATCATTTCTCCCTCTAAACTCTTTCTCTGACCATCCATTCTCAGAATCTACCACTTCAATGGACCATGCTTTCTCAGAAACTACCACTTCAATGGTCCATGCTTTCTCAGAATCTATCACTTCAATGGACCATGCTTTCTCAGAAACTACCACTTCAATGGACCATGCTTTCTCTGAATCTAACAATTCAATGGACCATGCTTTCTCTGAATCTACCACTTCAACGGATACATCATGTAAAAGGCATGATCTCTTGAATGCAGCCTCATGGACTGTTAGCACAGGCATTCCTTATTGTTAATTAAAGGCGTGGCCTCTAGAAAAATGGTTAGCTGTCAGGTCAATCAGGGGATCCGGTTGAGCTGTGTACCAAAAGAGAGCTCTGAAGGTATTCGACCAGGACGGGTGTAGAACACAGTTGAGTTTGGGGTTTGTTTTTCTGTGTGGCCACTGCTCATGCTCTCAAAATGTTGGCGCCAGGAGGACAAGTTTCCAAAGTGAGCAGGACGATTATGAGATGTCGGGATGCCACCGGGCCTCCAGCAAAGTTGGGAGAAGAGAAATATTGGGACAGGAACACAGAAAGGGGTCAAAGAGAATGAGGAAAGCAAAGGTTGGATATGAATTTGAGGAAGATGGCGATAAGAATGGAGATGGGGTGTCGAAGAAGATTGGTGTCAAGTGCAAACAGTGGGCCATGCACCAGACTGAGTTCTGGAGGTGAAATGGAAGTGAAGTTAGGTGGAAGGTGTGGTGAAGAGCTCGGAACCAAAGCCTGGCATCAAAGGATATGATAAAGAAGAATCTGGTCCAGTAGGAGTGACATTTTTTCGAGAAAGTGGATCCCTGCTTTTTGTCGGATTCCTTTATGGTTTCTCGGTGGGTTGGAAAGGAGTTGGGTGCAGTTGAATCAGTGAAGGTAACCTGTAGTGGACTTGAGATATTTGTTTGTGTTTCTTCTGACCAGAGGGAGTGAACGGTCCGTGTCACGTAACTTGGGCCATGATCTGTTTCTTGCTATGCTCTTAGGAACAGGGCACTATTGAAATGAGTAATTTCTGGGGCAGGGCTAACTGTGGAGGTGGAACATTTGAAGTCAAACATTTGTGGTGTTTGTGGTGCCTGCCCTTTGGTGCGACACAGACCCAGTGGTGAGCGTGATGAAACCCGACAAAATCATGTTAGGATATATCAGTTATCCTGTTAGAGCTTTGTGCCGAATCCAATGCGGTGTTTCAGGTGCAACGTTTATGGTCAAGTTGCAGTAGTTTGTAGGAGGGAGATTCCAATATAAGGGAAGTGTGCAGGAGGGCATGGGATAGAGGACTGTGTAGTTTTGGTGGATAAAGTTTGTGTGTGTCAACTGTAGGGGTGCCCATGTTGCTGGGGATCAGAAGTGTCTGGTGCGAGAGAGGCAGGTTGAGGTGGCCAGAGTCAGAGTAGTGCAGAAGATGTCGTATGCTGAAGGAGTAAAGAAAGTAGAGGAGTATGAGTCAAGGGTGAGGGATCCTGAGAGGATCCCTGTGAGTAGTAGATCTGTGCCAGCACAGAGGGATAGGCCAACGAGTGATATATGCTTCAGTAAGGTTGGCTTCTTAGTGTTCATAGCAATGGTTATCAACTGTATCGCACAAATGGAACGTAAATAACAGAAAATAGATGTTGTGGTTGCACCAGAGAAGTATTTGGGTATATGAGATTTGACATTAGAAGAGTTCCAGGGTGTGTTGAGTGGTGGTGTCCCGTCCTCCCAGGCCGTTGGCATTTGCAGGAGTAGATAGGGTCAAAGTAGTGAAATCGGGTCGTGGGTTTTTAATGAGTTTAGGGTTAATTGGAAGGGTGTTTTTTTATATATTTTTTATTGTAGTTATATATATATTTATTCTGTAGCACAACGTATAATGGATTTATATTATAGACCAGCGGTAATGCAACATCTTGGATGCCAACCGCTGTTAAACTCCAAAGAAGAAGAAGTCAGGGGATCCCTTTTGTGTTGGTTGGAGTGCTCTGGGAGGACAGGAGGTGTAATGGGTGTTTGTACCCTCTGAAAGTAAGTATAATCAATCTAAAAGTAGTTTTATGGCAATGCTCTTAGTCCACCTAGAACCATTATCCTTCTCCCTGGGCACAGCTTCCAGTAAGCGTTGCAACATTACTACGTTTACATGCTCACAGTTACTCATATCCCTCTTAAGGTCTTATTTGGGATAAGCTGTTTACATGCAAATTTGATATCCCACTCACGGGTATCCCTGAATCCATGAATAAACAGAATATTCCTCATTTAAGTGGATTAAATGGAATTGTAACTGAAATATGGACACTGACAGTAGGCCTAAAACTCTCGCATGTAGCGTAATATAATATTAACTCCTGCAGAATTATGCTTTTCTTTCAGTAAATTTATACAACAGGAGTGGGGAACAGGAGAAATATGATTTCTTTCTTTCAGCATCTCTTGAGGAAATTTGACTGCGCATGTAATGTGTAATTTTTGACACTTACGGTAGCAGATAGTATTTCAACCACATTAAATACGCACAAAAGACGAACTGAAGACTTTTTTCGTTTTCTCAGCTTTTCATTTCCTTAAAACCGGTCAAACTGATGACATTTGGACATTTTGCACAGGACCAATCTTTCCACTGTTTTGGAGTTATTGCATTTTCCCCCAGTCACCAAACAAAACAGACAACTTTACCGGTGTTAACTAGATTAGATTAACTAGAACCTTGTTCTGAACACCTCCAAAACAAGGGTCATGTGGTTTGGTAAGAAGAATGCCCCTCACCCCACAGGTGTGATTGTCACGTTCCTGACCTATTTTTATGTTATTTTGATTATGTTTAGTTGGTCAGGGCGTGAGTTGGGGTGGGCATTGTATGTTGTGTGTGTTTGGTTAGTCCATGGGTGTTGTATGTGTATGGGATAGTGTTTGTTAGGTTGTCTAGTTATGTCTATGGCTGCCTAGATTGGGTCTCAATCAGAGACAGCTGTCATTCATTTGTCTCTGATTGGGAGCCAGATTTAAGGTAGCCATAGGCAGTAGGCTTTTGTGGGTGTTTGTTCCTGTGTCCTCACAGGACAGTTGAAGGTTAGTCTCATTTGTTGTTTTGTAGTTTTGTAGTGTATTGTTTTGCTGTTTTCATTAAAAGATGGCTTATTTCCCTCAATCCGTATCTTGGTCCTATCCATGCTCCTCCTCGTTTGAGGAGGAGAACAACATTGACTGCCTTTACAGAAACACCCACCACAACAGGACCAAGCGGATTGAGGAGAGAGAAAAGGAACTACAGCAATGGGGAAAAGAGGAATGGACTTGGGAGGAGATTCTGGACGGAGAAGGACCCTGGGCACAGCCAGTGGAGTGTCGCCGCCCCAAAGCGGAGCTGGAGGCAGCGAAAGCGGAGAGGCGGCATTATGAGGCGCTTGCAAGGCAGAGTGGCTGGAAACCCGAGAGGCTCACCCAAAAATTTCTTGGGGGGGGGCTAAAGGGGAGTGTGGCGAAGCCGGATTGGATACCTGAGCCAACTCCCCGGGCTTGCCGTGGAGTAAGAGGGCGTCGTACTGGTCAGACACCGTGTTATGCGGTAAAGCGCACGGTGTCCCCAGTACGCGTGCTTAGCCCAGTGCGGGCTATTCCACCTTGCCGCACTGGGAGGGCTAGGTTGGGCATCGAGCCGAGTGCCATGAAGCCGGCCCAACGTATCTGGTCTCCAGTACGTCCCCTCGGGCCGGCGTACATGGCACCAGCCTTACAGGTGGTGTCCCCGGTTCGCCTGCATAGCCCAGTGCGGGCTATTCCACCTCGCCGCACTGGCAGGGCTACGGGGACCATTCAACCTGGTAGGGTTGGGGAGGCTCGGTGCTCAAGAGCACGTGTCCTCCTTCACGGTCCGGTATATCCGGCGCCACCTTCCCACCCCAGCTCAGTACCACCAGTGCCTACACCACGCACCAGGCTTCCAGTGCATCTCCAGAGCCCTGTTCCTCTTCCACGCACTCTCCCTATGGTGCGGGTCTCCAGCCCGGTGCCTCCAGTTCCGGTACCACGCACCAGGCCTGGAGTGCGCCACGAGAGTCCAGTGTGCCCAGTTCCTGTTCCCCGCACTCGCTCTGAGGTGCGTGCCCACGGCCCGGTGCCTCCAGTTCCGGTACCACGCACCAGGCCTATAGTGCGTCTCAGCCGGCCAGAGTCTGTCGTCTGCCTAGCGCCAGAGCCGTCCTGCCATGACCAGCCAGAGCCGTCCTGCCAGGACCTGCCAGAGCCGTCCTGCCAGGACCTGCCAGAGCCGTCCAGCCAGGACCTGCCAGAGCCGTCCAGCCAGGACCTGCCAGAGCCGTCCAGCCAGGACCTGCCGGAGTCCCTCGGCCAGGACCTGCCGGAGTCCCTCGGCCAGGACCTGCCGGAGTCCCTACGCCCGGACCTGCCGGAGTCCCTACGCCCGGACCTGCCGGAGTCCCTACGCCCGGACCTGCCGGAGTCCCTACGCCCGGACCTGCCGGAGTCCCTACGCCCGGACCTGCCGGAGTCCCTCAGCCCGGACCTGCCGGAGTCCCTCAGCCCGGACCTGCCGGAGTCCCTCAGCCCGGACCTGCCGGAGTCCCTCAGCCCGGACCTGCCGGAGTCCCTCAGCCAGGACCTGCCGGAGTCCCTCAGCCAGGACCTGCCGGAGTCCCTCAGCCAGGACCTGCCGGAGTCCCTCAGCCAGGACCTGCCGGAGTCCCTCAGCCAGGACCTGCCGGAGTCCCTCAGCCAGGACCTGCCGGAGTCCCTCAGCCAGGACCTGCCGGAGTCCCTCAGCCAGGACCTGCCGGAGTCCCTCAGCCAGGACCTGCCGGAGTCCCTCAGCCAGGACCTGCCGGAGTCCCTCAGCCAGGACCTGCCGGAGTCCCTCAGCCAGGACCTGCCAGAGTCCCTCAGCCAGGACCTGCCAGAGTCCCTCAGCCAGGACCTGCCAGAGTCCCTCAGCCAGGACCTGCCAGAGTCCCTCAGCCAGGACCTGCCAGAGTCCCTCAGCCAGGACCTGCCAGAGTCCCTCAGCCAGGACCTGCCAGAGTCCCTCAGCCAGGACCTGCCAGAGTCCCTCAGCCAGGACCTGCCAGAGTCCCTCAGCCAGGACCTGCCAGAGTCCCTCAGCCAGGACCTGCCAGAGTCCCTCAGCCAGGACCTGCCAGAGTCCCTCAGCCAGGACCTGCCAGAGTCCCTCAGCCAGGACCTGCCAGAGTCCCTCAGCCAGGACCTGCCAGAGTCCCTCAGCCAGGACCTGCCAGAGTCCCTCAGCCAGGACCTGCCAGAGTCCCTCAGCCAGGACCTGCCAGAGTCCCTCAGCCAGGACCTGCCAGAGTCCCTCAGCCAGGACCTGCCAGAGTCCCTCAGCCAGGACCTGCCAGAGTCCCTCAGCCAGGACCTGCCGCCCCTTGTCCCGGTGCCGCCCCTTGTCCCGGTGCCGCCCCTTGTCCCGGTGCCGCCCCTTGTCCCGGTGCCGCCCCTTGTCCCGGTGCCGCCCCTTGTCCCGGTGCCGCCCCTTGTCCCGGTGCCGCCCCTTGTCCCGGTGCCGCCCCTTGTCCCGGTGCCGCCCCTTGTCCCGGTGCCGCCCCTTGTCCCGGTGCCGCCCCTTGTCCCGGTGCCGCCCCTTGTCCCGGTGCCGCCCCTTGTCCCGGTGCCGCCCCTTGTCCCGATGCTGCCCATTCAGTTAGGTGGGTTTAGTTGGAGGGTGGTCATTGGGTGGGGGATACGGAAGCGGGGAGTGACTATGGTGGTGTGGGGGCAGCGTCCAGAGCCGGAGCCACCACCGTGGACAGATGCCCACCCAGACCCTCCCCTAGACTTTTGGTGGTGCGTTCGGAGTACGCACCTTGAGGGGGGGGTTATGTCACGTTCCTGACCTATTTTTATGTTATTTTGATTATGTTTAGTTGGTCAGGGCGTGAGTTGGGGTGGGCATTGTATGTTGTGTGTGTTTGGTTAGTCCATGGGTGTTGTATGTGTATGGGATAGTGTTTGTTAGGTTGTCTAGTTATGTCTATGGCTGCCTAGATTGGGTCTCAATCAGAGACAGCTGTCATTCATTTGTCTCTGATTGGGAGCCAGATTTAAGGTAGCCATAGGCAGTAGGCTTTTGTGGGTGTTTGTTCCTGTGTCCTCACAGGACAGTTGAAGGTTAGTCTCATTTGTTGTTTTGTAGTGTATTGTTTTGCTGTTTTCATTAAAAGATGGCTTATTTCCCTCAATCCGTATCTTGGTCCTATCCATGCTCCTCCTCGTTTGAGGAGGAGAACAACATTGACTGCCTTTACAGTGATTACTACCTCTGAGGGTTTAGAGCTTGAGGTAGTCATCTCATACAAGTACTTGGAAAGCACATATCAAAGCTGCAGGCTGAAGTTAAATCTGGATTTGGTTACCTCTATCGTAATCGCTCCTCTTTCACCCCAGCTGCCAAACTAACCATCCTACCCATGCTAGATTAAGGATACGTAATTTATTGATCGACGGGTAAGGGTGCTCTCGAGCGGCTAGATGTTCTTTACCATTCGGCCATCAGATTTGCCACCAATGCTCCTTATAGGACACATCACTGCACTCTATACTCTTCTGTAAACTGGTCACCTCTGTATGCCTGTCGCAAGACCTACTGGTTGATGCTTATTTATAAAACCCTCTTAGGCCTCACTCCCCCCTATCTGAGATATCTACTGCAGCCCTCATCCTCCACATTCAACAACCGTTCTGCCAGTCACATTTTGTTAAGGTCCCCAAAGCACACACATCCCTGGGTCGCTCATCCTTTCAGCTCGCTGCAGCTAGCGACTTGAACGAGCTGCAATAAACACTCAAACTGGACAGTTTTATCTCAGTCTCTTCATTCAAAGAATCAATCATGGACACTCTTACTGACAGTTGTGGTTGCTTTGCATGATGTATTGTTGTCTCTACCTTCTTGCCCTTTGTGCTGTTGTCTGTGCCCAACAATGTTAGTACCCTGTTTTGTGCTGCTACCATGTTGTGTTACTACCGTGTTGGTATCATGTTGTGTTGCTACCATGCTGTCTTGTTATGGGTTGCTGCCATGCTATGTTGTCATCTTAGCTTTCGCTTCATATAGTGTGGTGTTGTCTCTCTTGTTGTGATGTGTGTTTTGTCCTAGATTTTAATTACATTTATTTGTATTTTTAATCCCAGCCCCCATCCCCATAGGAGGCCTTTTGCCTTTTGGTAGGCCATCATTGCCATCATTGTAAATAATAATTTGTTCTTAACTGACTTGCCTAGTTAAATAAAGGTTCAATACATAAAAATTTAAAAAAAGATGACTAATGCATCCATTCTATTGATGTTAGACATTATTCTGGGGAGCACTACTCTATTTAGTCTTCTGGGGCAACAAGTTATGACAGAAGAGAAGCTGCATCTAACTATAGTTGACAAAGAACTGGCCGACTAAATGTCGGAAATTATATGGCCTACCAATTGTTGGAAATTATTAGCAGAAACTTAGGGGTGAAAGTAACCAGTACTGGTTATCTGATATTCTGTACTGTGGTCCAGTACAGAATATCAGAAACATGTATTATTATGGTGGATGAAACAGCGCAGGTAGGCTTAGTGATTTATTTGACAATCAGATGAAAACCTTATACAACACCCATGATATGCAAAACTGATTCTGAGCAGACCGCGGAAAACAACAGTAAACGGGATAAGATGTTTACATGCCACAGTACCGTCGAAGATATCCCAGGCATCTAATCCGGGTTTCTCATAACCGGGATACAAGCTTTTTCAGGTTATTGTAAACTGGATATGTTTAAATGCGTCAACTCAAAAACAGAATACTTGAGTGTCCCAAATAATAACAGGATATCGGTGTGCATGTAAACATGTGTCACGCCCTGACCTTAGAGATCCTTTTCATGTCTCTATTTTGGTTTGATCAAGGCGTGAATTGGGGTGGGCATTCTATGTTTTGTGTTCTATGTTTTGTATTTCTTTGTTGTTTGGCCGGGTGTGGTTCTCAGAGGCAGCTGTCTATCGTTGTCTCTTATTGAGAACCATACTTAGGTAGCTCTTGCCTACATGGGTTTTGTGGGTAGTTGTTTTCTGTTTTGTGTGTATACCTGACAGAACTGTTGCGTTTTGTTACATTTTTTTTTTTTTTTTCGGTGTTCAGGTGAAAATAAACATCATGAACACTTACCACGCTGCACCTTGGTCCTCTTTTTCAAACAGCCGTTACAACATGGTCCCTGTCTTCTTTTGATTGAAACAAATGTATATTGGCAGCAACTCTAAACTGAATCACTGTCTGTAGTACAGCATGGAGCTCGTATTGATTATCTGATTATTGTGTATTTGTGAACTACGAGAAGGTGAAAATAAATTGTTACACTTTCTTCATTTTTTATTCTCAGGCTCCACCCTTGATGTACAATAACATGTTTTACCTTGGTATTGTTAGGTTGTATTTAGTTGTTTAGCAGAGGACCTCACCTCTTTAAACCAGGGGGTGTAGATATGCTACAATCATCCATGATGCTACAATCCCTTTTTCCATGACATGAATGGAATTGAATAAGACCAATGTCCCTAAGTGGAAAGAAAGCAAAATACAAATATACAAAATAATTAAAGATACTCTCTATAAAATTGAATCTGCATCAAAGCAAATTAGTTGTACAGTACATGTTGACTTGGAATATTAAAAACCTTGCCTCGCTGAAAAAGGCATCTGGCTGGAAGGAGATGAAAGAACAGTTTTATACATGTATGTAATGATCATTTGTTCACTGTGCAAATTGAAAGCAGAGAAGGAAAGATTGCTAGCCTACTCACACCTGCTTTAGTGAGACTCCCACACACAAATCCCAACCACTTATAATACAGTTTGCTATACAAAAATCACTTACACATAAGTAAAAAGTGTGGCTGGAATCATCATTCGGTAAGGGGTGGCAGCTGTACTAAAGTTAGCAGAAGTAGTAGTGGTAGTTATAATAGATGCAGTGGTATAACATGTTATTGAATGTGAAATAAATGGCTGAAATAAGAGTTGCTGATGCTAGGCTGTCTCCCAGCCCAGGAGAGAAGCCCAGGGATTAGCCTGTAGCAATGTTGCAGAGGAAGCAAAGGATGGGCTGTGGAGAGGCTGAGGCTAACACTATACAACTGGACTCTCTAGGCTGCATCACGCTGCAGTGGTTTAGTACACCATGTGTCACACTGCGATATGTAGGTGTCACAAACAAGAAGTCTGTTCTGCACACTGTCAAGAAGGCCTTCACATAGAAGAATGAAAGACAGCCGGGAGAGAGTGGGAGCGATTAAAAAAAGTGAAACAAAGTACAAAATTCTCAACAGATTTTTAGCGCCTCTTGAGAGAAGGTTAGTGAAGTTGTGAAATTTGCTGGGGTAGAGAATATATATTTTTTGTCCTTTTTGTCAGAACTTGAAAGAGTTGGATGGGATAATATAATTGGTTCCAGGAGTGTGAGAGCAGGAGGAGGAGGAAGGGAGTACTTATACATACCCCAACAATCTGACAGTACATACAGAAAAAAGAAATGCAAAATAAACGTAAGTTGACAGGCAAAATGGGGACAGTTAGGCTTAGTGTTATTACCATGACAAAGAGTAAAAGAGTGTTGTGTCTACTCCCTGCATGGAGGGTGAAGGGGTTTAAGGGCAGAGCAGCAGGAGAGGAGGAAGTGGGATGCCTGTGTGTGTGTGTGTGTGTGTGTGTGTGTGTGTGTGTGTGTGTGTGTGTGCGTGTGTGTGTGTGTGTGTGTGTGTGTGTGTGTGTGTGTGTGTGTGTGTGTGTGTGTGTGTCTATTACTTCTTTCACATAGGATTCACAGTATGTTGCCTATAAAAACAATTGGGCAATGTTTATATGATCCCTTTTCAAAACGCTCAGTCTTTACCACTCTTGTCAGCGTGCACCTTTTATATTGCCATTGATTTGACGGCAACTGAGCAGGAGATTAAACTTTGACCCTGTTGTAGCCACCGTTGTCATGGTAACCTGACACAGCAAGCAACATTTATCAAGTTCTAAATTCCTTGATTGGACGGAATGCAACGCACTGCTTTAATTTCTTCACATTCACAACACTGAGTTAGCAGCTCACCATATTTGTAAATAATTACCTTGTAATGTGTTAATTTTCCTCTTATGGTGAATAAAAGTTGGCTACAGTTAAACTCAAAACATTGTCAGATTCTGCTTCTGGTAATTACATGAGCTGGCTAGCCAACTAGATCACTATAACAGGGTGGACTGGGAGACAAGGGGTTAATTTGAGTCAAGAGATTTGTGATGTTTCTATTGGATAGTTTGAACTGTGAATGCTGTTGCTAATTGTCTGTTGCTTTGATTGTTTTCAGGTGTGCATCTACCTGCCCTTGGAAAAAAAGATTCCAGTCAGAGTGCATTATAGCTGCAGTATGCTGCAAATACTGCATCCAAAATATATATTTTTTTACCGCAGTAATTTTGCACTGCTGCTGCAGTTAGAGTGCAGTTTAACTTAGTACACTCAAATCAAATCAAATCAAATTGTATTAGTCACATGTGCCAAATACGAGCCCCTAACCGACAATGCAGTTAAAAAAAAATTGGATAGGAATAAGAGATAAAAGTATAACAAGTAATTAAAGAGCAGCAGTAAAATAACAATAGCGAGACTATATACAGGGGGGTACCGATGCAGAGTCAATGTGCGGGGACACCGGTTAGTTGAGGTAGTATGTACATGTAGGTAGAGTTATTAAAGTGACTATGCATAGATGACAATAGAGAGTAGCAGTGGTGTAAAGAGGGGGGGGGGGGGGGGGCAACAATGCAAATAGTCTGGGTAGCCATTTGACTAGATGTTCAGGAATCTTATGCCTTGGGGGTATAAGCTGTTTAGAAGCCTCTTGGACCTAGACTTGGCGCTCCGGTACCACTTGCCGTGCGGGAGCAGAGATGGTGGTAGTAAGACTAATGGCACCGCAGTTATTCTGCAATTACTGCGTCTAAAATACCAGTTGACTGCAGGTACAAAACTGCAATCTTGTTTTGTAACGGTGGGGTTTAAAACCTCTCTGGGATATGTGAGACGCCAGCGTCCCAACATCCAGTGAAAATGCAGAGCGCCAAATTCAAATAAATTACTATAAAAATTTAACTTTCATGAAATCACACATGCAATACACCAAATTAGAGCTATACTTGTTGTGAATCCAGCCAACGTGTCAGATTTCGAAAAGGCTTTACAGCGAAAGCAAACAATGCTATTATCTGAGGACAGCACCTCAGCAAACAAACACAGACAATCATATTTCAACCCTCCAGGTGCGGCACAAAACATATAAATAAATATATAATTAATGCCTTACCTTTGACAAGCTTCTTCTGTTGGCACTCCAATATGTCCCATAAACATCACAAATGGTCCTTTTGTTCGATGAATTCCGTCGATATATATACAAAATGTCAATTTATTTGGCGCGTTTGATCCAGAAAAACACCGGTTCCAACTCGCGCAACATGACTACAAAATATCTTATAAGTTACCTGTAAGCTTCGTCCAAACATTTCAAACTACAACTTTAGGTATTTTTTAACGTAAATAATCTATCAAATTTAAGACGGGATATACTGTGTTCAATACCGGAGGAAAACAAAGTGTAGCGAGCTTTCAGGTCACGCGCCTCTAACAAAGAGTACACTTCCCTCTACCCTCGTTCTGAACAGTGCTACTTCTTCATTTCTCAAAGGACAAGTCGCTTAGAAATCTGGATTCCCAATGAAATCCCATTGAAAAGAGAGTGACCTCAAAAAAAAATTCTGAATGGTTTGTCCTCGAGGTTTCGCCTGCCAAATAAGTTCTGTTATACTCACAGACATGATTCAAACAGTTTTAGAACCTTCAGAGTGTTTTCTATCCAAATCTACCCATAATATGCATATGTTAGCTTCTGGGCCTGAGTAGCAGGCAGTTTACTTTGGACATGCTTTTCATCCGGACGTCAAAATACCGCCCACTATCCCAAAGAAGTTAAAAGGTTTGTGTATTTCCCGTTCTGGAGAATTAAGGGAAAGACAGGGACAGCAGTTGTTGTTTCCAAATCTACATGCTGCGCTTAACAAAGAAGCAACGTTTGGTGTCTATTTGTTTGAACTATTGAATTGTAGTGTATATTGAGTATTTATTGGAAAGGTATGTAGATTTGGTGAGCAGCAAATTTAAATTGTTTTAATATATTTCTCTGTATTCAGGGCCAGTCCGGGCCGTTCTGCCTCCCTAGGCAAGACCAAAAAATTGCCACAGTCCGAAAGGCGTCGGCCCATGCTTACTGATGTATAGCCCACAGTTTCGCCTGAAATTGAATTTTAGGAATGCCCATCTATGTGGTAGGCCCACCATTTGTAAAACATATCATTGCATTGGCTTTGTTAGTCATGATTCCTGTGACTAATCAAGTTGGTTATTTAAGCTCTGAATATCAGCTAACCAACTTTATCAGGAGGAGTTATCCTTAGACTATTTGCAATGTGTTAACACAGCGGGAAATGCAGAAGTATTTTATTTTTTGCTATGATCAGCTCGTTAGAAATGTAAGGATAGAAACTTGAAACCACTGATCATGACAATTCTGAAACTCCTGTACCCCAGTTGTGAGTTTTCAAAATGGCCAGAAACAAAGTCCTTTCTTTTGAAACTCGTCAGTCTATTCTTGTTCTGAGAAATGAAGGCTATTCCAAGAAACTGGAGATCTTGTACAACGCTGTGTTCTACTCCGTTCACAGAACAGAGCAAACTGGCTCTAACCGGAATAGAAAGAGGAGTGGGAGGCCCCGGTGCACAACTGAGCAAGAGGACAAGTACATTAGAGTGTCTTCCCTGATCCAGTATTCAGTTTAGGTCTATATTGGCTTTTAGTTAGCCACCAAGCCAGCAACAAACTAAAGCCGAGTGGTACAGCGGTCTAAGGCACTGCATCACTACTACAGACCCGGGTTTGATCCTGGGATGCATCACAACCGGCTGTGATCAGAAGTCCCATAGAGTGGCGCACAATTGGCCCAGCATCGTCCGAGTTAGTGAGTGTTTGGCCGAGGGAAGGCTGTCATTGTAAATAAGAATTTGTTCTTAACTGACTTGCCTAGTGAAATAAAATAAAACATAAAAAAACATTGTCTAGAAAGTTTATTTAATTTTTATACATCATTTGGGGTCTCTATAAGCTTCAATAGGAGGTCCTAAATCTAGCATTGAAATGCATCCTTGTAGCTGTGGGCTAATGTAGTCAATGTTTGCCTTGGGTAAGTTGAGCTAATGCAAGGCATTATTGCTAGGATATGTAACATAGGCCTGGCCTATACCAACTTTATCAGGATGAGTTATCCTTAGACTATTTGCAATGTGTTAACACAGCGGGAAAGAGCCTGGTCTATGTTAAAAGTGTTTTAAAAAGTACTATTGTTAAGCTTGTTTAAAAGATGCTTAAAATTATGAAAATACAAAAGTGTTGAATTGTTTGGGAAATAAAGAAAACATTTTTTTAAGGTAGGGGTAATATTTAATTCAGTGCAGAAATTTGTAGGTGGCAGGAATTACCCTGTCCCTGGTCAGCTCTCGACCTTCGCCTCTCCTGAGTCCGTAGGAAGTCTTTTTTGGTTACTACATGTGTTATTTCATAGTTTTGATGTTTTCACTATTATTCTACAATGTAGAAAACAGTAAAAATAAAGAAAAACCCTGGAATGTGTAGGTGTGTCCAAATTTTTGATTGGTACTGTAGATGTCTTTGTTAGAAAGAATACTATTTCCCTTGATGGAGTGATGCTGAATGTAAAAGAAATGCTCAATTTACTCCCCTGTCCCCTACGGGCTTTGTTGTCGGCAATACCTTTCAGATTAATTAAGAAGTCTGCAAAAAGTTTGCGGCAAAACGTATTGGTTTGAAAGGTGTACGTGTGTAAGCTTCTCTCCTATCTAGGCCTACAAAGTTTAACTTATGCATGTAGAAGTTAGTCCATTTCAATATCACATGACGTCTGCACTTTGAACACAGACTTAGAAAGGCTCCCGGTGCGCACTGGTTTTAATGACTGATATTAAATGATTAAGTATGTTTGTTATTTCTACATAGAAGACGAAGTGGTGTTAGTCAGCTGGAAGAGAGATTAAAAGCCTGGTCCCACCTAAGGGGCCCTTCAGGCAAAACAAGAGACAAATTACTCTTCTGCAAGGCTATACGTGATATCATTCTTGGCTGGAAAATGTTATGAAGAGAACTTGCAATAGACTAGAGTTCTCAAAGTCAACTCAGGACCTCAAAGCCAGTTTCACAGCTTTTTTTCACCTGGTGGGTACAGTTAAGTATCAGCTAAAACCGAAAACCAGCAGGCTCTGGACCCCTGGACTAGAGCATGCCTCACATAGGTAGACCTCATACATGAGTATATAGAATAGGGATTCGTGTGCGTACGTGTGTACAGTGCACCTTGCCCCTGAACATCAAAGAGCATAGGCCTGCATTTGTAAATTTCTCCCTGTGGTATTATGGTGGTACAGTGCCTTGCAAAAGTATTCATCCCCCTTGGCGTTTTTCCTATTTTGTTGCATTACAACCTGTAATTTCAATAGATTTTTATTCAGATTTCAAGTAATGAACATACAAATTGGTGAAGTGATATGAAAAAAATTATATGAAAAAAAAATGAAAAGTGGTGCATGTATATGTATTCACCACCTTTGCTATGAAACCCCTAAATAAGATCTGGTGCAACCAATTACCTTCAGAAGTCACATAATTAGTAAACTAAAGTCCACCTGTGTGCAATCTAAGTGTCACATGATCTCAGTATATATATATACACCTGTTCGGAAAGGCCCCAGAGTCTGCAACACCACTAAGCAAGGGGCACCACCAAGAAAGCGGCACCACCAAGAAAGCGACACCATGAAGACCAAGGAGCACTCCAAACAGGTCAGGGACAAAGTTGTGGAGAAGTACAGATCAGAAACTTTGAACGTCCCACGGAGCACCATTAAATCCATTATTAAAACGTGGAAAGAATATGGCACCACAACAAACCTGCCAAGAGAGTGCCGCCCACCAAAACTCATGGACCAGGCAAGGAATGCATTAATCAGAGAGGCAACGAAGAGACCAAAGATAACCCTGAAGAAGCTTCAAAGCTCCACAGCGGAGATTGGAGCATCTGTCCATAGGACCACTTTAAGCCATACACTCCACAGAACTGGGCTTTACGGAAGAGGGGCCAGAAAAAAAGCCATTGCTTAAAGAAAAAAATAAACAACCACATTTGGTGTTCGCCAAAAGGCATTTGGGAGACTCCCCAAACATATGGAAGAAGGTATTCTGGTCAGATGAGACTAAAATTAGGCTTTTTGACCATCAAGGAAAACGCTATGTCTGGCGCGAACCCAACACCTCTCATCACTCCGAGAACACCCTCCCATGTTTTTCATCGGCAGGGACTGGGAAACTTGTCATAATTGAAGGAATGATGGATGGTGCTAAATACAGGGAAATTCTTGAGGGAAACCTGTTTCAGTCTTCCAGAGATTTGAGACTAGGATGGAGGTTCACTTTCCAGCAGGACAATGACCCTAAGCGTATTGCTAAAGCAACACTCAAGTGATTTAAGGGGAAACATATAAATGTCTTGGAATGGCCCAGGCAAAGCCCAGACCTCAATCCAATTGAGAATCTGTGGTATGACTTAAAGATTGCTGTACACCAGCGGAACCCATCCAACTTCAATAAGCTGGAGCAGTTTTGCCTTGAAGAATGGGCAAAACTCCCAGTGGCTAGATGTGCTAAGCTTATAGAGACATACCACAAGAGACTTGCAGCTGTAATTGCTGGAAAAGGTGGCTCTACAAAGAATTGACTTTGGTGGTGGTGACTGTTACGCACGCTCAAGTTTTCATTTTTTTGTCTTATTTCTTGTTTGCTTCACAATAAAACATATTTTGCATCTTCAAAGTGGTAGGCATGTTGTGTAAATCAAATGATACAAACCCCCCCAAAAATCAATTTTAATTCCAGGTTGTAAGGCAACAAAATAGGAAAAATGCCAAGGGGTGAATACTTTTGCAAGCCACTGTATATCTCCCACCGCATTTAATCATGAAAAGAGGGCTGGGAATATGGCCGAATATAATGAGTGTAGTTATTCCCTCCGCAAGGCAATCAAACAAGCGAAATGTCAGTTTAGGGACAAAGTGGAGTTCAATTAAATGGCTCAGACACAAAACGTATATAGCAGGGTCTACAGGCAATCACGGACTACAAAAATAAAACCAACCACGTCACGGACACCAACGTCTCGCTTCCAGACAAACTAAACACCTTCTTTGCCTGCTTTGAGGATAATACAGTGCCACCGTTGCAAGGACAAGAACTCCAGCAACCCCTCTCCTTCTCCGTGGCCAAGACATTTAAACGTGTTAACTCTCGCAAAGCTGCTGACCCAGACGGCATCCCTAGCCGCGTCCTCAGAGCATGCACAGACCAGCTGGCTGGTGTGTTTGCGGAAATATTCAATAGCTCCCTATCCCAGTCTCCTGTCCCCACATGCTTCGAAATAGCCCCCATTGTTCCTGTACCGAAGAAGGCAAAGATAACTGAACTATATGACTACCCCGTAGCACTCACTTCCGTCATCATGAAGTGCTTTGAGAGACTATTCAAGGATCATATCACCCCCATTTTACCTGTCACCATAGACCCACTTCAGATTGCATACCGCCCCAACAAGTCCACAGATGATGCAATCGCCATCACACTGCACACTGCCCTATCCCATCTGGACAAGAGGAATACCTATGTAGAGTGCTGTTCATTGACTACAGCTCAGCATTCAAAACTATAGTATCCTCCAAGCTCATCATTAAGCTGGAGGCCCTGGGTCTCGACCCCGCCCTGTGCAATTGGGTCCTGGACATTCTGACAGGCCGCTCCCAAGTGGTGAAGGTAGGAAACAACATCTCCACTTCGCTGATCCAATTTCTTGGGCCACTATACCTATTTTGCCAGTTGGACTTGGACCCCTCTGCTACTCGGAACCCTACTAATCCATCACGACTGGTCTAACGACGTCACTGCACAAGGAGGCCAAAACAGACTTTCCTCCGTCGAGACATCCCTCTAAGACCTTTCTGCTAGCTTGCTAGCCCCGGTCTGCTAGCTGTCTAAATCGCCGTGAATCGTCTCCAGCCAGCCTAACCACTCACTGAACCCTTATTGATCACCCGGCTACGCATGCCTCTACCTAATATCAATATGCCTTGTCCATTACTGTCCTGGTTAGTGATTATTGTCTTATTTCACTGTAGAGCCTCTAGCCCTGCTCAATATGCCTTAACCAACCATTTAGTTCCACCTCCCACATATGCGGTGACATCACCTGGTTTCTAGAGACAATATCTCTCTCATCATTACTCAATGCCTAGGTTTACCTCCAATGTACTCACATCCTACCATACCTCTGTCTGTACATTATGCCTTGAATCTATTCTCTTACGCCCAGAAACCTGCTCTTTTTACTCTCTGCTCTGAACGCACTAAACGACCAGTCCTGATAGCCTTTAGCCGTACCCTCATCCTACTCCTCCTCTGTTCCTCTGGTAATGTAGAGGTTAATCCAGGCCCTGCAGTGCCTAGCACCACTCCTACTCCCCAGGTGCTCTCATTTGTTGACTTCTGTAACTGTAAAAGCCTTGGTTTCATGCATGTAAACATTAGAAGCCTCCTCCCTAAGTTTGTTTTATTCACTGCTTTAGCACACTCTGCCAACCCGGATGTCCTAGCCGTGTCTGAATCCTGGCTTAGGAAGTCCACCAAAAACCCTGAAATTTCCATCCCTAACTATAACATTTTAGAACTGCCAAAGGGGGCGGTGTTGCAATCTACTGCAGAGATACCCAAACAATTCGAACTTCTACTTTTAAAAATCCATCTTTCCAGAAACAAGTCTCTCACTGTTGCCGCTTGCTATAGACCTCCCTCTGCCCCCAGCTGTGCCCTGGACACCATATGTGAATTGATTGCCCCCCATATATCTTCAGAGCTCGTGCTGCTAGGTGACCTAAACTGTGACATGCTTAACACCCTGGCCATCCTACAATCTAAGCTTGATGCCCTCAATCTCACACAAATTATCAATGAACCCACCAGGTACAACCCCAAATCCGTAAACACGGGCACCCTCATAGATATCATCCTAACCAACTTGCCCTCCAAATACACCTCTGCTGCTTTCAACCAAGATCTCAGCGATCACAGCCTCATTGACTGGATCCGTAATGGGTCTGCGGTCATACGACCACCCCTCATCACTATCAAACGCTCCCTAAAACACTTCAGCGAGCAGGCCTTTCTAATCGACCTGGCCCGGGTATCCTGGAAGGATATTGACCTCATCCCGTCAGTAGAGGATGCCTGGTTATTCTTTAAAAGTGCCTTCCTCACCATCATAAATAACCATGCCCCATTCAAAAAATGTAGGACCAGGAACAGATGGTTCTGGTTCTCTCCAGACCTGACCATTGACCAGCACAAAAACATCCTGTGGCGTTCTGCATTAGCATCGAACAGCGCCCGTGATATGCAACTTTTCAGGGAAGTTACGAACAAATATACACAGGCAGTTAGGAAAGCTAGGCTAGCTTTTTCAAGCAGAAATTTGCATCCTGTAGCACAAACTCAAAAAACGTCTGGGACACTGTAAAGTCCATGGAGAATAATAGCACCTCCTCCTAGCTGCCCACTGCACTGAGGCTAGAAAACACTATTACCACCGATAAATCCACTATTATTGAGAATTTCAATAAGCATTTTTCTACGGCTGGCCATGCTTTCCACCTGGCTACCCCTACCCCGGTCAACAGCCCTGCGCTCCCCACAGCAACTCGCCCAAACGTCCCTCACTTCTCCTTCACCCAAATCCAGATAGCTGATGTTCTGAAAGAGCTGCAAAATCTGCACCCCTACAAATCAGTCGGGCTAGACAATCTGGACCCTCTCTTTCTAAAATTATCTGCCGAAATTGTTGCAACCCCTATTACTAGCCTGTTCAACCTCTCTTTCGTATCGTCTGAGATTCCCATAGATTGGAAAGCTGCCGCGGTCATGCCCTTCTTCAAAGGGGGAGACACTCTAGACCCAAACTGCTACAGACCTATATCTCTTCTACCATGCCTTTCTAAGGTCTTCGGACACTGTGTTAACAAACCTCCAGATGAGCTTCAATGCCATACAACTCTCCTTCCGTGGCCTCCAACTGCTCTTAAATGCAAGTAAAACTAAATTCCTGCTCTTCAACCGATTGCTGCCCGCACCTGCCCTCCCGTCCAGCATCACTACTCTGGACGGTTCTGACTTAGAATATGTGGACAACTACAAATACCTAGGTGTCTGGTTAGACTGTAAACTCTCCTTCCAGACTCACATTAAACATCTCCAATCCCAAATTAAATCTAGAATTGGCTTTCTATTTCGCAACAAAGCATCCTTTACTCATGCTGCCAAACATACCCTCGTAAAACTAACCATCCTACCGATCCTCGACTTCGGCGATGTCATTTACAAAATTGCCTCCAACACTCTACTCAACAAATTGGATGCAGTCTATCACAGTGCCATCCGTTTTGTCACCAAAGCCCCATATACTACCCACCACCGCGACCTGTACGCTCTCATTGGCTGGCCCTCGCTTCATACTCATCGCCAAACCCACTGGCTCCAGGTCATCTACAAGTGTCTGCTAGGTAAAGCACCCCCTTATCTCAGCTCACTGGTCACCATAGCAGCACCCACCCTTAGCATGCGCTCCAGCAGGTATATTTCACTGGTCACCCCCAAAGCCAATTCTTCCTTCGGCTGCCTCTCCTTCCAGTTCTTCCAGCAAAAATCACTAAAGCTGGAGACTCTTACCTCCCTCACTAGCTTTAAGCACCAGCTGTCAGAGCAGCTCACAGATCTATGCACCTGTACATAGCTCATCTGTAAATAGCCCATCCAATCTACCTCATCCCTATACTGTATTTATTTTGCTCCTTTACACCCCAGTATCTCTACTTGCACATTCATCTTCTGCACATTCTACCATTCCAGTGTTTAATTGCTATATTGTAATTACTTCGCCACCATGGCCTATTTATTGCCTTACCTCTCTTATCCTACCTCATTTGCAAATGCTGTATATAGATTTTTCTGCTGTATTATTGATTGTATGTTTGTTTATTCCAGGTGTAACTCTGTGTTGTTGTATGTGTCGAACTGCTTTGCTTTATCTTGGCCAGGTCGCAGTTGCAAATGAGAACTTCTCAACTAGCCTACCTGGTTAAATAAAGGTGAAATAATAAAAAATAAAAATAAATACTCAACACTGGCACTCGGAGTGTGGTGTCAGGAAAACAACCTCTCAATCAACGTCAACAAAACATAGGAGATGATCGTGGACTTCAGGAAACAGCAGAGCGAGCACCCCCCCATCCACATCAAAGGGACAGTAGTGGAGAAGGTGAAAAGCCTCAGGAGGCTGAAGAAATGTGGCTTGGCACCTGAAACCCTGACAAACGTTTACAGATAATTTGTAAGTCGCTCTGGATAAGAGCGTCTGCTAAATGACTTAAATGTAATGTAATGTACAGATGCACAATCGAGAGCATCCTTTCTGACTGTATCCCTGCCTAGCACAGCAACTGCACCCCCTCAACCGCAAGGCTCTCCAGAAGGTGGTGTGGTCTGCACAACGCATCACCGGGGGCAAACTACCTGCCCTCCAGGACACCTACAGCACCTGATGTCACAAGAAGGCCAAAAAGATCATCAAGGACAACAACCACCCAAGCCACTGCCTGTTCACCCCGCTACCATCCAGAAGGCGAGGTCAGTACAGGTGCATCAAAGCTGGGACCTGTGTTGTTATGTGTTAATAACATTTAGACTACGTTTCCCAGCAGGCTATGCGGGCACGGAAGATGGTTGAAGAATTTCTTGCATGGCTAAACATGGAGTTTTCTAGCTGAAGTATATGTTCATTAAAAGTAGTTAAACCTACGCCCCGGTTTGTCATTATATAAGGAACAAACATAACATGGTGTCAGATTGGTAGTCGCTATGACAAGAGACAGAGAAAAGAAAGGAGTAACTCTGCAAACTTCTGCTACAGAAATGGAACATTCTACCACAAGTCAAGTGACGTGAGTAGTTAAAGATGCTAGCTTGCAAGAGCGAGGACAACGAGCCGCAGCAGCGAGAGTGACAGCAGCGAGAGCGAGGCTGCATTGGACTCTGTTGACGAGCAAGTTGATGAGCAACATACTGACGTAAGAGAAATTGACACTGTTCCTGTTCCCCGTCATAGATGGGCTTAGTCCTCCTACTCCTATGCAGTTAACAGGCAATCTAGCTGACAATTGGAAACGTTTCAAGCAGATTCAAAATCTACCTATCAGCCAGTGGTGCAGGGGGAGATGATGACAAATTGAAAGCTTCCATTTTTCTGCATGTTATTGGAGAGGATGCATTGGACATTTACAATAGCTTTCAGCAAGAGGAGGCAAACTTGACATTGACTGTTCTAATGGCTATATATGAGGAGTACTTTGTACCAAGCCAGAACGTCACGTTTTAGAGATACAAGTTTTTCTCTCATGATCAGAAAAAGGGAGTCAGTTTTGACCAGTATTTGGCTGAGCTGAACACACTGAGCAAAACGTGTGAATTCGAAAATCTGAAAGACTCACTAGTGAAAGACAGGATAGTCGGTGGCAAACTTGATAATGGACTCAAGGAGAGATTGCTGCGTGAGCAAGATTTAACTTTGGATAAAGCAGTGAATATGTGTCGAGCAGCTGAAACCAGCAGAGCACAAGCTAAAGAGCTATGCAGGGATGAGACGTCAGTGTATGCAATAAAAAGAGAGGAGCACAACACACAACGCCTTACAAAACTAAAACAAGTAACAGAGAGAAATCAAAACACTACATGTGGAAAATGTGGATTTATCCACAAACCAAAAAAATGCCCTGCATATGGCAAATAATGTAACAACTGTGGGAAAAATAATAATTTCTCAAAATGCTGCAAAGCTGAGGCTACAAAAAAAAAGGTTCACACAGTCGAGGAGATGGAAGAATTATTTGTTGATTCTGTGGAAATATGCGATGCAGTAAAAGCTGAATGGATTGTGCCATTGACTGTGAATGAAACTATAATACCATTCAAGCTTGATACTGGAGCACAGGTAAACCTGTTATCGCTGGATGACTACAAAACACTGAAGGTGAAGCGCAAAATACACCCGATGAAAATTAAGGTTACTGGTTATACTGGGGAGAACGTACCAGTTAAAGGTAGTTGCATAGTTCCTTTACAGCACAAAGGAAAACAGTTCAGAGCACAGCTGCTGATTGTGGAAAAGAGTGTACAGCCTATTCTAGGAATCATTGCATGTGAAAAGCACAATTTGTTGAAAAGAGTGTATGTAGTGACATCACAGACTGAAAATGACCAAGAATCACCACTGGCTGTGTATGAGGATGTGTTTGAGGGTCTTGGATGTTTACCAGGAGAACACAAAGGTACTGATGACAAAATTACTCCAGTTGTGCATACATGCAGAAAAGTTCCATTTGCACTGAGGAAAAAGCTCAAAGAGGAAACTCGGACGCATGAAAAATTGATGAACCTACAGACTGGGTAAGGTCACTGGTTATTGTGGGGGAAAAGAACGGTGATCTCAGGATATATCTAGACCCGAGAGATCTCAACAAACAACAACAAGATCTCAAGCAATCAAGAGAGAGCATTTCAAGTTGCCAACCAGAGAAGAGATAATGTCGCAGCTTGCTGGAGCAAAGTGGTTCAGTAAGCTTGATGCCTCATCAGGATTCTGGCAAATGAAGCTAGATGATGCAAGCTCAAGGCTATGCACATTCAACACACCTGAGGGCAGGTACAGATTTCTTCGTCTACCATATGGGATTCTCTCAGCGCCAGAGGTCTACCACAAGACAATCCACATGATCTTCGAGCACATTCCAGGAGTGGAGACTATGATGGATGACATCATCGTCTGTGGGTCCACAAAAGAAAAACACAATGCAAGAGTGAGACAAGTGCTGGACCTGACATGGAAAGTCAACCTAAAACTAAACAAGGACAAATGCGAGTTAGGTGTGAAAACACTTACATTCGTGGGAGATGTACTTTCAGAGGACGGAGTCAAATCAGACTCGAGGAAAACATCAGCCATCAACAACATGGAGCGCTCGAAGAACAAGGACGATGTGAGACGCTTCATGGGCATGATCACCTACCTTGCCTCAACTGTCAGCACAGTCCGCTCCACTCAGATGTCTTCTGGAACAGAAAAATGAATGGGAATGGTCCCATGAACAGGAAAACTGCTTCAAAAACCTAAAGAAGACAATCACAGAAGTGCTCAGGTTCTATGATCCAGAGAAAATCACAAGGATTTCTGCAGACGCGTCACAGTTTGGCCACAGTTTGGCCACGACACATGGCAACCCGTCGCTTGTCTCAGAGCCTTGACAGGCGCAGAGACAAAGTATGCACAAATAGAGAAAGAACTACTGGCAAGCACATACGCTTGCGAAAGTTTTCACCAATACGTCTACGGACGAGACTTCGAAGTAGAAACCGACCACAAACCATTGGTGTCAATCCTGTCTAAGCCACTGAATGATTGTCCAATGAGAATCCAGAGAATGTTGATCAGACTGCAAAAGTATGATGTGAAGATGATCTATACCCCGGGAAAGTTCATGTTCGCCGCCGACACTCTTTCTCGAGCAGTCGACAAGGAGAGCTTCGACACACAGAAAAACACTGAGATTCAGGTCTACGTCGACATGATCGTAGCATCACTTCCTGTGTCTTCTGAGAGAATGGAGCAGATCAAAAGAGAGACCGCAGCTGACCAAACAATGATAGAGTTGAAAGAAACAACACTGATAGGATGGCCTGCACAGAAAAACAACTGTCCAAGGTGAATACAGGATTACTGGATGTGCAGAGCAGAGCTCACCATTGTGGATGACATAGTGTTCAAAGACAACAAGATTGTCATTCCCATGACATTACGCAAAGAAATGCTACAGAAAATACACGAGGGCCATTTGGGTGAGGAAAAACGCAAACGACTAGCACGAGAAGTAATGTACTGGCCAAGAATGAACCAGGAAATCAGCCAGACCACTGCTTCATGTGAACTGTGTTTGACCTACAGGCCAAAGCAGCAAGCAGAGCCACTAATGCCTCATTCAGTACGCAACAGACACTACTACAAAGTTGGAGTTGACCTTTTTGACTGCAATGGCAAAAGTCACATTGTTGTTACCGACTACTACTCAAACTACCCTGAAGTAGCAACACTGCCAACTACCTCCAGCAAAGCTGTAATCACCTACCTGAAATCCGTCTTTGCAAGACATGGGGTTGCGTCTGAACTGTACAAAAAAAAACGGTACAAAAAAAATAGAAGAAAGGGGCACCTGGACTGAATGTTTTGTTAATGTGAAAAGAACTACAGACTATATTTAGTTGAAAAAATATTTTATTTTTCAGGATTTTTGAGGGGGGGAATAAATGTGTTATTGAAAATTGCATGTTATGCAGGTTGAATAAACAAATGTGATGCGACATGTGTAGTTACATAGAAAAGTAGTTTTATTTTAAAGGACAGAAGATGTGTTGTTATGTGTTAATAACATTTAGACTACGTTACCCAGCAGGCTAAGCGGGCGCGGGAGATGGTTGAAGAATGCCTTGCATGGCTAAACATGGAGTTTTCTAGCTGAAGTATATGTTCATTAAAAGTAGTTAAACCTACGCCCCGGTAAACCTACGCCCCCAGAGACTGAAAAACAGCTTCTATCTCAAGGCCATCAGACTGCTAAAACAGCAATCATTAACTCAGAGAGGCTGCTGCCTACATAGAGACTCAAATCACTGACCACTTTAATAAATGGATCACTAGTCACTTTAAACAATGCCACTTTAATAATGTTAACATATCTTACATTACTCATTTCATATGTATATACTGTACATTATACCACCTATTGCACCTCGCCTATGCCACTTGGCCATCGCTCATCCGTATATTTATATGTACATATTCTTATTCCATCCCTTTAGATTTGTGTGTATTAGGTAGTTGTTGGGAATTGTTAGATTACTTGTTAGATATTACTGCACTGTCGGGAACTAGAAGCACAAGCATTTCGCTAAACTCGCATAAACATCTGCTAACCATGTGTATGTGACCAATACAATTTGATTTGATTTGGGATTTATTAACAATGCTGTAAGAGCCATTTTGATTTGGAAAATAAATTGTATAGAAATGCTTATATACAGTATATATTGGAAACGTACTGTACTCTTTATTTGTGTGTAATTCCTCTTATTGCTATTGTGACACCTGGTGGCCACCTTTTGGGTTTACCTGCAGGCTAGCATAAGGGGGTTATGGGTAAAGATGGCGGTAGAGGTGACTCAGCACGTCTGTCACTAGCAGCAGGAACCGCAAGGAAACGTGGCTGAAGCGGATGTTCTGTTTGAAACTGATGGGGCATTGAGTGGAGATGCGTGAGAAGGAATGGATTACAGTGGTGAACAAAAAAGCAAAGGAGAAGTAAAGTGGTGGTGAAATCTAGTAAATCCTAGCATAGTTCTGACAGTTTTTGACATCTCTGTGAAAATCATAGATGCATTGGATGAGGTGGCGTCAGTGGTAATAAGAAGTGGGCTTATTTTGAATTTCCGTGTGTCCGTAGAGCAGAAGGAGCGTGCTTTGCGCTTTAAAAAGTTATTGGATTGTAATGTGTGTGGATCTTCGAAGCAGGGCACCTATGAAGGGGGTTATCCCTGGCATGGCGCTAGAAGGGAATGCAAAGGATTTAACTGAAGAAATAGATGGAGTGGTTGGTGCACCCCAACTGACCTGTATCCATTCTATTGTTCTTTGAAGAAGGAGTCGCTCCCTTCTCACGTATTTTGGGGTTATGTGAGATACCCTGTAAGAGCCTTCGTGCCCAAACCCATGCATTGTGATAAATGCAAAATATTTGTATATCGTATGCCAGCTGAGGTTAAATGCTGCAACTGTGGTGGCGAACATGTGCCTGAATTTCTTAAGTGCCCTGTTGGGGTGAAGGAGACAGTGGCAAGAATAAGCGTTGTCCAGTGCGCCTCCTATCTGGAGGCGGTGAGAAGAGTGTAAGAAGGAAGTAATGTTGAAGAAACAATGGTAGTAGGATTAGAAGCACCAATGGAAGTTGCAACAGAGTGCCAACAGAGTGATCCTGACATGTTGCATGTTAAAGGGGCAATCAGTAGTTGCTACATCCATTTTTGGAAAATGAATGATATGTACCCATTGATCCTTGAAGAATACAACTTAGAAATGCCTTATGAGCTTAGCCCATTGGAAACCAAAATATAAACATGTTTTACTCCAATCTTTGTAAACAAAGTAAATGAAAAACAAATACTCTATAGCCTAAAAACATAGTTAAAACTATCATGGTCAGTCCTTGCATCCATAGCACTGCCTTTGAATTTGAGAGTTGTTACTTTTCTCCATGATGGCAGCCATAGAAGGCAGGTATTCATCAAGTTAAGGTAACAGCAACAGACAGGCTTTCTCCGCTTTCTATGGTGGCCAGGAGATGATTGGTTTCCAATGGGTGGCCAGGAGATGACAGGCTTTCTCCGCGTTCTATGGTGGCCAGGAGATGACAGGCTTTCTCCGCTTTCTATGGTGGCCAGGAGTCAGAGCCTTACTGAGTACAGGATGACTGTGCTAGTTATACCCTGAAGAAGACTGCAGAGGACAACAAGAGCAGCTTTTCAGCTGAGGAAATTGACACCATCAATGACAACTTCTATGTAGATGACTGTTGAAGTCTGTACCAAATGAAAGGCAAGCCATAGCGCTGTGTGAAGAACTCTATGCAAAGGGTTGTTTTCTCTTGACAAAATGGATCAGCAAAATACTAGCTGGGTTGGCCTTGATTCCAGGCAGAAAGAGCCAAGGAGGTGAAGGACCTCGACTTGGACAAAGAACACCTATCTTTAGAAGGAGCCATGGGGGTTTAGTGGTGTGTGGAAGAGAATACGCCAAGTTTCAAGTGTCCATGAAGAATCAATCCTTTATCAGGAGAGGTATTCTGTCTACTGTTAGTTGTGTGTAAGATCCACTTGGATTTCTTGCTTCATTCAAATTCACTGAAAAAGCACATCCTGCAAGAGTTATCCCAGCTTAACCATGGCAAAGGTGGCTGGTAGGGCTACAGCAGATGGAGGGCTTCAGCATCGACAGGTGCATCAAGTCAAAGAACTTTGGAAAGATCAAGTCAGCCCTACTGCAACACTTCTGTGATACAAGTGAATCAGGGTACGGCATCGTAAGCTACTTATAACTGACAAAGTCTGAAGATCAGGTGCACTTAGCTTTCATAATGGGAAAGGCAAGAGTAGCACCGTTGTAATGGATGACAATACAAAGCATGGAACTTGCTGCAGCAGTGCAGAGTGTTGAAAGGATGCCGGCTACAGAGCTACAGCTTCCACTGGAGAAATCTACAATTTGGACAGATGGTGAATCTGTCTTGAAGTACGTCAAGAATGAGACCAAAAGATGTCAGACGTTTGTGGTAAACAGGGTAAGCACCATCAGAGAAGTGTCAGATGTCACGCATGTTAACACCAAGGTCAACCATGCAGACCATGTCTGACAGCTCAAGACTTTGGGATTATAAGGTTCTATCTGACATTTTTGTCAAAAATGAGTTGGTCACATAATTGACAGTTAGATGATTCTACATATGATTGAAGTTCACTAAAAACATTTTTAAAGTATACTTTAAGTGGGAAAAAACTAGAAAGTTATATGCATAAACCCATTTCAATTTAGCGCTATAAGAATCTATGTGCAATACAATCACAAGCCTGAACAAATACAGACGGACTGAGCAGAACACGCTTTTGCCATCTAAGTATGGTCTAGGCTAGTCTAGTCAGCAGTATTGGCATGCAGGCAAAAAAACAACACTGTCAGAAATCTTAGTAAGATCGTTATTCAGTGATGACTACAATCCACAGGCAGCCGAGGCTTTTCAACATATATTCTCTGATGACAACCTAATTGATGCCTAGTGAGCTCATAACCCTAAAGTAAAAGAGTACACCATCTATTCAAACAGGCACAAAATATTCTCCCGAATCGATTTTGTGCTATTATCTACTCCTCTATTTTCTTTTAATCAAGAAAATAGAAATTCGACATATTGCCAGATACAAATGTCAGAATCTCCTTAAAGAGCCACAAGATGGTGCTTTAATGTTTCCTTACTACAAAATTATACTTACATTTACATTACATTTAAGTCATTTAGCAGAGGGGGGTCAGAAGGATTACTTTATCCTATCCTAGGTATTCCTTAAAGAGGTGGGGTTTCAGGTGTCTCCGGAAGGTGGTGATTGACTCCGCTGTCCTGGCGTCGTGAGGGAGTTTGTTCCACCATTGGGGTGCCAGAGCAGCGAACAGTTTTGACTGGGCTGAGCGGGAACTGTACTTCCTCAGTGGTAGGGAGGCGAGCAGGCCAGAGGTGGATGAACGCAGTGCCCTTATTTGGGTGTAGGGCCTGATCAGAGCCTGAAGGTACTGAGGTGCCGTTCCCCTCACAGCTCCGTAGGCAAGCACCATGGTCTTGTAGCGGATGCGAGCTTCAACTGGAAGCCAGTGGAGAGAGCGGAGGAGCGGGGTGACGTGAGAGAACTTGGGAAGGTTGAACACCAGACGGGCTGCGGCGTTCTGGATGAGTTGTAGGGGTTTAATGGCACAGGCAGGGAGCCCAGCCAACAGCGAGTTGCAGTAATCCAGACGGGAGATGACAAGTGCCTGGATTAGGACCTGCGCCGCTTCCTGTGTGAGGCAGGGTCGTACTCTGCGGATGTTGTAGAGCATGAACCTACAGGAACGGGCCACCGCCTTGATGTTAGTTGAGAACGACAGGGTGTTGTCCAGGATCACGCCAAGGTTCTTAGCGCTCTGGGAGGAGGACACAATGGAGTTGTCAACCGTGATGGCGAGATCATGGAACGGGCAGTCCTTCCCCGGGAGGAAGAGCAGTTCCGTCTTGCCGAGGTTCAGCTTGAGGTGGTGATCCGTCATCCACACTGATATGTCTGCCAGACATGCAGAGATGCGATTCGCCACCTGGTCATCAGAAGGGGGAAAGGAGAAGATTAATTGTGTGTCGTCTGCATAGCAATGATAGGAGAGACCATGTGAGGTTATGACAGAGCCAAGTGACTTGGTGTATAGCGAGAATAGGAGAGGGCCTAGAACAGAGCCCTGGGGGACACCAGTGGTGAGAGCACGTGGTGAGGAGACAGATTCTCGCCACGCCACCTGGTAGGAGCGACCTGTCAGGTAGGACGCAATCCAAGCGTGGGCCGCGCCGGAGATGCCCAACTCGGAGAGGGTGGAGAGGAGGATCTGATGGTTCACAGTATCGATAGGTCTAGAAGGTCCAGCCGATAGGTCTAGAAGGATGAGAGCAGAGGAGAGAGAGTTAGCTTTAGCAGTGCGGAGCGCCTCCGTGATACAGAGAAGAGCAGTCTCAGTTGAATGACTAGTCTTGAAACCTGACTGATTTGGATCAAGAAGGTCATTCTGAGAGATAGCAGGAGAGCTGGCCAAGCACGGCACGTTCAAGAGTTATGGAGAGAAAAGAAAGAAGGGATACTGGTCTGTAGTTGTTGACATCGGAGGGATCGAGTGTAGGTTTTTTCAGAAGGGGTGCAACTCTCGCTCTCTTGAAGACGGAAGGGACGTAGCCAGCGGTCAAGGATGAGTTGATGAGCGAGGTGAGGTAAGGGAGAAGGTCTCCGGAAATGGTCTGGAGAAGAGAGGAGGGGATAGGGTCAAGCGGGCAGGTTGTTGGGCGGCCGGCCGTCACAAGACGCGAGATTTCATCTGGAGAGAGAGGGGAGAAAGAGGTCAGAGCACAGGGTAGGGCAGTGTGAGCAAAACCAGCGGTGTTGTTGACTTAGCAAACGAGGATCGGATGTCGTCGACCTTCTTTTCAAAATGGTTGACGAAGTCATCTGCAGAGAGGGAGGAGGGGGGGGGATTCAGGAGGGAGGAGAAGGTGGCAAAGAGCTTCCTAGGGTTAGAGGCAGATGCTTGGAATTTAGAGTGGTAGAAAGTGGCTTTAGCAGCAGAGACAGAAGAGGAAAATGTAGAGAGGAAGGAGTGAAAGGATGCCAGGTCCGCAGGGAGGCGAGTTTTCCTCCATTTCCGCTCGGCTGCCCGGAGCCCTGTTCTGTGAGCTCGCAATTAGTCGTCGAGCCACGGAGCGGGAGGGGAGGACCGAGCCGGCCTGGAGGATAGGGGACATAGAGAGTCAAAGGATGCAGAAAGGGAGGAGAGGAGGGTTGAGGAGGCAGAATCAGGAGATAGGATGGAGAAGGTTTGAGCAGAGGGAAGAGATGATAGGATGGAAGAGGAGAGAGTAGCGGGGGAGAGAGAGCAAAGGTTGGGACGGCGCGATACCATCCGAGTAGGGGCAGTGTGGGAAGTGTTGGATGAGAGCGAGAGGGAAAAGGATACAAGGTAGTGGTCGGAGACTTGGAGGGGAGTTGCAATGAGGTTAGTGGAAGAACAGCATCTAGTAAAGATGAGGTCAAGCGTATTGCCTGCCTTGTGAGTAGGGGGGGGAAGGTGAGAGGGTGAGGTCAAAAGAGGAGAGGAGTGGAAAGAAGGAGGCAGAGAGGAATGAGTCAAAGGTAGACGTGGGGAGGTTATAGTCACCCAGAACTGTGAGAGGTGAGCCGTCCTCAGGAAAGGAGCTTATCAAGGCATCAAGCTCATTGATGAACTCTCCGAGGGAACCTGGAGGGCGATAAATGATAAGGATGTTTTAAGCTTGAAAGGGCTGGTAACTGTGACAGCATGGAATTCAAAGGAGGCGATAGACAGATGGGTAAGGGGAGAAAGAGAGAATGACCACTTGGGAGAGATGAGGATCCCGGTGCCACCACCCCGCTGACCAGAAGCTCTCGGGGTGTGCGAGAACACGTGGGCAGACGAAGAGAGAGCAGTAGGAGTAGTAGTGTTATCTGTGGTGATCCATGTTTCCGTCAGTGCCAAGAAGTCGAGGGACTGGAGGGAAGCATAGGCTGAGATGAACTCTGCCTTGTTAGCCGCAGATCGGCAGTTCCAGAGGCTACCGGAGACCTGGAACTCGACGTGGGTCGTGCGCGCTGGGACCACCAGGTTAGGGTGGCCGCGGCCACGCGGTGTGAAGCGTTTGTATGGTCTGTGCAGAGAGGAGAGAACAGGGATAGACAGACACATAGTTGACAGGCTACAGAAGAGGCTACGCTAATGCAAAGGAGATTGGAATGACAAGTGGACTACACGTCTCGAATGTTCAGAAAGTTAAGCTTACGTTGCAAAAATCTTATTGACTAAAATGATTAAAATGATACAGTACTGCTGAAGTAGGCTAGCTAGCAGTGGCTGCGTTGTTGACTTTGTTTGGAAGTGTAGCTGGCTAGGTAACCTCGGTAACTGGCTAGATAATTAGTCTAAACTACACAATTGTCTTAGATACAAGGACAGCAAAGACAACTATGTAGCTAGCTAACACTAGCTAGCTAACACTACACTAATCAAATCGTTCCGTTGTAATGTAATAGTTTCTACAGTGCTGCTATTCGGTAGGAAGTTGGCTAGCTAGCAGTGTTAGCAGTGTTAGCAGTGTTGACTAGCAGGAGAACGGCAGCGCGGCGGACGAAAATAGCTGGCTAGCTAACCGATAATTACTCTAGACTCCACAGTTATCTTAGATACAAAGACAGCAAAGACAACTATGTAGCTAGCTAACACTACACTAATCAAGTCGTTCCGTTGTTCCGTTGAATGTAATAGTTTCTACAGTGCTGCTATTCGGTGGCTAGCTGGCTAGCTAGCAGTGTTGATTACGTTACGTTACGTTAAAAGGACGAAAATAGCTGGCTAGCTAACCTAAACTACACAATTATCTTTGATACAAAGACGGCTATGTAGCTAGCTAAGATCAAACAAATCAAACCGTTGTACTGTAATGAAATGAAATGAAATGTGATACTACCTGTGGAGCGAAGCGGAATGCGACCGGGTTGTTGAATGCGGAAGTTTCACTCTCTGTGAACAATTTGAAACTGAATTGAATGAATTCATAATGATTAACAAAAATTCAGTCGACGATCTTCTGATTTTATGGGACGCCATTAAAGGTTTTATTAAAAATAATGCAACTGCATTTGCATCTGGGCTGAATAAATCACAATTAAATAAAATATCAGAAATTGGAAAAGTTGTTAATGACATTAAAACCTGTCTAGGATCAGCGTGGCGCTAGCGGCACACCCCCCCCCCTCCCCCACTGAAAAACCAGTGCCGCGAAATTCAATTTTTTTTTTTTTTTTTTAATATTTAACTTTCACACATTAAAGTCCAATACAGCTAATGAAAGACACAGATCTTGTGAATCCAGTCAACATTTCCGATTTTTAAAATGTTTTACAGGGAAGACACAATATGTAAAGATGTACATCTATTACCTAAAAACACATTAGCATAATCCACCATCTTTTATTTGTCCACCAACACCAGTAGCCATCACCAATTCGGCTAAACTAAGATATTTATAGCCCCTAACCAACAAAAAAACTCATTTGATGACAGTCTGATAACATATTTATGGTATGGGATAGGTTTTGTTAGAAAAAAGTGCATATTTCAGGTAGATGGCATAGTTTACAATTGCACCCACCATCACAAATGGACTAGAATAATTACAATGAGCAACGTGTTTACCTAACTACTAATCATCAAACATTTCGTAAAAATACACAGCATACACGAATCGAAAGACACAGATCCTGTGAATACAGACAATATTTCAGATTTTCTAAGTGTCTTACAGCGAAAACACAATAAATCGTTATATTAGCTTAGCACATAGCAATTAGCAGCCCAGCATTGATTCTAGCCAAAGTGAGCGATAAAAGTCAACATCGCCAAAAGATATTAATTTTTTCACTAACCTTCTCAGAATTCTTCAGATGACACTCCTGTAACATCACATTACAACATGCATATACAGTTTGATCGAAAATGTTTATATTTAGCCACCAAAATCATGGTTAGACAATGTGAAATGTAGACAAGCTGGTAAAGAAAAAGTCCTTGCGCCACTTAGACAGTGATCTACTCTTATACATAAATACTCATAAACGTGACTAAAAAATATAGGGTGGACAGGGATTGATAGACAATTTAATTCTTAATACAATTGCGTTATTACATTTTTTAATTTATCCTTACTTTTCAATACAGTTTGCGCCAAGCGAAGCTACGTCATAAAACATGGCGTCCTAAGCCACTAAAATGTTTCGACAGAAACACGATTTATCATAATAAAAATGTCCTACCTTGAGCTGTTCTTCCATCAGTATCTTGGGCAAAGGATCCTTTCTTGGGAGAAATCGTCTTTTGGTGGAAAGCTGTCCTCTTGCCATGTGGAAATGTCAACTGCGTTCGGGATGAACTGAAAAGCGTGCCCAACTTTTCACATCGTTGCAAAAATAAATGTCCCAAAATCGCACTAAACGGATATAAATTGCTATAAAACGCTTTAAATTAACTACCTTATGATGTTTTTAACTCCTATAACGAGTGAAAAGATGACCGGAGAAATATAACAGGCTAAACTAACGCTTGGAACAGGTGCGCGCCGGTGTCCTCTAGGCTCATGACGCAGCTCCCAAAGAATGAATAGCTTCAGGGTTTTTTCATTTGTAGGGCCTGTGAACGCGCAATTGACCCCGTTGGAATCGTCATCACGTAAAGGCATCCAGGGGAAGACGTAAGAAGTGTCCGTATAGTCATAGCAACGACAGTGCCCTTTTAACTGACTTCAGAAGAGTGGCCAACATTTCTCAAATCTGACTCCATGTCAGGGAAATTGCTGTAGAATGGGCTCTGTTCCACTTAGAGACAAAATTTCAACTCCTATAGAAACTATAGACTGTTTTCTATCCAATAATAATAATAATATGCATATTGTACGATCAAGGATTTTGTGGGAAGCCGTTTAAAAAATTAGCCAAATTAGCATAAATAGTCTAAACAGCGCCCCCATCCCCAACAGGTTAAAGCGACTACTCTACTACCAGGTAGCGACTACTCTCTTCAAAGTCAAGACTGAACCAAATATATTGTTAAGGCAGAGCATAATTTGCCATCCATCGAGTTAGACCATTACTTCCATGGTAATCGACTCAGTCGTCTACTGGCTAACAAGCCTCGCAGTAATGATATTTCAACTATTAAATCTGAATCGGATGAATTACAATCAGAACCCAAATGAATCAACCAAAGATGATCCTGTTTCTATATAGAATTCTGCAGCTCTGATTGTAAACCCACACCAAGCCAGAACGACTCCTTTTAAAAATAATATGAACTCCTCTTCTTTCAACTCAGGAAGCCGACTTGTTGGGAGCCCAAATCTCTCTCCATGAACTCAAAAGGGCATTGGATAACATGAATAAAGGCAAATCACCTGGTTGTGACGGTATTTCTTCTGAGATCTATTTAACATTTTGGAACCAATTATTTTCACTTTCAGTTGAAATGAGCCATTCACAAAGGTTACTTTGGAAGGGATTTAACATACAGCACTAATTTAGCTTTTATTTATCTTTTAAGAGGTAAGGATGCCAGCCAGTGCTCTCACTATCACCCTCTATCTTTGATGAACACAGATATGAAACTATTTTCAAAAATGTTGTCATCCTGTCTAGAAACTCACCCAAATTGGTACATCTGGACCAAAGCGGGTTTGTTAAAAAAACTATTCTCCTCAGATAAGCTCTGTCTATTACGTATCTAATATGCTTCATCATAAACCAAAGCTATTTTGGCAATTCTATCTCTGGACACAGAACAACCTTTTGATAGACAAGAATGGTCATATCTTTGATCGGTTTTCGAACGTATGGGATTCCAATTTCATCATATGATTAAAATACTATACTCCAATTCCTCAGCCATAGTAATAACAGGTAATACCTGCTTTGTTTCATTCAGAAAAAAACAAAAAGTAGCAGGCAAGGTGATCCCATCTCACCTTTGTAATTTATGTCACTGGAGCCCCTGGCCCTGGCAATTCGACAATCGAAAGAAATTACACCCATTTCTCTCAATTCTACATATCACGTCATCTCATTATTCACTGACAATATCTTACTTTATTTAGACAATGTATTTCAATCCCTCCCAAAAGCTTTGGAAGATCAGACAAATTCACCTCCATCTCAAGTTATAAAATGCATCTAACCAAATCTGCCCTACTGCCTCTCAAGACCCCCATGGAGGTCTCCACCTATAATTATGGAATCCCGCTCGTTTCATATTTTAAATAGAAAAAAACATTGCCTGAAACTTCAACAGAACACTCAAATATAATACATCTGACCACAGTAGATGGACTAATATCCCAGTTGCTTTAAGGAGCAGAATATCTATTGTCAAAATGAATATATTGCCACAGCTGAATTTCTGTAGTTCGATGCTTCCCATGTCTCCCCCTTCAGGCTATTTGGATAAGATCCATAGTGTGGATAAGAAATGTATATGGCAAGGTAAGTGAGCCCGGATAAAATTAACAAACTTGCAAAGTGGGAAAGACTTAGGAGGACTATCCATACCAAACTTGAAAATGTATTTCCAGGCACTAGAATTTCATCCCATCCTGAATTGGTTTAGACATGATTCTTCCACCCCCCTGGCTAAGTATAGAGAGAAATATGGCGTCTCCTATTGCCCTGGAAGATGTGGTCTTCACTGATATATCCCTTAAAACAATGTAAACTTCGCTTTGGTCCTATTATTGCTCACACAATTTCTATTTGTGTCACGTTCCTGACCTGTTTTCCATTGTTTTTGTATGTGTTTAGTTGGTCAGGGCATGAGTTGGGGTGGGCATTCTATGTTATGTGTTTCTATGTTGGGTTTAATGTGTTGCCTGATATGGTTCTCAATTAGAGGCAGGTGTTTGACGTTTCCTCTGATTGAGAACCATATTTAGGTAGGCTGTTCTCACTGTTTGCTTGTGGGTGATTGTCTTCTGTGTCTGTGTCTGTCGCACCACACGGGACTGTTTCGTGTTCGTTCGTTTGGTTAGTCTGTTCCTGTTCTTCGTGTTATATTGTAAATTCTCAAGTTCAGGTCTGTCTACGTCGTTTGTTATTTTGTAATCATTTCAAGTGTTCTTCATGTTTCGTCTTGTTTAAATACATTTTCGTTATGTCTGCATACAACGCTGCGTTTTGGTCCGACCCTTACTCCTTCTCCTCGTCTGAGGAGGAGGAGGAATTAGACAGCCGTTACAATTTGGTGCAAAATTGAAAAAGATTGTAACTGGGAATCAAAATGGCATGCCCATACTCAGTCTGCATACCCTAGCTCAACACGAACAATTTAAAATAAGCTATTAAAATCATTCCAATCCCTATTAAAAGGCAAATACAGTTTAGCGATATTAAAGGGATGACTTTAGGATGATGCAGATGCCTGGGAGCGGGAGGGAAGGCTGTTTGAATGGCTGGCTGGCTTTATGGAGAGTAGAGATCTGTATATAATGATGACAAGATGGGAGTGCAAAATAAGACCATTGAAACGCATAGGTCTTATTTTTGACAGATTTTGGCGAGAGTGAAACCTCTCACGTCGCCTTTTCCTCTCTGTGGAGAACGCATTGACGCAGCTGCAGGAAACAGCAGGACCTTTCCAACTTATTGCAGAGATAAAGGTGGCTGTAATAGATGGTTTTGGCTTAGTAACTGCTGTTTGATTTGACATCAAACTCGAGTTGTAATCCCGGTGCTGAGCTAGTGCGTATCAAGCAGCAAATGTTGGTATGTCACTTTGATTTGGCCTACTATGTCAGTTTTGTTGCTATTGCACTGTGTGAGAAGCCTCTAAATAAAAAAATAAAAAATGGCAGCCTACAGGTACATGCTTTATAAACGTATAATTTGAAATGGATTATGTATCTGTAACTGCCCCCAAACTGCCCCCCAAAAACAAATTATAATTTTAATTTTAATAATTTTAACCCAAATTGACATTTCAGAGCCATAAGTTTATATCTGCGATTGCACCCCCCTAAAAAAGGATTTACAAATGTCTCAGGATTTTGATACTCTGTACTTTAGGCACCTTTAAGGTGATGACCTTATGAAAGAAGTTGTGGAAGAAGAATTGACTACAAAAAAGTTCTGAGATCTGGGATGTGAAAACTTTGATGCTCAATATCTCAGAACTATGCTTTGCGGAGATAGAACCTTATAGTCACAAGGACATGAGCTGATGTCTTCCTGAAGTGTGAGATTGTCATGGTTCCACCTGTCACCAGAGGGCGGCAGAGACCATCCTAGAGACAATTATGACACTCAGGTGTGTTCTCTTACTCATTAGAATTTCCCTGTTGAAAGAAGTATGTTTTCTGTTATGCTTTGCAGAAGCTTGAATTGTTTACTGTGTGGTTACTGAGTCAGTGTTTGAGATGTAGTGGTTGTTGGTTTTCCTCAAGTTTACTGTGATCCTGCGGTTACTGTTCTTAGTAAAGTGTTATGTTTACCCTTAACCACTGATTCCTCGCCTGGTCTCTTCTCTGCACCTGGGTGCAACCTCACCATGTCACAGAAATTTGGAGCAGCGGCACGATCCATTCACCAAACAGTGAATAGGAACGGCACGATCCACTCTCCCCAATATGCCCAGATGATTTTGAGGTCAAGATGAGCAAAGTGACTGTGAACACAATCTTTCCCTTGACTTCACTCCCCTCTGACCTCCAATTGATTTTGAGGAGGCGGCAAGGAGAAAGGACATGAGGAGTATGCAATTTAGATTCTCCCAGGAAGTGTTACGATTGCAGACAGTCTGTGTTTACCTATCTAGAGGTGAGAGCGTGCCATGCGGGTGCATAGCCAGGCAATCCATATTTGAATTAGATTGGAGTGGGTGAGCCATGGAGGTAGCATCAAACAATAGGATGTACTGTAATACTTACTTGGGTACTGCTAGGTGATGCAAACGACAATGTTTCAATCAGAACAGTCAACCAATTACGGTTACCGTCCAACATGAGACATGTGCTGCTAAAACAGTTCATTGGCCAAGTCATTGGCCAAGTACTAATCTCAGCAATGGCTGAAGATTGAACGTTACTGTTAAAATAACTATAATTGCTGTTATAACTTTATATGACGTGCCTTAGGTCATGAGCAAACCAATCTTGATTGCCAAACACAGCCCAGTGGGCACACCACGTCATTTCAATGTGAAGAATTGGGTAATATTTGGTAGATACGTTGATCAATGATATTCCAACATATTTTCACCCACTCAAAAAGACGATGTCTTATCAGTATGCTTTCAACCATCTAAAAGCACATCCAAATTCCAAAAATCTGTCAGATTTTTGGTTTAGTTGTCACATAAATGTACTATTGCTGCACTTTCAACCAATTAAAAGCACCAAGTTCAAATGAGAATACAATGTAAGATATTTCATTTATTTATATATACAACAACTTAATGTGTTAGCACTGGCTTCATCTAATGGCACAACCAAATTATCTCGATTGCAGTTGAGGTTACATTAAAGTTATTGTACATGGTGCAAGTGATCAATTCGGTTTGAGATTCTGTGCAGATTATCATGGCAATTGTGAAGAATTCCACAGAACTGCGACCCTGAACATGGATTCTTTCTGTGAATACATAATAATAGATTTGTAACCTCTAAATGTGGCCATGGATGTTATTCATTTTAAGGTTGATTATCAGTTAAAGAATAGGACTAAATAAAATCAAACTTTAAATGCACTTTAAATAAAGTCTGATTTGATTTAATCCTATTCTTTAACTTAGATTTTTGGTTGAGATGGAGGTGAATTCAACATATGTAATGTTAACTTTTATTCCATTTGAAATTAACCAAGGCCTAAATAGCATCATTGATGATATATAATTGATAAAGTATGGTTATATTTCATTTGGAATGACTTTGATAGCAACAGTAAATCTATTAAATGGACATTCTCACCAGTCATTCTCACAATAGCACATTGGTTATAGTCAAGTAAAAATACCAAACGTAAGCAGTGGTTAAAATCCTGGATGGGAGACTGAAGGGATAGCTGTAGATAGATCAACTCTCCAGTAGGAGGTGCTTTCCTGCCTATGGATTTTTCTTATAGTGGATATTATGTTGAATCTCTGATATTGTTTCAAAGTTACAAATTCAAAATATTTAAATATTCTTAAATATTCTATTTAAATATTTAAATATTCTATTCTATTCTAAATCATAAATTTGTCTACGTCGAAAACTGTGGTGGAAATTTCAACCTCAAAACAACAGTTTAGGTTGAGTTTAAAAAGTCAATATTTTCCAGATTCCACATATTGAAAAATGAGTTTTGAAACAACACTGATTTAACCAGTTTGTGACCAGTTGGAGAGACGTGTTTTGAAGTCAGTTTAATCATGCTTTCCTGTGGATATTTTGTCTCAGATTTCAACTATCTGAAGGACCAACCCCACAGATAATAATCTCAAATGTAGGCTCAGTCTGAAACACAAATAACAACGCAATAACAAATCTCTGTTTTGGTACAATGTGTTTGTCCTCCAATAAAAGTAAGTTCAGTCTCAAAATCCAGTAAGGAATCCAGAAGTAAGCAAAAATCCAATAATTCAGCTCTGAGAAATGAAATAAGGCTTGATCTTACAGTTCAGTTGCACAGTTGAGTATCATAATCCAAAATAAAATAATCCACTGTGCAAAATTCCCAAAAATATATAAGTAGGCCTTTCACAGATTGTTCAAGGATCAGACCATTTTTTTCAATTTTCACCTAAAATGACATACTCAAATCTAACTGCCTGTAGCCAGGACCTGAAGCTAGGATATGCATATTCTTGATACCATTTGAAAGGAAACACTTTGAAGTTTGTGGAAATGTGAAATTAATGTAGGAGAATGCTACACATTAGATCTGGTTAAAGATAATACAAAGAAAAAAACATGCGTTTTCTTATATTTTTTTATACCATCATCTTTGAAATGCAAGAGAAAGGCCATAATGTATTATTCCAGCTTGTTAATCTAATTGCACTGTACAATTTACAGTAGCTATTACAGTGAACGAATACCATGCTATTGTTTGAAGAGAGTGCACAGTTATGAACTTGAAAATGTATCAATAAACCAATTAGGCACATTTGGGCAGACTTGATACAACATTTTGAACATGCAATGGTTCATTAGATCAGTCTAAAGCTTTGCACATACACTGCTGCCATCTAGTGGCCTAAATCTAAATTGCGCCTAAACTGGAATAATACATTGTGGCCTTTCTCTTGCATTTCAAAGATGAAAAAAATAAAAAATAAAATGCATGCTTTTTCTTTGTGTTATCTTTTACCAGATGAATGTGTTATATTCTCCTATATTAATTTCACATTTCCACAAGCTTGAAAATTGAAAAAAGGGTCCGATCCTAATAAGGATTTAAAAAAAAGTATTTATACTTTTACTTTTACTTTTGATACTTAAGTATATTTTAGTAATTACATGTACTTTTGATACTTAAGTATATTTTAAACCAAATACTTTTAGACTTTTACTCAAGTAGAATTTTACTGAGTTACTTTTACTTGAGTAATTTTCTATTAGGTATCTTTAATAAGGTATTAAGGTTAATTAATTAAGGTATTCACACACAACACAATTGGCCAGAAAAGGTTCAATACATTGGCCATGCTGTCAATCCAGCATGACTTCTGCCGCATTCAAAACAACTGGAAACTCGGAACTGGAAAATTTTAGACTTCCATGAGTTAAAGACAACTGAGAACTCCGACTGGGAAAATACGTCTTGAACGGTCATCTAACTAATTCCAAGTCCGAAACTTGGGCCTCTTTCTAGGGCTCCGACCTGAAGATCACTGATGTCATGATTGAATTTAGTTTTTTCCAGAGTTCCCAGTTGACTTAGAAGCACTTTAAATCTAGTGAATGCCAGATTTTGATGACAAAGTTTCATGACAAAAGCACAATGGTGAGTCTAAAAATGTCTTGTATGCTGCGGCATAAATTATGTAATATGCCAGGTTCTGACTTGGTGTACAGGGAGAATACTGTAAGAACGGCCCATGTTCTGAATTCTGTTGCTGTACATTTCAAAATTGCTGAACAAATAGTTATATTGACTATGTCCGTCTTAGCTCAGTCATTGTCTTAATCAAAATTACGGATTGCCTCTTATACTTACATCATTATTCCCTTCTGCCATAGCTTGTACATCAGTAGAAACCACATTTGTTTAAGCAAGTCAGCCATATCAGCTATGTTTTATAAAATGCCAGACAAGACTACGCTGATAGCCAGGTGTAGCAGTGGTAAGGATTCACTCCATGGTGCTGAAAAGCTCTGCCGTTGGGACAGCTTTATGTAGGCCGTAACAGTTTGTGTGCACAATTGTCATGTCATAGCTTGCATTAATTATTATTTTGAGGAAACCAGAATTTAGCTTCTAACATCGTTACAAGTTACTAGGATATTTCTTCTTAATTGGCTCGATAACGTTATGGAAAAAGGGTTTATTGTATAGATATAGCTACTCCTCTCTTGCTGTGAAAAAACAATTGGGCTAGTTTTCAGGCCTTTTGGTCGGGTTTTGAGTGGTCATTTGGTTAACCACTTCTAACTAGATGACAAATTACACTGTTTTGAGATATGTATTCTAAGTGGCACAAGTTCTGACCTGGATTACCAATCATAAATTACATGTTAGGCCTACAACGTGTTCACAACCAAGATAAACCAATATTATGTGTATTTAAGGATACTCAATATACGGACTTCGGTACAGATCCTGGTAGAGAACACGTTGTAGGCCTAACATCGTTAGTCCTGTTTGAAAAATGTCAGCCTGTTTTGGTGGGAAGGAGTATTGGCCTTCAATGGCGACATTACCATGCGGTAAATTAATTAATAGGCCAATAAGAAAGATACTTCCAAACCTCTCTGCCAATAACAGCTCATTTAATTTTCCCCCTCCCCACTCAAACACTCCATGACAGTCCTATCAAAACTCTTACTTGAGAAATTGCTATTTGTTAAGAAGCTTTTTTTGTTTCTATTTGACCATTTTAATTGAAAGAAATCCCAGTAAGGTACTAAACTGTTACCCAGAAATTACTTGACATTGACATAAAAATGGCAGCATTGGACCTTTAACTTTTAATTCCATCATTTTCATTCCATCTTCCAATGATCTCCTTACTGGGTACACACAGAGCCAGAACCTAGTGCCGCTTTGATAACTTGTGATTGGCACAAGACAACAACAACAAGCTACAGGCGCCACACTCCTTGGTATTTGATATTTATTAGGATCCCCAGTAGCCACTGTAAAAGCATCATCTACAGTTGAAGTCGGAGGTTTACATACACCTTAGCCAAATACATATAAACTCAGCTTTTCACAATTCCTGACATTCAATCTGAGTAAAAATTCCCTGTCTTTGGTCAGTTAGGATCACCACTTTATTTTAAGAATGTGAAATGTCAGAATAATAGTAGAGAGAATGATTTATTTCAGTATTTATTTATTTCATCACATTCCCAGTGGGTCAGAAGTTTACATACACTTAATGAATATTTGGTAGCATTGCCTTTCAATTGTTTAACTTGGGTTAAACATTTCGGGTAGCCTTCCACAAGCTTCCCACAATAGGTTGGGTGAATATTGGCCCATTCCTCCTGACAGAGCTGGTGTAACTGAGTCAGGTTTGTAGGCCTCCTTGCTCGCACATGCTTTTTCAGTTCTGCCCACAAATTGTCTATAGGATTGAGGTCAGGGCTTTGTGATGGCCACTCCAATACCTTGACTTTGTTGTCCTTAAGCCATTTTGCCACAACTTTGGAAGTATGCTTGGGGTCATTGTCCATTTGGAAGACCCATTTGCGACCAAGCTTTAACTTCCTGACTGATGTCTTGAGATGTTGCTTCAATATTTCCACATAATTTTCCTCCCTCATGATGCCATCTATTTTGTGAAGTGCACCAGTCCCTCCTGCAGCAAACAGATACTTTTGTGCCTCTTTCCTCCAGCAAGGTCCTTTGCTGTTGTTCTGGGATTGATTCGCACTTCTCGCACCAAAGTACGTTCATCTCTAGGAGACAGAACGCTTCTCCTTCCTGAGCGGTATGACGTCTGCGTGGTCCCATGGTGTTTATACTTGCGTACTATTGTTTGTACAGATGAACATGTTACCTGCAGGCATTTGGAAATTGCTCAAGGATGAACCAGACTTATTTATTTTTCTGAGGTCTTGGCTGATTTCTTTTGATTTTCCCATGATGTCAAGCGAAGAGGCACTGAGTTTGAAGGTAGGCCTTGAAATACATCCACAGGTACACCTCCAATTGACTCAAATGATGTCAATTAGCCTATCAGAAGCTTCTAAAGCCATGACATCATTTTCTGGAATTTTCAAAGCTGTTTAAAGGCACAATCAACTTACTGTATGTAAGCTTCTGACCCACTGGAATTGTGATACAGTGAATTATAAGTGAAATAATCTGTCTGTAAACAATTGTTGGAACAATTACTTGTGTCATGCACAAAGTAGATGTTCTAACCGACTTGCCAAAACTATAGTTTGTTAACAAGACATTTGTGCAGTGGTTGAAAAACGAGTTTAATGACTCCAACCTAAATTTTATGTTAACATGACTCCAACCTAAGTTTTATGTTAACCTTCCGACTTCAACTGTATATATTACCATTGGTAATGCATTAAATGAATGCATTATATTACTACTTTCGGCCCTGTTTACATATATTTTTGCCTATCTCGTCTACACTGACACTCTTGCACACTCACACACTCCACTAACACCCACACACTTACACTTACATGCGCACACTCACCCACCACTTACAGTATGCTGCTCCAATACTGTTTACTATTAATATTATTATTTATCCTGTTGCCAGTCACTTTCTCCTAATCTCTGCCTACAATGAATGACAATGAATGAATTGGCAACCCATCTTTTCTGGGATTAATAGACATATTAACAAACATTAAAATAATTCACAGTGATAATTGTTCCAGTGTTCTCTGCAGTACGCACCACATTAAGAGTGAAAAGTAAATCAATACATAATAGTAAATAAGAATATCCAAACAATAATTATATCCCTAGAGCAGTACAAATATATATACATACATACACTAAATGTGCAAAAGTATGTGGACACCAATTCTAATTAGTGGATTTAGCTATTTCAGCCACACCCGTTGCTGACAGGTGTATAAAACATTGACAGTAGTATGGCCTTACTGAAAAGCTCAGTGACTTTCAACATGGCACCGTCATAGGATGCCACCTTTCCAAAAAGTCAGTTCGTCAAATTTCAGCCTTGCAAGAGCTGCCCCGGCCGACTGTAACTGCTGTTATTGTGAAGTGGAAACGTTTAAAAGCAACAACGGCTCAGCCACAAAGTGGTAGGCAACACAAGCTCACAGAACGGGACCGCCGAGTGCCGAAGACCGCAGCCTGTAAAAATCAAAAACAAAACAGCTGATAAAACAAAACAAAATGAAAAACACTTAAAAATAATTAAATATGCAGCTACATACAGTGTATTTGGAAAGTATTCAGACCCCTTCCGTTTTACCACATTATGTTACGTTACAGCCGTATTATAAAATATATTAAATAAAAAAATGTCCTCATCAATCTACACCATGATGACGAAGCGGAAACAGGTTTTTAGAATTTTTTGCAAATGTATTAAAAATCAAAAACAGAAAAAAAACTGAAACCTTAAGTATTCAGACCCTTTGCTATGAGACTAGAAATTGAGCACAGGTGCATCCTGTTTCCATTGATTCTCCTTGAGATGTTTCTACAACTTGATTGGGGTCCACCTGTGTCACAACCTGATATGTTTCACCTGTCTTTGTGCTTGTCTCCACCCCCCTCCAGGTGTTGCCCATCTTCCCCATTATCCCCTGTGTATTTATACCCGTGTTCTTTGTTTGTCTGTTGCCAGTTCGTTTTGTTCATCAAGCCTCCCAGTGGTTTTCCCCTTGCTCCTGTCTTTTTCTAGTTCCTGTTTTCTAGTTTTCCTGGTTTTGACCATTTCTGCCTGCCCTGACCCTGAGTCTGCCTGCCGTTCTGGATTACTGACCTCTGCCTACCCTGACACCCTGACACCGAGACTGCCTGCTGTTCTATACCTTATGGACTCTGATCTGGATTACTGACTCTGTCTGCTCTTGACCTGACATTTTGCTTGCCCCCTGTTCTAGTAACGCACTTTTGATACTTCGACACGGTCTGCATTGAGATCATCCTCTCCTGAAATGTGATAACCTGTGTTAAATTCAATTGATTGGACATGATTTGGAAAGGCACACACCTGTCTATATAATATATATAACGTCCCACAGTTAACAGTGCACATCAGAGCAAAAACGAAGTCATGAGGGTGAAGAAATTGTCCGTAGAACTCCGAGACAGGATTGTGTCGAGTCATTGATCTGGAGAAGGGTACCAAAATATTTCTGCAGCATTGAAGGTCCCCAAGAACACAGTGCCATCCATCATTCCTAAATGGAAGAAGTTTGTAACCACCAAGACTCTTCCTAGAGCTGGGCTCCCGGCCAAACTGAGCAATCGGGGGAGAAGGGCCTTGGTCAGGAAGGTGAATAAGGCTGTAACATAACAAAATGAAGAAAAAGTCAAGATGTCTGAAAACTTTCTGAATGCACTGTATCTACAGGAGCTCTCTGCATAGGCTGCTACTTAGGGCACCATGGCAACTATAGAAGTGTGCAATATTTGCATTGAGGCACTCCGCATCACTCATGTTTTTAGTGTATAGATTCCATTCATCAAAATTATTTTTGCACAACAAAAAATATAACTGCAAGATATTTATGTGATGCTTGGATTTGTACTAGGTCTGTCTTCAATAATAACTATGTTGAGCTATAATGCAATAAGCTGGATAGCTTTCCTCAGAGAAAGCTCAGGAAAATTGAGATAATGTTGTTGGGCTTGGTGATCCTGTCGTATAGCGGGAGCTATAGGCAAGATTAAACACAGCCCCCATGCCATACATTAGAGGATGTCTCTTCATATCAAAATACCAACGGCGACCCTGACAAACAAAGCCTGCCACAAGCCATAGAGCATTCACAGCTGTGTGCCTTTAAGGGGCTATTAATCCCAAGCTATGGCTGCTGAAAGATGAAACGGCTGGCCATAAACCATTGTGACAAACTTGTGCAACGTGAAATGAAAAGGAGCCTGTCGACCTTCGTTAGTCCCGTCTTTTGTTTGAGAGATTTAATTTCCTCTATCATCTAGCTGTATTCCATCCCTTCACCAACACCACTCCTCCTCCTACACCACAATTTATGGCAAAGGGTATGAGGACATTTTATGTTCTCAATGATGATTCACTTGACTGTTCATTGAGATCTCTGAAGGTTTGGTCTGTATGCCAGAGGAGAAGAGACTGCAAAACAAGTCAAAATGTTTGGTGCACTTACTGCTGGTGTTGTCAAAAACCAAACTATCGGGCATGGTTGTAACAAAAAAATGTACACTAAATGCAATATCTGTATCTATACAGTGCACCTGTGTAGTATCACTGGAATAACTATAGTAACAACATTGTATTATGATGTTGTTACATTGTACTTGAGTAATTTGTATTTGAGATTTAGGCATAATATTTTTTTTAAACAAGTGGAATAAGGAACAGTCCCTTTTAAATTAATGCATTTAATGTTTTATCAAAAGGAACTCTGTAAATGTATTTAAATAGAATTGTAGGTAGATGATCACACAAAAACATTCAATAATTATTGAATAAATACTTGAAGTCAACAGAAGAAGTGGCCTTGAAGATGTTTTCCCCCACCAGTCTGTGAACCATCCTCTAGGTGGCAGTAAAGGCATCACCACACCCTTTCATCTCTCCTGGCTGCTCCAAGGGAAGGGAAGGAAGGGAAGGGGGCAAGGTCAGAGGGGATTTAAGCTTGGCTTACCACCACATGTTTTTCTGCTAGCCCAGTCTTGCTTTAAGGCACAGATTATCCCCACACACTGGCTACTGTTACAACAAACCTTTGTGTCTGTGTGGCACAACAGCTCCTTGCTAACACACCGAGATCCGATTGGCCGCCTCACCTATACTATTTCTATCCTACCTAGTCTTGCATGTTTATGTAACCGCTGCCGTTTTTCCTGATCATCAAACAACATAAACGGGGAGAGGATTAAAAAAGAGCAACTTACTCGAAGCTGGATTTAGCGACAAGACGTCGGGCTGGCAGGCATATGGCCATTCACCTCTTCCAAGGGCCTGGAGTGAGAAAAGATTAAGAATAACCAGAATACGTTTTTATTTTTTATTTTTTACATGCACATTCTTTGAGTGCCTAGCCGGTTGCCTATACATATGGCTCATACTGTTAAAATTGAACAATCATATCATAAACATGGCACTGGTCTGGTCTTCTCTCCAAGTGGCTCGGCCAATGAGGTAGGAGAGTAAGAACGTGTAGCCTAATTCTGTTAATGATTTGGCTCTGTGGAAACCCAGGCAGGCAGATATACAGTGCATTCGGAAAGTATTCAGACCCCTTGACTTTTTCCTCATTTTGCTACATTACAGCCTTATTCTGAAATGGATTAAATTGTTTTTAACAGAACTTAAACATGTTTTTAGATATTTTTGCAAAAAAATATCACATTTGCATGAGTATTCAGACCCTTTACTCAGTACTTTGTTGAAGCACCTTTGGCAGCGAATACAGCCTTGAGTCTTCATGGGTATGACCCTACAAGCTTGGCACACCTGTATTTGGGGAGTTTCTCCCATTCTTCTCTGCAGATCCTCTCAAGCTCTGTCAGGTTGGATGGTGAGCGTCGTTGCACAACTATTTTCAGGTCTCTCCAGAGATGTTTGATCGAGTTCAATTCCGGGCTCTGGCTGGGCCACTCAAGGACATTCAGAGACTTGTCCCGAAGCCACTCCTTCATTGTCTTGGCTGTGTGCTTTGGGTCGTTGTCCTGTTGAAAGGTGAACCTTCGCCCCAGTCTGAGGTCCTGATCGCTCTGGAGCAGGTTTTTATCAAGGGTCTCTCTGTACTTTGCTCCGTTCATCTTTCCCTCGATCCTGACTAGTCTGCCAGTCTCTGCCGCTGAAAAACATCCCCACAGCATGATGCTGACACCACCATGGTTCACTGTAGGGATGGTGCCAGGTTTCCTCCAGACGTGACGCTTGGCATTCAGGCCAAAAAGTTCAATCTTGGTTTCATCAGACCAGAGAATCTTGTTTCTCATGGTCTGAGTCCTTTAGGTGCCTTTTGGCAAACTCCAAGCAGGCTGCCATATGCCTTTTACAGAGGAGTGGCTTTCATCTGGCCACTCTACCATAAAAGCCTGATTGGTGAGTGCTGCAGAGGTGGTCCTTCTGGAAGTTTCTCCCATTCCCACAGAGGAACTGTGCTCTGTCAGAGTGACAATCGAGTTCTTGGTATTTGTATTTGTATTTATTATGGCAGCAGCTACTCTTCCTGGGGTCCAGCAAAATTAAGGCAGTTTATACAATTTAAAAACATTACAATACATTCACAGATTTCACAACACACTGTGTGCCCTCAGGCCCCTACTCCACCACTACCACATATCTACAGTACAAAATCCATGCGTACATGTGTGTGTATAGTGTGTATGTTATCGTGTGTGTGTGTGTGTGTATGCATGTGTTTTTGCATATGTTTGTGTTGCTTCACAGTCCCTGCTGTTCCATAAGGTGTATTTTTATCTGTTTTTAAATCAATTTTCAATGCTTGCATCAGTTACTTAATGTGGAATAGAGTTCCATGTAGTCATGGCTCTATGTACTACTGTGCGCCTCCCACAGTCTGTCCTGGACTTGCGGACTGTGAAGAGACCTCTTGGTCACCTCCCTGACCAAGGCCCTTCCTCCACGATTGCTCAGTTTGGCCGGGCGCACAGCTCTAGGAAGAGTCTTGGTGGTTCCAAACTTCTTCCATTTAGGAATAATGGAGGCCACTGTGTTCTTGGGGACCTTCAATGCTGCAGAAATGTTTGATATCCTTCACCAGATCTGCGCCTCGACACAATCCTGACTTGGAACTCTAAGGACAATTCCTTTCACCTCTTGGCTTGGTTTTTGCTCTGACATGCACTGTCAACTGTGGGACCTTATATAGACAGCTGTGTGCCTTTCCAAATCATGTCCAATCAATTGAATTTACCACAGGTGGACTCCAGTCAAGTTGTAGAAACATCTCAAGGATGATCAATGGAAACAGGATGCACCTGAGCTCAATTTCAAGTCTCATAGCAAAGGGTCTGAATACTTATGTATATAAGGTATTTCTGTTTTGCTTTTTTATAAATTAGCAAAAGAGTAAAAAAAAAACGTTTTTGCTTTGTCATTTTGGGGTATTGTGTGTAGATTGATGAGGAACAAATATAATTTTATCCATTTTAGAATAAGGCTGTGATGTAACGAAATATAGTAAAAGGGGCGGGGTCTGAACACTTTCCGAATGCTGCGTACATAGGCTAGGCTCAGGCTGAGAGAGAAAGGTTCTATTGCATGAAAAATCAAGGCCACTTATGTTTCCAGTAGAATGCAGGGGAAGAGAAGGAATAAAATAAATTACCATGCCTGGCATGGCTTTTTTTAAAACCTTCGACCGCAATTTAAAAAAAAACGAATTACACTTGACTCGTCTCAGTGTGAATACTACACCACTTATGAATTCATAACTTCTGTTCTTCCTTTGAAAAGCAGCATGGCAGTAAGGAACACTTGAGCAAAGAGTACAAACAACCCGATTTATGAAGGAGTTGGTGTAAATCTTTGTATTAATAGACAACACTTCAGGCAGTTACATTAACTTTGTTGTTTTAAAATAATACTAATCCGTGTTGTCTGTGGAACATGTTCAGGTCAGGCACTGATGTTTTTGTCTTCATTTTCCATTTTCCAATTTGCACTGATACTTTCAGAGCGGATAGACATAATAAGGAAGCTCCAACACAATTGCATATCAACAAATTACAAACATTATCCATATATTAGCGTAGTGGTTAGAGAGTTGTGCCAGTAACCAAAAGGTTGCTAGATTGAATCCCCGAGCTGACAAGGTAAAAATCTGTCGTTCTGCCCCTGAACAAGGCAGTTAACCCACTGTTCCTAGGCAGTCATTGTAAATAAGAGTTTGTTCATAACTGACTTGCTTAGTTAAATAAGAAATATTTTGGGCCGGTTGAGTAGACAGAAGAAAACACCTATTGACCTTGCAACAACTCTGCTATTGTTCTATAAGTTGGGTTGATGGCGATAGACAGGGAGAGAAGTCTCGGGAGGGCCCCAAGAGGCCTGGACTGTTAGTCCCATGCATGCAGTTGAACTGGCTTGGGTGGAAATCATACAGCAGTGGCCTCCATCTGGCATGTTACCCAGAGCACATCCTGTGGGAGCTTTGGAGAGGGCTGCGCGGCCACATCAAACAATGGCTTCTTGTTGTAAACAAAGCCAGGGCAGCTTGCCTGGGGCTCTCTCTTTCTCCCTCTCTCCCGGCCCGGATCCAGTCTGCCCACTATAATTCTGGAGTCCACATTTACTGAAATGTTATTCAAATTTTCCACACCTGACTGGGCATACTGGACATTGGGTAAAGTCTCATTAGTGTTGGAGAGTAGTGAACTACATGTAGTTCAACTAGTAATTGAACTACATTTTGCAGTAGCTTGGTTGTAGTTGAACAAAATTGTAATCTTGGTAGTGTTTCCAGTAGTTAATCACTTTTTTGCCATGTAGCGGTGTAGCTAACTACTGGAACTACACAATACTTTTTTTGTAAAAAGAAAAGAAAATATGGGTGAAGTAGGCAATCGTTTCCTTTCTTTCCTTTTTACTAAATTACCCATTCTGTTAACATCTGACTCCAGAGTGATCTGAGTGGGCAATTCCACGATAACATACTGACTTTTAAAGTATGCCAAACAAAAACCATTGATTGCTAAGTTAAACAATTTGGTAGTAGAATGACACATTTTCATCACTTAAAAAAACGAATCGTTATGAGTAAAAACACTAACTAATTGGTATGTCTATCTTTACTTGTTACTTCTGTGAACTTTCATAATTACATTTTAGTCATGTTAATGTCCCTCCTCACGAGGGAAAGACATTTAAAAATATCTAAAAGATATGTCGGGTTTTGGTAACAGAATGACACTACAAAATATTTAAAATACAGTATATGTTGATATTAGTTGGTAGGGGTCTTTAGTTCAACATTATTGTGTTTTGATGTATTTCTTTAATACTTTTTCTGCTAGATGTTTTCTAAGACCCATTTTTAACTGAATTGACCAGAAATCAAAGGCTTTGCTTATTTAAAAAATGTATATATGCCTTAATTTTTCAAAAATAGACCCTGCTGTAATTTGACATTTCATTTCTATGTAAAGTTCACATGTAAGTAGAGCTTTTTACCTGGAAATTCCCTTTTGCAATTTGTAGACTATGACATTTCAGATTTAGATATGATAATTTATCACAAAATAGTTTGGATGTACTAACTTTAGCTAAGTAAAATATATTTTTCATAAAGTTAGCTTTAGTGTATCTTAACTTCTTCCATAGTGAAGTAATTGATAGCTTGGTAAACTATATTTTCAGTGTAGCTTCCCCAACACTGAGTCTGTGTCCTTGAGTCATTTCTGTGGTATTATTACACTAAGTGGCGACGCGTCATTCAGGACAGGTGGGGCCGAGCCAAACCTGTTTTGAGCCGCACCTGTTTAGCTTTAAAAAAATAATATATACAGTACTAGTCCAAAGTTTGGACACACCTACTCATTAAAGGGGTTCTCTTTGTTTGTACTATTTTCTAAATTGTAGAATAATAGTGAAGACATCAAAACTATGAAATAACACATGGAATCATGTAGTAACCAAAAAACTGTTAAACAAATCAACATATATTTTATATTTTATATTCTTCAAAGTAGGCACCCTTTGCCTTGATGACAGCTTTGCACACTCTTGGCATTTGATGGCATGCATACACATTTTTGTCTTTGTTTGCCCCACCAAGAATTACAAACTAAATTGCCACTGATTACACTGCTCCTTTTTACCAGCGACACACTGAAGCCCTGTTTCCATTAGCACTTTGAAGTCAACCCAGGTTGGGCTGGCCTTGGTGGGCTAGCTCAAATTGCGTTTCCTCTGCCTCCAGAAATGAGAAATGATGTCATGTTGCTAGGTAGAAAATATGTGACTGCAGCTGGCTTCGCTAATGTTGCTGGCTAGCTAGCTAGCAATATGTTGGAAAATGTAATTCACCCTCACCATGCTGTAACTAACGTTACCCCATACTCCTACTAGTGTCAGCCATACTCAGATGTATATATTCAGCTTGCTGACATTAGCTAGCTAGCTAAATGATCAGCATCGTCGCTAGCATAACAGGCTAGCTAACTGGCTTAATTCCTACCTTGCTTGCCATAGCATTTGCTATTAGCTAGCTAGCTAACCAAGCAAATCAGACGACAGGTTTAATATGATGTTGCTAGCTTTCAATATGACCTGGTCAGCAAAAAATTCTGCATGTTGGCTAACTAACTCTGATTTGCTAGCTAACATTGCATAGCTAGCATTCGAGGGATGACTGTTCTCATAAAAGTTTGTGTTGTGCAAAAATGAATGAAGGATCCAGCTATGCTTGACCATGTGCTTGCTAACACCAAAAAGCCCAGATGAGCTAGCTAAACGTGTCAGCATCCAGCAGTGATCAGCTTGATGGTTGCATAGTAACGGCGTCACCAGCCCGAATTCTAATCGAGCTGGCACCAGTTGTGAAACTGGGCTGCGCTAGCCCAGGTTTCCCTCGACCCAGCTCAAATTTGAGAGTTCCATTCGAGCCAGCTCGAATTTGGCCCTAATTTTAAGCAGTGGTGTAAAGTACTGAAGTAAAAATACTTTAAAGGGCTACGTAAGTCGTTTTTTTGGGGGTATCTGTACTTTACTATTTATTTTTTTGACTACTTTTACTTTTGCTTCACTACATTCCTGAAAAAAATTATGTACTTTTTACTCCATACATTATCCCTGACACCCAAAAGTACTTGATACATTTTGAATGCTTAGCAGGACTGGAAAATGATCCAATGCATGCACTTATCAAGAGAACATCCCCGGTCATCCTTACTGCCTCTGATCTGGCGGACTCAATTAGCACAAATGCTTCGTTTGTAAATGATGTCTGAGTGTCGGAGTGTGCCCTTGGCTATCAATACATTTAAAAACAAAACAAAATTGTGCCATCTGGTTTGTTTAATATAAGGGATTTGAAACGATTCATACTTTTGCTTTTGATACTTAAGTATATTTAAAACCAAATACTTTAAAAAACTTTTGCTCAAGTAGTATTTTACTCTGTGACTTTCACTTTTACTCGAGTCATTTTCTATTAAGGTATCTTCACTTTTACTCAAGTATGACTATTGGGTACTTCTTCCACCACTGGTTTAAAGTGCCAGTGGAAACAGGGCTTGAGAGCAGTTACATCAACTGTTTTGCAATAAAGTCTGTCTACTCTGAAATGACAGTCAAGGATTTAGACTTCCAGTACAGTGGCTTAGAATGCTCCGTGTCCACTATGACTAGTATGCTACACTCCACTAGCCATAAAACTAGACTTAATAGCTACCCCAAGGTGTTGCAACAACATTGTCAGTTCATATTGAAAGTCCCTCTAGGGATCAGAACAGGCTTTTGAAACAAACGCTAAACGCTACAACAAACTGCATCCTGCTGTTTCAGCTCAGTGCCACCAGCATTTCCTGCATCTCATGTGGCTGGGTGGTAGGGACTCAAAGGTGACAATGTGATATGTGTTCACAGTATGGCACTCCAGCTTATCCCATGATTAGCGCCACATTGCCGCTAGGAGTGCTGCATGAAGCTCAGCTGGTATACAGTAGGAGGGAGATCAACACTTTAGGAATGATAACGAGAGACTTAAACTCCCAGCTCATTGGGATGTTGTTACAAGGCAGCAGCTGGTAGGCCTATGTATGCTTAGCCATTATCACCCCTAATGGTTTTGATGGGAAGGGGAAACAGGAGGGCCCATTGGTCTCTACTTGGGGGCCCCGGAATCGCACAGAGTTTATTAAGACTCAGTGTTGTTCCATTATGGTACCTATCTATATTTCACCCCTACTTATTCTGTAATTCTGTGGCGCAACAGCAGACTGCATAATGATTTGGAAAGTTAGTTAATGTTTAGGCATTCCTGATAATTGTTTAATTATGGCAAGCTGGATTCTATTGTTCTGTTCAGGCCCTGTGGGTCCTAGTGTGCAGAGAGCCAGGGAGTGGTTTTATAGGAGAGGGAAATGGAAAGGTCTGGTTCGCTGCCCCACCAATCCCAAGGGCTTCTGCTCGTTTTTCTTTCCATCATAACCAGTGTATCAGGGGCATTCCCCTTTCCAGGTACTCTATCCGAAAAACTAGAAGAGGTCATAATGCCAGAAACACTGGAGAAGACAATGAAATAGTGGATCCGGTGTGGAGTCCCATTTTTACGCTGCTGCTGCTCTCTGTTTGTTGTCTATGCATAGTCACTTTACATCTACCTACATGTACATACCTCAATTACTTTGACTAACCTGTGCCCCCGCACATTGACTCTGTACCGGTACCGGTATAGCCTCACCAAAGTTATTTTATTGTTGCTCTTTAATTATTTGTTATTTTTCTATTTTCTTCTTTTAAATTTTAAATGTCTTTTTTTTTTACTTCAGTTTATTTTAGTAAATACTTTCTTAACACTTATTTTTCTTAAAGTTGCATTGTTGGTTAAGGGCTTGTAAGCATTTCACTGTAAGGTCTACACCTGTTGTATTCGGCGCATGTGACAAATACAATTTGATTTGGTCATACTCTTCTAGAATACGGCATGCTTAGAATACAGGATTCAGTGTTCCAAAATCTGCTGTCAGTTGATTGGTTTTTGTATTCCTTCCAGGGAAAGGGGATTAACCAAGATGTCATTTATATTCAGATATATTTTTGCATGAATGAGCTGTAAATGATAATTGACTGAATCATGGCCAAGTATTTTAATATTAACAATTGCAAGATACACACTGCATCAGCTATTTGAGAAGCCACATGCTGTTCTTCTCTCTGTCAGGGGAAGAGGCTATCGTTGACTGGATTTGAATCCATTTGTGAGCACATGTTAAAAGCTTTACATAGGAAACGGGGGGGCTGTGGAGTGTGGAGATTGGGAGCCAGGCTCGAGAGCAGAGGCTAGGAGCTCTGTGGCTATGTGGGGCACTGCTGTGTGTCTTTGAGTAAGAGTCTAAATCTGATTTGCCTCAGTACACCTCCAGCTGGGGACTTTGTTAAATCAATGAGCCACCTTTATATGTGCAAGCTGAAGTTAGTGCCTCTGCTACTACTGGTTCTGCTACTGGTAGTGTGCTACTTCTTCTTTCACTTATACCCAGGGCAATCATTATGAGTGATCGTGGGTTTTGATTGGAAAGTCCCCATGTGTTCATATAGGTAAGCCCATGTCGAGTAAATCCAATGATGTGGTGTATTGGGGTTGTGCCGCAGAGCGTCATGAGGGTTCTATGTGTTGAGATGAGCACGCTCCATTTTCAACTGTTCTGCCTGCGGCTATGGAACACTGACCTGTTCACCGGACGTGCTACCTGTCCCAGACCTGCTGTTTTCAACTCTCTAGAGAGCAGGAGCGGTAGAGATACTCTAAATGATCGGCTATGAAAAGCCAACTGACATTTACTCCTGAGGTGCTGACTTGCTGCACCCTCGACAACTACTGTGATTATTATTATTTGACCATGCTGGTCATTTATGAACATTTGACCATCTTGGCCATATTCTGTTATAATCTCCACCCGGCACAGCCAGAAGAGGACTGGCCACCCCTCATAGCCTGGTTCCTCTCTAGGTTTCTTCCTAGGTTCTGGCCTTTCTAGGGAGTTTTTTTTTTGCCACCGTGCTTCTACACCTGCATTGCTTGCTGTTTGGGGTTTTAGGCTGGGTTTCTGTACAGCACTTTGAGATATCAGCTGATGTAAGAAGGGCTATATAAATACATTTGATTTGATTTTGATTCCAGATAAATAGTTGAATTAATTCCTGTCTCCCGTCTCATCATTATTGAATTGTTATAAAGACATGGCTATGAAACCCATGAGACATAACAAAAGATTGTCCAAGAGTAAGTCTGAACCTACGGGAACTATTCTGTCCGGAGGAAGTTGGTTTTTACAATTTTGAAACAATGTATTGCTAGCAGAGGCAAGTGCATAGTTGAGTTAGCTAAGAAAGAGAGTTACCATCATCATGGACCGCAGAAAAGGATTCAAGACGGACGTTGGAGCAGAAAACAACGTGATCAAAAAAGGGGGGAATATACAATGAGTAAAGGAAAGGACATTTATTCAACTGTGAAGACAAACTTTGGAAACTAAAAATTGCTAAATGAGCGAATTTAAGGATGAAATGTCAGTGAGTGAAGTGAATGAAGATCATGTGACTGAGGAAAACTTGTTGAGGAAAATATTGAAGTGAGTGACAATCAGGAGCCTATTGAGAAATTAAAAATGGAATTGTTGGAAACATTGGACAGTTTGATGAAAGTGTTGAGCAGTGGAGCTCATATACAAAGCGGTGTGAATATTTTATTCTCGCAAATTACATTCATGAAGACAAAGTTGTGCCAACATCCTTTTGTGTAATTGGGCCAAATACATTTTATTTACAACGCAGCCAACTAAAGCCAGACAGGCCAGGTAATAAGATGGGGATATTGTGGAAATACTGAAAGGACACTTTTCACCAAAACCACTAGTTACGGCTGAAAGGGTTAGGTTCCACGAAAGAAATCAAGGAGAGAAAGAATCAGTTAGAATGTTTGGTGCTGAATTACATAAACTATCAGAGCACTGTGAGTTTAATGATGTTCTAAATGACACTGTTGGAGACAGACTAGTATGTGGGCTACAGAGTGAAGCTACACAAAAGAGACTATTGACAAAGTAATCTGACCTGGGCAAAGGCTATTGAAGTCAGTGTGTCCAAGGTTCAACAGGAAAAGGGCACAGAGTTGCAACTGAAAATCAGAGACAGGGATATCAAGGTACATGCTTCCTTTGTAGCAAAGTGGGATATCAGGGATTTCCGTGCTGGAATAAGAACATGTGTTTGTCTGGGGAAAAGGGCCACATCGAATGAGCCTGCAGAAACAAAAAGAGCTCAGAGAACTCGTTGAAGACTAAAAACAAGAAAGACATTCCAATGAAAGAAGACGTGACTTTCACACTGTTGAGCAAGAGAACACAAGAGGTAAGTGACTCATCAGACGAGGAATTCACACTGAATATAATGACTGTTGCTGGGGGGAGGGGATGCACGGCTACCATGTCTCTCCCTTACTAGAGGGGCAACTAGAGGGGCAGCCGGTCTATATGGAGATTGATACAGGGGCAGCTGTATCTCTTATGTCAGACACAGTCTACAAAAAGACATTGAAACACATATCACTTCAGCCAGCGCACATCACGTTCAAGACTTACACAGGTGAATCTGTCGCCGTGAGACTTCACTGAGGTCACAGTTCAGTTAAATGGGCAAGCTAAAACGCTGCCACTCTAAGTCGTGAAAGGAGACTATCTATCACTACTGGGACGTTCGTGGCTAGAGAAAATCCCACTGGACTGGTCATCAGTGCGTACAATGACACATGGAGACACAAGCCTACCTGCCATCTAAAATAAACATGGAGAAGTTTTTAATCGAGAGCTGGGTAGCATGAAATACACTACAGTAAAGCTTAGCATTAAGCCAGACTGCAAACCAAAGTTATGAAAGCACAATCCGAAACTTATGCTATCAGACCAAAAGTCAAGGCTGACTTGGATGTTTTATTCATGAACAGTACTGGAGTCGATAAGCGTGAATGGGAAAAACCCATCCTACCAGTCCTCTAGAAGTATGGTGAAATCAGGATGCCTGTATGTTGAGACTTTAAAAAGTCACAGTTAACCCTGTGTTATCCGCTGAGCGGTATCCCCTACCACACATCAACAACATTTTCACGGATTTAGCTGGGGGTCAAAAGTTCAGCAAAATCGACCTCTGCCGTCAGTAACACAACAAAATGTAGAATAAGTCAAGGGGTATGAATACTTTCTGAAGGCACTGTGGCATTGTATCCCTGGCAATCCACAAAAGATCTGGTCCATTGTCCTCTGGAACAGCACTGGCGCAGCTCCTTTGACTTTTCATTTACGTGCATCTTCAAGTTTTAGGTTATTGTCCTGCTGAAAGGTGAATTTGCCTGCCTGTGACTGTAGGAAAGCAGACTGAACCAGGTTTTCCTCTAGGATTTTGCCTGTTGTAACGGCTATCGTCATATTCTTCCTCCTCCTCGGACGAGGAGAGGCGAGACGGATCGGACCAATACGCAGAGTGGTTAGGGTTGATAATGATTTATTATAACGAAACTGAAACTGACTTACAAAACAAATAAACGAAGTGCATAAATCGATACAGTACCATGTGTGGTGCAACAAACACAGACACGGAAACAAACACCCACAAAACACACGTGAAACCCAGGCTGCCTAAGTATGATTCTCAATCAGGGACAACGATTGACAGCTGTCTCTGATTGAGAATCATACCCGGCCGAACACAAACATCCCAACATAGAAAATCAAACATAGACAAACCCACCCAACTCACGCCCTGACCAACTAAATAAACACAAGAAAAAGGAAAACAGGTCAGGAACGTGACACCTGTACTTAGTTCTATTCCTTTTCTTTTTATTTAAAAAACTTGCCGATGACAAGGATACCCATAACAAGATGCAGCCTCCAGATTCAGCGACCACCATGAAGACCACACTTTGTATACAGTGCATAAAGTTAATTTATTTCCCAAATGTTTTCAGTTTTGCTTTAGTGTCTTATTGCAAACATAATCCATGTTTTGGACAATTTTTATTCTGTGCAGAATTCCTTCTTTTCACTCTATCATTTAGGTTAGTATTTTGGAGTAACTACATTGTTGTTGATCCATCCTCAGTTTTCTTCTATCACATCCTTTAAACTCTGTAACTGTTTTAATGTCACCTTCTGCATCATGGTGAAATACCTGAGCGGTTTCCTTCCTCTCCGGCAACAGAGTTAGGAAGGACGCCTGTATCTTTGTAGTGACTGGGTGTATTGATACACCTTCCAAAGTGTGATTAATAACTTCACATTGCTCCAAAGGATATTCAATATCAGCTTCTTATTTTTTCACCCATCTACCAATAGGTGCTATTCTTTGCGAGTCATTGGAAAACCTCCCTGGTCTTTGTGGTTGAATCTGTGTTTGAAATTCACTGCTCGACTGAGGGACCTTACAGATAATTGTGTGTGTGGTACAGTGATGAGGTAGGCATTCAAAAATCATGTTAAACACTATTAAGGAGTCCATGCAACTTATTATGTGACTTGTTAAGCACATTTTTACTCCTGCACCTATTTAGGCTTGCCATAACAAAGGGGTTTAATACTTATTGACTCAAGACATTTCATCTTTGAATTTTGTATTAATTTGTAAACATTTTGAAAAGGTAGTGTATGTAGGCCAGGCTGTAACACAACAAAATGTGGAAAAAGTCAAAGGGTGTGAATACTTTCTTAAGGCGCTGTACTTGGATGACATCCTCGTTACTGGAAAGGACGAAGAGGACCATCTCCAGAACTTGGAAACCTTTCAGAGGTTTAAGGACTACAAACTGCGAGTTCATAAGGAAAAATGTGCATTCCTCCAATCTTTGGTCAAGGCTATTTTGGATGCCCAAGCACCTCAGAATGGAGCTATCTATGTTCTTCCCTGGGGTTATTGAATTACTACAGATGTTTTATTCTGAGTTTAGCAACTAAACTGAAACCACTGCATCAGTTGCTTTGTCAGGACAAAAAATGGAAATGGACAGAACAATGCGAGGAAGCATTTGTGAAAACCAAGGAAACACTCCTGAAATCTGAGGCATTGACTTACTTCGATCCACCATCCAAGTAGCTTGTGATGCTAGTCCCTATGGTGTGGGAGCAGTCGTGTCCCATATCATGCCTTCTTGCGAAGAGAAGCCAATCTCTTTTGAATTGAGGACATTGAACAAAGTAGAAAGTAACAATGCACAGGAATAACAAAAAGCTCTGTTCATTGTTATTAGAGTTTGTACGTTTCACCAGTGTCTGTAAGGGAGGAAGTTCACCCTTCTTACAGATCATCGCCCGCTGACAAGAATCGTTGGACCGCATACTGGAATTCCGTCACTTGTGGCAAGCCGAATACAAAGGTGGGCTTTTGTCAGTACACACCTATGACATCAAGTACTGCAAGTCGGAACTGCACTGCAATACAGATGGACTTTACAGGTTGCCAATACCTGTGGTCAAGCCAGAGTCACACAAAGTGGAGATATTCTACTTCAGACAAGTGTAAAACACACCAATCACTTCAACAAGTGTGGAGAAACACCAGGAATGACCCGATGTTATCTGAAGTTATGGACGTTATTAACAAAGGTAAAGCCACAGGAAATGCTCCAGAACCTTACCTTTCCAGGAGAACTGAACTGTCAGTACAGTCCAGTTGTCTGCTGTGGAGGAGAGTTATCATTCCGCCTTCGCTGAGAAAACCAGTGTTGCAACAGCTACACTCAGGTCATTGTGGCCTGGATAGGATGGAAGCATTGGGGAGAAAGTGAAAACATGTTCCTCGTCACATGCTTTTCATGCATTGGATTGGTCTGAGGAGGTGTGGCAATGCATACATGTCAACTTCGCAGGTTCATTCGAAGACAGAATGTTTCTCGAGGTTGTGGATGCTCAAATCAAGTGGCCAGAGGTTGCCATCATAGAGTGTAGTACTTCAGAGAAGACCATCGAGAAGCTTGAGAAAGTGTTTATTTAGTCGGTTCAGATTGCTTCTCCAACTCATTAGCAAGAGTGGACAACAGCTAGTGTCCTGAGAAATGGCAATATTCCTACATGTGGATGGCGTACAACACATCAGGTCCGCACCGTACCATCCATCTACCAACGGGCTGGCGGAGAGGTTCATACAGACCATGAAACATGCCTTAAAAGCTTATTAGAGTCAAGGGACACAGGAACACACCTCATGCAACCACCAAGGCTTCGCCTACATCGCCACTCATGAAGAGAGAGCTAAGCACAAGCTTCCACATACTCAAACCTCAGAACGCAAAGGACGTGCAACGTCAACAGGAGATTTATGTCAAACGTTGTGATCTGAGAGCAAAAAACAGAGCTTTCAATCATGCAATAAAAGTTAGTCCTGGTAGCTATGTGGTTATTTAACTATCTGCATTGATCCTTTTTGCACTAACTTTTTTTGACTCATCACATACGCTGCTACTACTGTTTATTATCTGTCACTTTATTCCTATTTATATGTACATATCTACCTCAATTACCTCGTACACCTGCACATCAACTCGGTACTGGTACCCTGTTTATATAGCAAGTTATCATCACTCATTGTGTATTTATTATTACTTTTATTATTATGTGTTTTACTTTTCTATTACTTCTCAATTTTTTCTCTCTCTGCGTTGACGGGAAGGGTCCGTCAGCATTTCACTGTTAGTCTACACCTGTTGTTTATGAAGCATGTGACAAATACAATTCTATTTGAGGGAGATACTGTCTTAGCTAGGAAATACCTCAAAGGACCAAAGCGGGTTCTTGCTACGGTCATTGCTCAGACTGGTCCTGTGTCCTACACTGTCCAGACTGCAGAGGAGGTCATCTGGAAAAGACATACAGATCAGTTACTGTTGAGTAAAGAAACACATACAGAAACACCAGTCATGAGTGGTCCAGAACTGTTACACCCTGACCCAGTAGTCTTCACCTAGGGCCTCAGTCACCTTCTCAGGATTATTTATGTAGAAGAGGAGGAGATGTGGTGTATTGGGGTTGTGCCAGAGCATCAGGGGGGATCTATGTGTTAAGATGAGCACGTTCCAGATACATAGTTGAACTAATTCATGTCTCCCATCTCATCATTATTGAATTGTTACAAAGATGTGGTTATTAAACCCATGGCACATAAAACGACACATTCTATTTCTGGTTCTTACTTTTGGTATTGAATTAACTCCAAATGAAATATTTTTTCCAGGTATCTGTTCCTAAAACAAACAGCATGCGTATTATTTTTTCTATTAATCTGCAGTTACTCCAAATAAAGAACAACCCTATCCCTTCACAGAAAAGCTCAGAATACATCCAGCTTTGAATCCCACTTTAGAATGCCGCCGGCTGCTGCTGGTGGGTTCAAGGAATCCTACATGCTATGCTGCAGCCTTAGACCATTGGTAGGGGAGTCTCTGAGAGAGAAGAAACAACCATCCTCACTCATTGCTGGTGGCTGTTGCCTTGAACTGCAAAAACATGTTAGTGAACCGAAGCAAGCGCCTCTGAAAAAAAATAATTTATTCAAATGAAATGAGGTCCGGCAGATGGTGTGAGGGGCCATGGGCTTGCGGCAGAAAACTCCTGCTCTCTACCTCTATGACTCCGCCTACAAAGAAATAAAAAAGTTCAAAGGGAATCAACGATCGTGACGGATCTCATTATCATATTCCAAATGAGGGACTTTTAGAGGCAGAGAGAGGGAAAGAAATATTCCTCACAGGAACAAATCAATGTAGGCCTATGCTGTGTACACACAATGCAGCTGGCTGTTTCACCAACTCAATGCTTCATTTCCACTACATAGGAAGTAAAGGAAGAAAGCTCAGTTAGGAAAATGCTAGTGTCTCATGAATATATTTGTAATTCAAAATATACAGACATACAGAGAGCTATTCCTTCCATTACATTTTTCATTTGGTCTCCAATAAAGTTGAGTTGCAGAGTATACCGTTGACTTGGAATTAAAGGCCCCAGAGAACAAAAATACATGTCATATTACACAACATACATGAAATGGGTTTCATGTGACAAATTAACTCCATTCATCCATTGTATGAACACAAGTGCATAATGAAGCTGAGAGTTTGAGACACATCTCACATACCACGTGCCAGAGCACTGTAAAATAGAGACATGTGCTTGGTGAATCCAGCAGAAAATCCAGGCTTGCCTTGTAAAAGTGCTGAGAGCTCTAAAGCTTCCCTCCAGACGCATAAGACCTCTGCACCTGTCCAGGGGTCATTCATGTGTTGGGCTGAAGCCATTGGCACCCAAAAACATGTGCTGTATTCTATGGATCTGATGCTGTCTGTCTCTCTACCTCTGTTTGGTTTCCTTTGAATTCTCTAATGTTTTTAAAATTCTTCCTACAAGGAGATCTCTTCCTAATCCTCTTGGTCTTCTCCCATGGAGCCTAGCTACAGCACCACCCCTTCTCTGATTTGAAATATTGTACTGAGAAATGGTCTGTTCCCCCCAGGCAGGGAATGTATTTCAAAAACTGAAATCTGAGTAAATTTTTCTGAAGTTCCCTGTGGTGCTGTTCTTTCGGACCACAACAGGCCACAAATCTGGCAATGGTTGCTGCCTCTCTGAGTACAACTATAGAGGATCATTCTACCCATTAAAATACAAGAGCAATCTGGTTAGGGATGGAATGCAATAAAGTATAAAAAAAGCCAAATTTGACTTTACACAAATGACCTCAAAACATCTAAGAACCTAAAAAGAGATGTGTGGGAACAACTGGATCAGAGGAAGAATTTATTTATGGAATATGACAGAATAATGAGTTCCATATCCGTTGGAAGGTTTTACATATAATCATAGAAAACATTTCTTTATAATGGAAAAAAAAAGGACTTGCATTTCTTGTGATTATCATACACATAATTGAATGGTAAGTGGACAAACCTCCTCGCCAACCATTGGATTATTCCAGAAAAATAAAAAAGATTTGGGAAATAACACCATTCTAGTTCATTAGTTAATTGTGCATTGAGTACCAACTCTCTTAAATAAATTAATTGCCATTTATTTACAAATAATTACAAATAATTATTATGCTTATTACTAACTAACAGAATGGAATGGAATGTTTCCCTTTTACCCTCTCCATACTCACTTGTCCCATTAACAAAAAGTCAAGACTTGAATAGACAATCATGTATTTAAGTCTGTTAAACAGGAACACTTGAATCTGACTTGGCAACAGATTATATCTTTGTTCTGCTAGTATGAAAAATAGCCCTCTGTACATTGAAGAAAAGACCACTACAGAAGAAAAATACCATGGTTGCAAAAAATAGCAACTCCTACTTTCTTGGCAGCAATCTCCCTTTTTCCTATTATTCAAATTTTTTTCAGGATTAATGACAACTGTGTTCTAAAAGAAAGAGAGAGAAGGAAAGAGAAAGGAAGCGAGAGACACTATTATTTTTCCGTTGATCAGAAAAGGGAAATGAACGAGGGGTAATGGACCTGGAGAGACCCGTTTGAAAACCAAGATGTAAAAAGTCCAGAAAATGATAATACTGGAAGTATTCACTGTTTCAGTATTTTATCCACTATATTTGCTGGAGAGCAGATAAGCTGCTTAAGAAGTCAAAACTGGTCCTAGTTTGAGTTTTATCCAACTGCATCATGATGATCCAGGGGGAATCACTGTGATACTGTGCCACCGACACACTGAGCTAGCACAGACCTAGACAACAGTTTCATATTCCTGTCAGTTTGTGACTCGTATAGTAATTCTCAACGGAAGTTTGAAGGATTACATTTAAGAGGTGCTTCGCAGGCTTGCCTTGTAAATTCTTCCTTCCCACTTTACAGAAGGTACTCCACAGTGTTCTAGTGGTGTGAAAGGGGAAAGGAAGCTGGGACCACTAATATGTGAGAACAATATTAATTGTGAACAAATGTTTCATTGTGTTGTTATAATAAGGTTGGTAGCAGGACGTGAAATCGTTGTGGAATCACAATGCAATGCTCTCTCAATGTGCTGTCTCGCTAGCTAGCTACACTACACGGCCAAAAGTATGTGGACACGTGCTCGTCGAACGTCTCATTACAAAACCATGGGCATTAATATGGAGTTTCCCCCCCCCCAACCCCTTGCTGCTATAACAGCCTCCTTCCTCTGGGAAGGCTTTCCACTAGATGTTGGAACATTGCTGCAAGAACATTAGTGAGGTCAGGCACTGATGCTGGGCAATTAGGCCTGGCTCATAGTCGGCGTTCCAATTCATCCCGAAGGTGTTCGATAGGGTTGAGGTCAGGGCCCTAGCCCGAACCATGAAAAACAGCCCCAGACCATTATTCCTTCTCCACCAAACTTTACACTTGGCACTATGCATTCGGGCAGGTAGTGTTCTCCTGGTATCCGCCAAATCCAGATTCGTCAGTCGGACTACCAGATGCTGAAGCGTGATTCATCACTCCAGAGAACACGTTTTCACTGCTCCAGAGTTCAATTGTGGTGAGCTTTACACCACTCCAGCCGATGCTTGGCATTGTGCATGGTGATCTTAGGCTTGTGTGCGGCTGCTCGGCCATTGAAACCCATTTCATGAATCTCCCGACGAAGAGTTATTGTGCTGACGTTGCTTCCAGAGGCAGTTTGGAATTTGGTAGTGTGTATTGCAAATGAGGACAAACCATTTTTACGTGCTACACGCTTCAGCACTCTGCGGTCCCGTTCTGTGAGCTTGTGTGGCCTACCACTTTGCGTCTGAACCATTGTTGCTCCTAGATGTTTCCACTTCACTATAAAAGCACTTACAGTTGTCCGGGGCAGCTCTAGCAGGGCAGACATTTGACGAACTGACTTGTTAGAAAGGTGGCATCCTATGACGGTGCTACATTGAAAGTCACTGAGCTCTTCAGTAAGGCCATTCTACTGCCAATGTTTGTCTATGGAGATTGCATGGCTGTGTGCTCGGTTTTATGCACCTGTCAGCAATGGTTGTGGCTGAAATAGCCGAATCCCCTAATTTGAATGGGTGTCCAAATACTTTTGGCCAAGTCGTGTAGGTAGCTAGCAAATGTAGCTGCACACAATAATACCAAAGGCCATATCAGCATGTGAAGTAAATAGTTAGCTGTAAAATCGCATAAACAAACTGTGCTAGCAATTTAGGAGTCTACAATCTCACCATGTTCAGCCTGCAGATCGATGTGCCTCGCAGAGTGGAGTCTGACATTCGCAACGGACATACAACGGCACTACCTCAGATACACATGAAAACATGAAATGACCCTGGGAATCGATAGAACAGCGTTCAGAGATGCACAAAAACAATATAACATAATTACAACAGGCTCTTCCCCCCCACCAACTTGCCAAATGCCTTCTTCATTTGAACTTGTGAACTAGAACAGAATAGAAGTGTCAAAGTGACATTGACAAGGCCACTGGGGCTGCTATGGGTAGGTTGAGAGAGAGGGTCCCAGGCCCAGTCAGGCACACCCTAGCTGGGATGGGTGAGGAGGATGACCACCCTGGGTGACTGGCCCAATTTACAGTTACAGCAGCAGCCTCACCCCCACCAGCTGATTGCAGGGCAGCAGGAGGTGTCGGCGAGTGAGGGTGTCAGACACAGGGAGGGTATGATCCAATGTCACACTGCTCACCTGCTTTCTGCAGGTTTCTGGAAATGCAATGTACTAAGCTTTGTGCTGTACTGCAGGGGCATGTTCAACAATACCTCCCCTGCTGTTATCAAGGGGATCACAGCATGAGGGCAAATGATACAATGTTAACCACAACAACAACAACACAAACAACAACGACAACCTTGACAATACTGATAATTAGGGCTGGTCGATTTTGACCTGTCCAGGAAAAACTCAGGATGCAAGATAAATAATAACAATAATAATTAATAATAACAACATTCTCTGGGCAATATTTCTGAATTATATTACATTTTGTTGGGCCTTCAAAAATGGAGACTAACAAGAAGCAACAATAAAGTCTGAATAAAAGCAATGAAAATGAGAACGAATGAAGCCAAAGATGTGGCATAATCCACAGCAGATTCTCCATAAGGCATTGTGGAGCGGCTCTCCAGTCTCTCTCCAGTTCCTCTGCCTGTACTGTTAACAAGCTTCTTCTGTGACCGGGGGAGAAATCTGCTGTGGATTAAGCTCAAACAAGGTGGGGGTAACCTCCCTCCCTCCCTTGTGCCCTCCCTTATTCCCTTCCTCCCTCCCACTTCGGGGGAGGCACTGGCATGCTGATCTTCACTGGAGGGCCAGGGTAAAAAAAACCCACTGGGGAGCAAATGGGCCCCCCACCCTTGGCTCACTTTTTAACCAGTCAGGCCTCTGCAGCACAACCCAGTGTGCACGCAAGGCAAGCCAAAATAGATCATGAGGAATGTTAGCCTAGAAAATGAAAATCACCACTACCAAGACCAAGCTGTTCCGGAGCACTGCTCCAGCATTTACATTCCACAGCAACCTGGAGTGATTTATTGCAACAAAAAAAGACAGGTCTTCCAGAAAAGACATTTAGCAACCACAGCTGGTTAACGCCAACTGGTTGTGACTGCTGATGAGTAATGACATCCCTTTGAATTAGAGACTTTGTTCTTGCGTGTCTAAATGATGGATCACTCCTTTGAATTATTTTTCAAGATGTGCTAGATAATCCATTTCATAATTTCTTCCTGCAAGATAAAAAATAAAAAATAAAACAATGTGATGTATTTCCTTTCTCCAGTGGGGTCGGTCGGGTGGTGTTATCACATTTCCTGGGCAGTCGGCAGAACTGGAGCAAGTCTCAGTCCACTCCTCCTCAGCACAGCCCAGTGTGCTGCTCCCCAACAGTAGACCCAGGGTCCATACAAACCCAATTAAGAATCAATTTCAGCCAGTGTCAGACAGTCTGGCGCCCGGAGAGGGGTAAATGCTTTTGATATGAACATTTTATCGTTGTCTCACAGTCTTCCATTGTCTGAAAGTCTGGCATGTGTAAAGTATCTGTCATGAGGTCTAACGCCTGAGCACTACCGCACTACCACCAAGTCAAACAGCTCAGCTTGGTTCCCTGTCTCCAGTCCACACATGGTATGCATACGAAAGGGAACACTGAAATCCAACAGTGGAGAAATATTAATATGCTAAGCGATATATCTGATTGAAAGGCATAAAAGGCATACAATAGTCAAGCACAATGAGGTTTTGACAGATTGTTTATTGGTCAATAGCGACCATGTTGTTTTAGGTACAAGTCTGGGAAAAAATTGCGTTGAGAGACCTTTTTCCATAGATGCCGCATATGTCACGTCCTGACCATAGAGAGTCCTTATTTTCTATGCTGGAGTAAGTCAGGGCGTGACTGGGGGGTTAGTCTAGTTTATTATTTCTATGTGGGTGTTCTAGTTTTCATGTTTCTATGTTGGTGATTTGTATGATTCCCAATTAGAGGCAGCTTGTAATCGTTGTCTCTAATTGGGGATCATATTTAAGTAGTGTTTGTTCCCACCTGTGTTTGTGGGATATTGTATTTTGAGTAAGTGTATGTAGCACCTCTGTAGTCACGGTTCGATATTTGTTTATTGTTTTTGCCAAGTTTCACTATTAATAAATGATGTGGAACTCAATATTCGCTGCGCCTTGGTCCGTTTCTACAAACGAACGTGACAACACATCAAGTTTTATGCAGATTGGTCATTCCGTGCCAGCATAGTAGCGTTATTTTTTTTTTATCCACAAAATTCAAAATGGCGGAAAATACATAATGGCGGCCCTCAAGGGTACCAGAAGTAAATTTACATTGGAGAGGGACCTATGTACTGAATTTCATGACTTTAGGTCGAATGGAGTGAGGGGTTTGCATTTTCAATCGCTTGTTATAGCGCCACCATCTGGTCAGTCAGTGTAATTTTGTAAATGCCGGTACTCTGCGGAAAGACACATCATTGACCCAAGTTTCATCAAACTCAGGCCAGTGCTGTCTGAGATATTGCGTGTGACGAACGTACGAACATATTAACGGACGGAGACAGATCCACAGCCCCTCCCCGATTTAATTGTGTGGGACAATGAAGAAAACAGCCAGCACTAAACACATGGGGAAATAACTGGGCTGACCAATAAAACCCCACGGACACCTTGGTAAATACTATTGCAGCTTTCATAAATGACAATAAAAATGCACATTCACATTTGCCATCTGGGCAATTTTGAAGGCCATATGCGAATAGAATAATAACGGATTGGATTTATACAGGCTTTCTAAGGAGCTAAAAGTGCTTCATATTGTCAAGGGAGAATCACCTCATCCACTACCAGTATACAATATGCAATCACATACATGCAATACATGCCTACAGTGCAGTGTTTAAATCTACTCATGTTATTAATTTGTCTGTCACTATGAGCCTCCACGCACAGGAAAATAAAGGATATTATAATAACATTAGGCCTACACCCAATCACAGTTCTGTGGGTTCCAACAAAGACAACTACAAATAATTACTAAATAACCATGTAGCAACATGTTCATACAATATTGTAACTATAGTAATAACTGTGTTATTACGCAGGTAGGCTATAAGGGCAACTGCACATAAAGTGTTACCTAAACATAGGCATTTGCTGAAGAATAGAGCATTACATAACTGGCTTTCTACACATATTTCCAATATGTATCAATGTAGCACTTGTTAAGATAAATTCAAAGACAGAATCTATAGCACACATACCTTTAACTGTATATATAAAAAAGATAAACTTAGATCTGGGTCTCTGCACACTTCTGACAGGTAGGGGGGAAATGACATATTGATTCCTAGCAGTTGAGATGAGAGCTTGCACTTACAGTACATGACTCCCTACAGAGTTTTGTCATCTGCACTCCTCTGACATCCTCCATTGTACAGTTCTATTTGTGTTTCTATACTGTAGAGGTTGAGAAATATAACGGCTGTCCTTTACAGAAGCAGAGCTCCGGCACAAAAGGAAACATTTACTCAGCCTTCCATAGGAGCTGTAACAGACAAGGCTCAAGGCTGTGCACACAGGAGAATGAGCAGGAGATGAGAGCCATAATCATATAAAACATAAAAGGTGCTAAAGTCAGTGGAGGGCATTGAAGTTGTTGGCGTTGTTATTGATTAAACTATTGACATCACTTTTAGAAGGCTTAGACATAGAGGAAGTCAAGTAAAAAGACATAGCAACAAGGAGGGAAAGAAAATCGAATGCCCATAAATTGTCAAATAATTACTAACATAATTATATTTGGGGATCTGTGGAAAGTCTCTGCAGAATGATTGAACCAATATTTTTTTAAGAATACAATTATGTATTCATTCCCTCATAAACATTTGCACATGAGGGGTCTCATGTGCAAATGGAAGTGCAGGATGAATTTATGGTCTATTTAAGTTATTTCAGTTCGTATTAAATGTTTTAGGTTTCATTACATTCTATAAGGAAAGTATAAAATGACAGAGATACATACATCTATGTTTTACAAGCCTTGTATACTTCAGTTGACATTTTTTCCCCGATTTTTTCCCCCGAGTCAATTCTCTCACTCTATTTTCATTAAAGGCGCTCATTACCATTTCAAATGACTGAATCGTTTAAGTCATGAGAACATAGTGTGTGCCTCTATGTTTGGTGTTTGGTTTTAGGATTTATAGTTTCTGTGTGTCATGGCTAAAATATATGGTATGCTTCTGAACTCCAGGTGCTAAAATTAGAGACAGTCCCCGAGCCTAGAGCTCCGCCTTGAGTAACAACAGATTCCCTTTTCAGTGGCACGCGAAGATGATCCATTTCCTGGTTCCAAAAAAGTGAAACCTTAATCATGCTACACTGTTCTGATGGCTGGTAACAATGCTCTGAGAATTAGCTATGGAAAGTAAAACAAAGGAAAGGGTGCCTTCTTTGACTGTGTGTGTGTGTGTGTGTGTGCGTGTGAGATAATTTCGATGTATCCATATATTTTGTGGAAGCCCATAGCAGCACAGGCTAATGCACTGTTGAATGGAACTGTTAGACACTGTAAATCTATTTTTTCTTTTTTTCTTCCTTTCTTTCTCTTTCTTTCACTGGCGAAAGGGGCATCTGTTTCCATTTAGCTGCATATGCTTGGGGAGAAAAAAATAAAAAGAGATCAGACTCACAACAACCCGAACCTTGACACCATCGCACTCCCCTGAACCAAGTCACATAACAAAACCTCACACAAGTAAATAAAAACCCTAGCAAGGAAAGTAACATTGCAATGTCTGCAAGTCAATAGTTTACACAGAAAAAACTATTTTCAACTTATTAAAATGTGATCTAAGGTGATTTTGTGTTGTTGTTGATACACATGGCATAGATTATTATATCAACAAAGATCAGGGACATATTCAATGATCAGAATGTTGATATTTGAAGTACAGCCCAAATGTTTGAAAGATATCAAATGTTTTCCCAGTTTATTTGCATTCTCTATAACATTTCACTTACGTCCGAAACATTTTTGGATGACAGAGGGAAGGAAAAGTTCTGTGAGCCAAGGAAGATCTTGAGAGTGGACAAATCTGGGTCCATGTTGCCTGTCAGATGTAATCCGATGTAGAGGCCTGGATTCTTTTTCTATGCTTGATCTAACTTGTGTCATCTGGGCTGCCTGGCTGGCTGCAGTCAGAGGAAGTCCTATGAGAATAGAGGAGGAAGTCTAGACATGGGTTTCAGAAAAGGAGAGTTAGCAGTATAGCTGTGCGCTTTTGAAATACAAAAGAAAATAGAGTGTTGTAGAGTGTTGCAAGTTCCACAATTCACTTGATGATTTAAATTCAGTCAGATCTAAGATTGAACATTTGATTTTGAATGTGGAACTTGTTGCCCTGTATTGTGAATTAGAATGACTTCATCATGAACAAGATGATGAACATAATCACCACACAATTTACTGATACAATAACATTTTCCCTAACATTGCCAATCTTGAAAAACTGACAGGCGGTTTCTCTTCTTGCGGTCCAAAATTAGCTTGCCTTTCAGGTGGTTTTATCCTCGAGCTTTATGGGAACATGTTTGGTACTATGTGACAACAATGAGACTAAAAGAGATGCACACAAATATGTTGTGAAATGGAACTGGCGTCGTCTGAACACAGACTGAGAACAGCAGTGAGTGGTTATTGTCTGAATGGAACAAGCATTTATCGAATGCCAGAGCAAATCCCTCAAACCTTCTTTTAGAATATGTGTATTCTTTCAATGTATGTCCTTTTCCCTCTCTCACTTCAGATTGCCTTTGAATGTTGGGGCTTTTGATCATAATAAGTAAAACCACTGAATAATGACTCAAGACATATTTACCACAACACTCTCTTGTACCCTCTTATTAACAGCGTTAAGGTTTGTTGAAACGGTCCACAATCCTGCATGAGGTTTTGAAAATAATCTGAACAACACATTTGGGAGAAAAACACATCCATGGGAAGCAAAATCAAAGAAAATATGTAGGGGTGGAGGAATGGGAGACGTCACATGGGACTTTTTGGGGGGTCTTTTTCCGACAGCCCCCAGAAAAGGCAACATAAAAGGTAGTTGTCAAAGACTTAAGCATAGTATCTGAAGACAACCAGTACTGGTGCAGAGGCAGCAAAGATTGAACTAATCCTCAGATCATTTTTCAAAAATATAAAAACTGTATGGTATATTTACTTCTTACAGGCTACAAGAGTGTTAAAAGGTTATCTCAATGTGCTTTGTTTGTTGTACACTTTAGAAGAAGAAAATGCGTACTGTGAAATTGTGAAATGTGTCGTGCAGATGTTTCACTGAAATGCAGTCAAATGATAAATAACCTTGCCTGAGACAACTCAAAATCAAATCAAATCCAATGTTATTTGTTACATGCTTCATAAACAACAGGTGTAGACTAAGAGCGAAATGCTTATTTACGTGTCCTTCCCAACAATGCAGAGAGAAAGAAAATAGAGAAAAAATAGAAATGTAAAACACGTAATAATACAAGTAATAATAAATACACAATGAGTAATGATAACTATATACACACTGGGTACCAGTACCAAGTCAATGTGCAGGGGTACGAGGTAATTGAGGTAGATATGTACATATAACTAGGAATAAAGTGACAACAGGATAGATAATAAACAGTAGCGATAGCATACAGTATGTGATGAGTCAAAAAAGTTGGTGCAAAAAGAGTCAATGCAGATAGGTAAATAGTTAACTAAATAGCTACATGGACTAACTATTTAGCAGTCTTATGGCTGTCATGGAAATTCTAACCAGAAAGGAGAGAGACTGTTGATTATTCAACAACCTTTATTTAATTAAGATTTGCAAAAATGAGACCGGTCAAACATCACCTCAATGGTGTATGGTTGAGAGCCCAACAAAGAGGAGTTGGGTCTCAGTTTATATACATTGCTGGTCAAAAGTTTTTGAACATCTACTCATTCCAGGGATTTTCTTAATTTGTACTATTTTCTACATTGTAGAATAATAATGAAGATGTCAAAACTATCAAATAACACAAATGAATTATGTAGCAAACAAAACCCTTTGCCTCGATTACAGCTTTGCCTACTCTTGGCATCCTCTCAACCAGCTTCATGAGGTAGTCACCTGGAATGCATTTCAATTGACAGGTGTGCCTACTTAAAAGTTCATGTGTGGAATTTATTTCCTTCTTAATGCGTTTGAGCCAATCAGTTGTGTTGTGACAAGGTAGGGCTGGTATACAGAAGATAGCACTATTTGGTACAACACCAAGTACATATTATGGCAGGAACAGCTCAAATAAGCACGTAGAAATGACAGTCTATCATTACTTTAAGACATGAAGGTCAGTCAATATGAAACATTTCAACAACTTTCAGTTTCCTCATGTGCAGTTGCAAAAACCATCAAGCGCTATGATGAAACTGGCTCTCATGAGGACAACCACAAGAATGAAAAACCCAGAGATACATCTGCTGCAGAGGATAAGTTCATTAGAGTTACCAGCCTCAGAAATTGCAGCTCAAATAAATGCTTCACAGAGTTCAAGTAACAGACACATCTCAACATCAACTGTTCAGAGGAGATTGTGTGAATCAGGTCTTCATGGTCGAATTGCTACAAAGAAACCACTACTAAAGGACATGAATAAGAAGAAGAGAATTGCTAGGGCCAAGAAACATGAGCAATGGAAATTTGTCCTTTGGTCTGGAGTCCAAATTGTAGATTTTTGTTTCCAACCGCCGTGTCATTGTGAGATTTTTTATTTTTTTTGCAATGTGGGTGAATGGATGATCTCCGCATGTGTATTTCCCACCGTAAAGCACGGAGGAGGAGGTGTGATGGTGCTTTGCTGGTGACGCTGTCTGTGTTTAATTTAGAATTCAAGGCACACTTAACCAGCATGGCTACCACAACATTCAGCAGCGATATGCCATTGCATCTGGTTTGCGCTTAGTGGGACTATCATTTGTTTTCAACAGGACAATCACCCAACACACCTCCAGGCTGTGTAAGGGCTATTTGACCAAGAAGGAGAGTGATGGAGTGCTGCATTAGATGACCTGGCCTCCACAATCACCCAACCTCAACCCAATTGACCGCAGAGTATAGGAAAAGCAGCCAACAAGTGCTCAGCATATGTGGGAACTCCTTCAAGACTGTTGGAAAAGCATTCCAGGTGAAGCTGGTTGAGAGAATGCCAAGCGTGTGCAAAGCTGTCATCAAGGCAAACGGTGGCTACTTTGAAGAATCTAAAATCTAAAATATATTTGGATTTGTTTAACACTTTTTTTGGTTACTATATGATTCCATATGTGTTGTTTCATAGTTTTGATGTCTTCACTATTATTCTACAATGTATAAAATAGTAAAAATAAAGAAAAACCCTTGAATGAGTAGGTGTGTCCAAACTTTCGACTAGTAATGACTAATGACACAAATACCAAACGTTTTTGGGTGGATTTTTTCTTTAATAATGTGTTGGAGTTGTGCAGTTGTGGGTGAACAGTTAGTACAGGAGGGGACTAAGCACACACCCCTGAGGGGCCCCCGTGTTGAGGGTCAGTGTGGCGAATGTGTTGTTGCCCTCACCACCTGGAGAGTGGCCCGTCAGGAAGTCCAGGATCCAGTTGCAGAGGGAGGTGTTCAGTCTCAGAATCCATAGCTTACTGATGAGCTTAGAAGGCACTATGGTATTGAACGCTGAGCTGTAATCAATTAACAGCATTCTCACATAGTTGTTACTCTTGCCCAGGTGGGAGAGGGCTTTGTGGAGTGCAATAGAGATTGTGTCATCTGTGGATCTGTTGGGGTGGTATGCTAATTGCAGTGGATCTAGGGTGGCTGGGATGATGGTGTTGATGTGAGCCATGACCAGCCTTTCAGAGCATTTCATGTGGGTGCCATGGGGCGATAGTCATTTAGAGAGGTTACCTTGGCATTCTTTGGCACAGGGACTATGGTGGTCTGCTTGAAACATGTACAGTGCCTTCAGAATGTATTCACACCCCTTTACTTTTTCCACATTTTGTTGTGTTACAGCCTGAATTTTAAACGGATTAAAATTGGATTTTGTGTCACTGATCTACACACAGTACCCCATATTGTCAATGTGAAATTATATTTGTAAGAATGTTTCGAAATTAATAAAAAACAAAAGCGGAAATGGCTTGAGCCAATTAGTATTCAACTCCTTTGTTATGGAACGCCTAAATAAGTTCAGGAGTCAAAATGTGCTAAACAAATCGTATAATAAGTTGCACGGACTCATTCTGTGTTCAATAATAGTGGTTAACATTATTTTTGAATGACTTCCCCATCTCTGTACCCCACACATATAATTAATTGTAAGTTGCCTCAATCGAGTAGTGACTTTCAAGCACAGATTCATCCTCAAAAGACCAGGGAGGTTTTTAAATGCCTTGCAAAGAAGGGCACCGATTAGTTGATATGTAAAAAAAGAAAAAGCAGACACTGAATAACCCTTTGAGCATGGTGAAATTTTAATTTGGCTTTGGATGGTGTATCAATAAACCCAGTCACGACAAAGATACAGGCGTCCTTCCTAACTCATTTGCTGGAAAGGAAGGAAACTGTTCAGGGATTTCACCATGAGGCCAATGATGATTTTAAAACAGTTACAGAGTTTAATAGTTGTGATAAAAGAAAACGGAGGATCGATCAACAACATTGTAGTTACTCCACAATACTAACCTAAATGACAGAGTGAAGAGAAAGAAGTCTGTACAGAATACAAATATTCCAAAACATGCATCCTGTTTGCAACAAAGCACTACACAATACCCCATCATTAACATATGTGAAATGGCGCGTCTCTATGTTTTGTAGTCAAAAAGAGAGGAAGATAAGTGTTTCCAATTACATTATCAACCAATTAGTAGACAATTAATAACTGGTTAAAAATCACATAATGCACACCGATGATGTCTTTGGAAATAAATCTTCCTCTATATTTGTTAATACAAAACATAGAGACGTACTATTTTCACATGTTGATGTTGGGGTGGTGCTGGAGATGATGAATACGAGGTAGAATGTTTTTTACATTTCCCTTTAAGTAATACTGCAAAAAATGTGGGAAAGAAACAAACTTTTTTGTCCTGAATATAAAATCATTATGTTTGTGGAAAATCGAACACAACACATCACTGAGTACCACTCTTCATATTTTCAAGCATGGTGGTGGCTGCATCATGTTATGGATATGCTTGCCATCAGCAAGGACAAGGGAGTTTTTTGAGGGGATAATAAGAAATGGAATACAGCTATAAGTACAGGCTAAATCCAAGAGGAAAACCTGGTTCAGTCTGCTTTCCAACAAACACTGGGTGACGAATTCACCTTTCAGCAGCATAATAACTTAAAACACAAGGCCAAATATACACTGGAGTTGCTTACCAAGACAACATTGAATGTTCCTGAGTGGCCTAGTTGCAGTTTTGACTTAAATCGTCTTAAAAATCTATGGCTCTCTAGCAATGATCAGCAATCAATTTGACGGAGCTTGAAAAATATTTTCAAGAATAATGGCAAATATTGTACAATCCAGGTGTGCAAAGCTCATAGAGACTTACCCAAGAAGACTCACAGCTGTAATCATCACCGAAGGTGCTTCTATAAAGTATTGACTCAGGGGTGTGAATACTTATGTAAATTAGACATTCTCAATACATTTGCCAAAATGTCTAAAAACATGTTTTCACTTTGTTACTATGGGCTATTGTGTGTAGATGGGTAATTTTTATTTTATCCATTTTGAAATCAGGCTGTAACACAACAAAATGTGGAATAAGTCTAGAGGTATGAATACTTCTGAATACTACAGTCAGACATCCGGTTTGGAGCGAGCGGTCGCATTTGCATTCGCTCTGCAGGTAGTATAACTTTTCATTACATTTTATTACATTTCATTATAGTACAACGGTTTAATTTGTCCAACCTTAGCAATTTCTTCTTAGCTAGCTACATAGCCGTCTGTGTATCAAAGATAATTGCGTAATTATCGTATTTCGTCGTCTATCGTAGTCCACACTGCTATCTGCCCAGCAGCTAGCCAGCTAGCAAACGTCCACCGTCTACCCAATAGTAGTATAACTTTTCATTACATTTCATTATAGTACAACGGTCTGATTTTCTTTTTCATTACAGTACAACGGTTTGATTTGTTTGATCTTAGCTAGCTACATAGCCGTCTTTGTATCAAACATAATTGTGTAGTTATTGAGGTAGTTATTGAGGTTCGCTAGCCAGCTATTTTCGTCCTAACGTAACGCAACGTAGCCAACACTGCTAGCTAGCCAGCTTGCCACCGAATAGCAGCATTGTAGAAACGAGTGCATTACAACGGAACGACTTGATTAGTGTAGTGTTGGCTGGCTACACAGTTGTCTTTGCTATCTTTGATTTGTTTGATCTTAGCTAGCTACTTAGCTGGCTACATAGCCGTCTTTGTATCAAAGATAATTGTGTAGTTATCGAGGTTCGCTGAGGTTCGCTAGCCAGGTATTCTCGTCCTAACGTAACGTAACGTAACGTAGTCAACCCTGCTAGCTAGCCAGCTAGCCACCGATTAGCAGCACTGTAGAAACGATTACATTACAACGGAACGACTTGATTTGTGTAGTGTTAGCTAGCTACATAGTTTTCTTTGCTATCTTTGTATCTAAGATAATTGTGTAGCTTTGAGTAATTATCGGTTAGCTAGCCAGCTATTTTCGCCTGCCGCGCTGCCGTCCTCCTACCTAGCCAACACTGCTAGCTAACACTGCTGGCTAGCCAACTTCTACCGAATAGCAGCACTGTAGAAACTTACATTACAACGGAACGACTTGATTAGCGTAGTGTTAGCTAGTTGTCTTTGCTGTCCTTGTATCCATGATAATTGTGTAGTTTAGAGAAATTTAGAGAAATTGTCGAGGTCACCTAGCCAGCTTCACTTTCAACAACGCAGCCACTGCTAGCCAGGCTACTTCACCAGCCAGCAGTACTATATCATTTTAGTCAATCAGATCTTTTATTTTACTTTTATTTTTTGCAACGTAAGCTTAACTTTCTGAACATTCGAGACGTGTAGCCCACTTGTCATTCTAATCTCCTTTGCTTTAGCGTAGCCTCTTCTGTAGCCTGTCAACTATGTGTCTGTCTATCCCTGTTCTCTCCTCTCTGCACAGACCATACAAACGCTTCACACCGCGTGGCCGCGCCCACCCTAACCTGGTGGTCCCAGCCCGCACGACCCACGTGGAGTTCCAGGTCTCCGGTAGCCTCTGGAACTGCCGATCCGCGGCCAACAAGGCAGAGCTCATCTCAGCCTATGCGTCCCTCCAGTCCCTCGACTTCTTGGCACTGACGGAAACATGGCTCACCACAGATAACACTGCTACTCCTACTGCTCTCTCTTCGTCTGCCCACGTGTTCTCGCACACCCCGAGAGCTTCTGGTCAGCGGGGTGGTGGCACCGGGATCCTCATCTCTCCCAAGTGGTCATTCTCTCTTTCTCCCCTTACCCATCTGTCTATCGCCTCCTTTGAATTCCATGCTGTCACAGTTACCAGCCCTTTCAAGCTTAACATCCTTATCATTTATCGCCCTCCAGGTTCCCTTGGAGAGTTCATCAATGAGCTTGATGCCTTGATAAGCTCCTTTCCTGAGGACGGCTCACCTCTCACAGTTCTGGGTGACTTTAACCTCCCCACGTCTACCTTTGACTCATTCCTCTCTGCCTCCTTCTTTCCACTCCTCTCCTCTTTTGACCTCACCCTCTCACCTTCCCCCCCTACTCACAAGGCAGGCAATACGCTTGACCTCATCTTTACTAGATGCTGTTCTTCCACCAACCTCATTGCAACTCCCCTCCAAGTCTCCGACCACTACCTTGTATCCTTTTCCCTCTCGCTCTCATCCAACACTTCCCACACTGCCCCTACTCGGATGGTATCGCGCCGTCCCAACCTTCGCTCTCTCTCCCCCGCTACTCTCTCCTCTTCCATCCTATCATCTCTTCCCTCTGCCCAAACCTTCTCCAACCTATCTCCTGATTCTGCCTCCTCAACCCTCCTCTCCTCCCTTTCTGCATCCTTTGACTCTCTATGTCCCCTATCCTCCAGGCCGGCTCGGTCCTCCCCTCCCGCTCCGTGGCTCGACGACTCATTGCGAGCTCACAGAACAGGGCTCCGGGCAGCCGAGCGGAAATGGAGGAAAACTCGCCTCCCTGCGGACCTGGCATCCTTTCACTCCCTCCTCTCTACATTTTCCTCTTCTGTCTCTGCTGCTAAAGCCACTTTCTACCACTCTAAATTCCAAGCATCTGCCTCTAACCCTAGGAAGCTCTTTGCCACCTTCTCCTCCCTCCTGAATCCTCCTCCCCCCCCCTCCTCCCTCTCTGCAGACGACTTCGTCAACCATTTTGAAAAGAAGGTCGACGACATCCGATCCTCGTTTGCTAAGTCAAACGACACCGCTGGTTCTGCTCACACTGCCCTACCCTGTGCTTTGACCTCTTTCTCCCCTCTCTCTCCAGATGAAATCTCGCGTCTTGTGACGGCCGGCCGCCCAACAACCTGCCCGCTTGACCCTATCCCCTCCTCTCTTCTCCAGACCATTTCCGGAGACCTTCTCCCTTACCTCACCTCGCTCATCAACTCATCCTTGACCGCTGGCAACGTCCCTTCCGTCTTCAAGAGAGCGAGAGTTGCACCCCTTCTGAAAAAACCTACACTCGATCCCTCCGATGTCAACAACTACAGACCAGTATCCCTTCTTTCTTTTCTCTCCAAAACTCTTGAACGTGCCGTCCTTGGCCAGCTCTCCTGCTATCTCTCTCAGAATGACCTTCTTGATCCAAATCAGTCAGGTTTCAAGACTAGTCACTCAACTGAGACTGCTCTTCTCTGTATCACGGAGGCGCTCCGCACTGCTAAAGCTAACTCTCTCTCCTCTGCTCTCATCCTTCTAGACCTATCGGCTGCCTTCGATACTGTGAACCATCAGATCCTCCTCTCCACCCTCTCCGAGTTGGGCATCTCCGGCGCGGCCCACGCTTGGATTGCGTCCTACCTGACAGGTCGCTCCTACCAGGTGGCGTGGCGAGAATCTGTCTCCTCACCACGCGCTCTCACCACTGGTGTCCCCCAGGGCTCTGTTCTAGGCCCTCTCCTATTCTCGCTATACACCAAGTCACTTGGCTCTGTCATAACCTCACATGGTCTCTCCTATCACTGCTATGCAGACGACACACAATTCATCTTCTCCTTTCCCCCTTCTGATGACCAGGTGGCGAATCGCATCTCTGCATGTCTGGCAGACATATCAGTGTGGATGACGGATCACCACCTCAAGCTGAACCTCGGCAAGACGGAGCTGCTCTTCCTCCCGGGGAAGGACTGCCCGTTCCATGATCTCGCCATCACGGTTGACAACTCCATTGTGTCCTCCTCCCAGAGCGCTAAGAACCTTGGCGTGATCCTGGACAACACCCTGTCGTTCTCAACTAACATCAAGGCGGTGGCCCGTTCCTGTAGGTTCATGCTCTACAACATCCGCAGAGTACGACCCTGCCTCACACAGGAAGCGGCGCAGGTCCTAATCCAGGCACTTGTCATCTCCCGTCTGGATTACTGCAACTCGCTGTTGGCTGGGCTCCCTGCCTGTGCCATCAAACCCCTACAACTCATCCAGAACGCCGCAGCCCGTCTGGTGTTCAACCTTCCCAAGTTCTCTCACGTCACCCCGCTCCTCCGCTCTCTCCACTGGCTTCCAGTTGAAGCTCGCATCCGCTACAAGACCATGGTGCTTGCCTACGGAGCTGTGAGGGGAACGGCACCTCAGTACCTTCAGGCTCTGATCAGGCCCTACACCCAAACAAGGGCACTGCGTTCATCCACCTCTGGCCTGCTCGCCTCCCTACCACTGAGGAAGTACAGTTCCCGCTCAGCCCAGTCAAAACTGTTCGCTGCTCTGGCACCCCAATGGTGGAACAAACTCCCTCACGACGCCAGGACAGCGGAGTCAATCACCACCTTCCGGAGACACCTGAAACCCCACCTCTTCAAGGAATACCTAGGATAAAGCAATCCTTCTGCCCCCCCCCCCCCCCCCCTTAAAAGATTTAGATGCACTATTGTAAAGTGGCTGTTCCACTGGATGTCATTAGGTGAATGCACCAATTTGTAAGTCGCTCTGGATAAGAGCGTCTGCTAAATGACTTAAATGTTAAATGTATGTTAATGTTACTTTCTGAAGGCGCTGTAAGTATTACAGAGGGAGAGGTTGAAAATGTCAGTGAAGACACCTGTCAGCTGGTCAGCACATGCTCTGAGTATGGTAATCCATTTGGCCCTGCGGCCTTGTGAATGTTAACCTGTTTAAAGGTCTTACTCACATCGGCTACTGATCACACAGTCGCCTGGCAACAATCACTGCTCTCATGCATGGTTCAGTGTTGCTTGCCTCGAAGCGAGCATAGAAGGCATTTAGCTCATCTGGTAGACCCTTTTCACTGGGAAGCTCGTGGCCTAGTTTGCAAGCCCTGCCACATCCGATGAGTATCATCTGCGTAGTAGGACTCGAGCATAGTCCTGTATTGACACTTGGCCTGTTTAGTGGCTCATTGGAGGTCGAAACAGGATTTCTTATAAGCGTCTGCATTAGTTTCCCACTCCTTGAAAGCGGCAGTTCTAGCCTTTAGCTCAGTGCGGATATTGCCTGTAATCCATGGCTTCTGGTTGGGAAAAGTGCGTACGTCACTGTGGGGATGACGTCGATGCACTTATTAATGAAGCAGGTGACTGATGTGGTAAATTCCTCAATACCATCGGATGAATCCCAGAACATATTCCAGTCTGTGCTACCGAAGTGCCAGCATCGGTTTGTAGTAAGAAAGGAAGGACTGTCTTAGTACTTCAATATGAGATCCTGTTATTGTTCTTTCTTTCACCCATTCTAAGGCTTCATTACTCAGAAAAACGGGGAAACATGACAATCTTGAGAAAGAATCCAGGGTGAGGTGATGCATATGTATGGGTGGGAGCTTTTCTTCACAGGCACGCACAAAAAAAATGTAAACAAAATGGACTGAAACGTCAGCCCCACATTGAGTAAGGGAAACAATGTGAGGCTACAGTGAAATGGCAAGAATAAGCATTTTCTGAGAGCACCATAAGTGTTCTGAAAACACAGGGAAGGGGCTACTTGTGTGTTTTTTTGACATATATGGGATTGACCACAAGCCCCGAAAGAGTAAAACACACAAATATTTCAGGAACTTCGCAGTTCAGTTCAAATAAAGAAGAGTGTTTATACTTTCAGTAGTACTCTATACATAAACATTATTTCTCTAAATAGGAATATGTGCCAGCGGATTACCATCATTACATCTGCTTTCTCTTACTGCACTATTCTTTATTTTGTAAAATTATGCCTCGAAAAACATGAGCTCCTCACTAATCCTCTCACTTTCCACCTGGTGAATTTGACCCAAATTCACATTTCCCCTGTGCGGCCAGGAGACCGGCTTTTTATTGAAGCCTACGTGTAACAGAGCCCACTGACCTTGCAATGTACTTTGACTTGGGAGAGAAAAAGACGGTCAATTAATCTTCATTCAGGACAATAACTTTTCTTCAAACTTTGCTGTTGTGTTTTCTGACTTTTCTTTTTGCTAGAGTAGGGTACTCATTGTTTAGGGTAACAATGTATTTTTTTTCCCTGTAACTAGGCAAGTCAGTTAAGAACAAATTCTTATGTACAATGAAACCCGGACGACGCTGGGCCAATTGTGCGCCGCCCTATGGGACTCCCAATCACAGCCGGTTGTGACACAGCCTGGATTCAAACCAGGGTGTCTGTAGTGATGCCTCAAGCACTGAGATGCAGTACCTTAGACCGCTGCACCAGAGTGGTGTATGCTGTGTCAAAATCCACTAGTAAGGGAGTCTGTAGTTTTGTTGTTTAATTTCATGTTTTAACAAACATTATTTATATAAATAGTGGAAAGTAGTGGTGCATAAACTGTACAGTATATTACTAATAGGCAGTGTGATACTATAGTCAAAGGGAAACATACCTGGGAATTCTGGGAAACTGAAGAAAATTACTATAAAGCTGCCGAGCTCAATCCAGCTGGCGGATATAATTTCCCCTCCAGTGCACCCATTGTTGTCCATAATGACAACAAGACATATACAGTTCACATTTGATGTTCCCACATAACAAGGTCATAAAACAACAGGGAATTACAATTTCTTGCCTGTAATCCAAAACGACATGTTGTCATCAGGGGACTTGCTCTGGGGGTTATGCATTGCAGTGACTCTGTGGTCATGTTGATAGTGTATACAGTACATACACCGCTGGTAAATGTATATAAACAGATAGACAAACAGTTCCTATTGGCCTGTGGATTACTAGAGGGATGCTTTTTGGTTTGTGTTTAAGTTGGATGTGTTTAGATGTGATGGCTTCTTGTGCTTGGCTGGCTTGCTTATGTAAGGCATTAAGAACCTGCTGTAAGATCACTCCACAGCTAGCTTGAAATGTCTCTGATGGAACTATCCAATCGGTACCTTTTGTATAGCTCATTTGGTTTGCACGTTGTCAAGAAGGGCAGTCACGTGTGTTGCAAGGTAGAGGATCACTGGTTTGAGCCCTGTATGGAGACAGGGACAGTGGAGGAAGCTAAACTGTTAGCAGCACACTGGTGTCGTTTACACTTACGTTTTTCCATGAGCAGTGGCCCCATACAATCTTATTAAAGGTAGACTCCGCGATATGACGAACATGCAGAAAGTAAACAGCATAGTGGGTCCATTTCTGCAACAACTAAGAGCTTTGAAGTGCGAGGCTCAACTTCGCTATTTTGGTCCCCTGGTTCCACACTGAAACAGTGTGAAGCAAACCCATACAAAATGCATAGATACTGTGTGTGACGGTGTGAGAACTAAGTTTTGCAACTCGATCATGTCAATATCGGCGGTTCTGCTCGTAACGCTATTTTGCTGAGTCTACCTTTAACTTCCTGGTGTGGCTTTTTCGCCTTTATCCAGATTATTCATCAGGTCCAGCTGAAATGATAATATAATGACAGAGCTGCATTTTCCCTTTTCCTGTTTTTCTTTAGTAGTGGCAACTCCTGTTGTGAGAATGAGTATGAGTCTATTGAATGCCATAATAATAGCCCACATTGAAATGAATGACATATTTCACAGACCCATATATTATACACTGTGTTTAGATGAATCTTGCAATCTGTAGGCTATTTGACAGTCCCTGTTATCACTATCAATATCCAGCTACCAGCTCCTGCCTTTAGGGGCCCTATTCTTCATAGACAAATCCTATAGAAAACGGCTGAAAGCACCAGACACCAGTCCCTTCCTGCCTTTTGCATGATCCGCGCCAGGCTTTAGGGTGGCCCATTGAAAGCCAGCTGTTGCAGAGCGGGGAGCCGGCCCAACGTTTCTCCTCGTATTTTTTGGTTTAGGAGTCCGACTGGCGCTGGCAGATCGGTGTGTGATTGGAGCAGCGCAGAGATTGCCTGGAGCACAAGCCCGACGCACAGACACAGGCCCCCGAACTATAGTCGCATTGTAGACTGTTTCGGCATTGAATTGGCGACTTTCCGAAAGGCTTGACATCATCGGAATACGACTGCATGTTTTATTTTTAGGATATGTGATAATATGCTTCTCATTCGCCTCTTTTAGGCTACAATAACATTGGAGCCGTGCAGTTTTTGAATTCATTGTGTCCAATCGAAGGGAAAATGTGGATGCGTGCGAGGGGGATATGGGAAAAAAACTATTGATTAATAGTTCCGAACAGCATCTCGCTAAGGAACAGTTTGTCCGGTCCTTGGGGACGCATGGACTTGGAGAGAGAGATACCTGCCACAAGAAACAACACGATCTGTCCCTCGTAATTGGAGCATGCATCGGAACCACGGACGTCTTTGTGTTGCCCGCTGCGTATTCCGAGTTTGAGGGGGGCCTCTAGCCTGCTAAAGGGTTGACCACTCTCTCCGTGTTCCTTCAATGCCAAACCGAAATATTCGTCAAACACCATTTGGGACTGTTCACCTCAAATGTAAGTATTCAAACATTGGCAGAGCATTCCATCATCGCGCCTGTACGCTTGTGAGCCTGTTTGTGAGAAAGGTGGGAGTTTTTAGAGGCTGAGTTGAGAAAATAGACACTTCATTCCTTACGATATCGGTGTGGTACAAGTCACTAACTGACATTTTACCGAATTTCACTCCATTTTTAAAACACTTACAGATTGCTTGTTATTGACATCGCTTGAAAATAAACCAGTCTCTGTGAAAATGAGGTCTGTCTGCTACTGCATTCTATAACATACCAGCCTAAAGATTGTACATTCTGAATAAATGAAATAATTGCATTTTACCAGACATCAGTGGTTCTCACATTAAGCGACTCCGGGCCATGGGTTATATATATATAAAAAAGTTGCATGAGGCTTATCCAGATGTGGTTTCTTCAACGGCCATCGTTGCTCTGAATTTGATTCAATTCAAACTATGAATGAGAAAAAAATATATAGGCTAGTTATACAATGACATGCAATTAATTAATGGATGGATAAGAGGGCTACTAACTGAAATATAGTATTATGTGTTTTATTATGTCTGTCTCGAAATGAGGCGTTCTTGTTCTCTCGGTTGTGATCATTAGAATATATCTCACCTGTGATGCTGAGGTGTTGGGTGAGTCACTGTAAAAGAGACAGTAGCATAGTCACCTTGGATTTGAAAGAAAATGACAAATTATGTGCATTATGGTGGCTTGGCTATAATTATTTTTCTAGGTAACACGCTTTCAATTACAGAAGTGCAGTGACACTGTCAAATAAATGTAACATCGCCCATTACATGTAATCCTGTGGACACAAGGACCTAAGTCAGGTGCTGCCTTCATCGACCTCTCCACTCCACGGCTGTAACATGAGATAATTTCACAGAACATGTATAATTCACAGATATCTAAGCCAACCATGTGTGATGACATGCACACACACGCCAGTGCCTTATCTTATTGCCCCTGAGAGCTCAGCATCTCAGGGCTTGTAAGTAAGTGTTTCACTGTAAGGTCTACACCCGTTGTATTCGGCACATGTGACAAAAAACAATATTTGATGTGCTGCCGTGAATAGAGAGAGGCCTAGGCTACTAAAGGCATCAAATACAGCATTCGTTTAAGGGACAGGTCGAAATTTAGAGGGGAGGGGGGGCTGGCCCAACTCAAGGTGTCATAAAAAAAATTCACCCCCCCAACATTACAAATATTTTCACATGATCCTCCCCTTGTACGGTAAAATAAATTGCACACCCTCCCCTCATAGAATTAACTCAAAATATTGTTTACTACTGCAAATAACAATAACTGTGGCGACCCTGTTTATAACCCTGAATATTGACTTTGCCACATCAGTATGCACGGAGGAGTTCACCCTCCCTGCCTGTTTCATCACACTACGATCAGAGCTGGCTGCAGTCAATTATCAGCTGGGGGGAAATCAGATTTTCAACATTTTGATGCCATATTTATAATTGTATAGAATATATGCAACACGTTTTCCACCAACAGGTTTATGTGCCAATGCACTACACAACCAATGTACAAAGCATACCGATGTTGGGCACTTCAATATAATGTTTTACTTGTTCAACACCACAATACGTAGACAATTCCAATCACGACAAACATAACATTTATCTCTCCCTGCCTTGTAGGCTTATCCAGTATCGAAGGCTTAGTTTGACAATCTCCGAGTGTCATTAAACTTTTTGGTGTTCCGTAACAGATGTCTCTTTCCATTCACCAAATGGCCACTGCACATTTTGGATTTTTTATTCAATTATTTAACCTTGATTTAACTAAGAAAGTCAGTTAAGAACAAATTCTTATTTACAATGACAGCCTGCACCGGCCTAACCCCAACGACACTGGGCAAATTGTGCGCCGCCCTATGGGACTCCCAATCACGGCCGGGTGAGTTACAACCTGGAATCGATCCAGGGTCTGTAGTGACGCCTCTAGCACTGAGATGCAGTGCCTTAGACCACTGCGCCACTCGGCTTGATTTTATTTGTCAGTAGTTAAACTTTTTTTTTTTTTAAGTCATCTGTATTGAACAATAAAGTCGGGAACTTAATTCCATTGTGGTCCATTTTTATACATATATACATATACAATTACAGAGATGCAGACGACAAAATGCTCAACCTCCAGATGAGTATGAGGGGGGATTTTAGGTACGATTCTTACAAGCTTGTTTTGGCTGGCCTGTAGCTTATTCTTTGGATGTTTGAGGCTGCTGGTGAACCATGATGTGCAGGCATAATCAAAGTGACATTGGACTAGCGCACTTGCTAGAGTCTTTAGGGTGTCTATAGCTGGGTTTCCATCCAATTTTGACAGATTTTAATATTCTAAAATCTGCATAGAAACAATATATATGCGCAAGAAAATAGCCGCACGGTAGGATAATTGTATTGTCCCTAAATAAAGATCAATAGCAGAGCTTTTTTAGCCATGTCTTCGCTGTTCTTTCATGCGCAATGATGTGACTTTTATGTGTGGTATGATTGCTAGTTAGCCTATTGCACATCTGGACAAATTATCTACCAACCACTATTGTCACTATGAATGATGGATAGACAGGTAGACTATACTGACCTGTGGTATAGTAAAAGTTAGCGCTTGGAAAAGCGTAGTTTATAAATTATTGGTATAATAAACTATATATAACAGAGGTGATGCAGTAGCTTACCTGTAGACACAACACTCAACTCACTACAGGGAGTAAATGTTGTTTGTGTTGGCCTATTCCATTTTCTACACTGGTGATGTGGCCTATTTAACTTAGTCAAATCATAATGGGGAATGCACTTGAAAATATAAGCATTTTTAACAAGGTTATTTGATAAAATACTGGAATGGCCTATACGTGATGTTAAAATCGAAATCCTGTCTAATTTGTTTTCAGTACCGGTCTAGAAACCGCAGGAGCATCATTTACTCATGTCAGAGTTGGGATGGGGAATTCACTGGGACAAATGTCCCATTGCCCCCCTTCTCCCTACTCCTCCGCTCCCCCGCCCCAGACGCTATCTCTGTATGTTGGTCCATTTGTCCAGGCCCGGGGTCTCCAGGGGAAGTGCCATCTCATCTCACATCAGCTCGAGTGCAAATGGCTTCAAAGTATGCTAGTGTGATTTCTCGTGGTTTTTCATGACTATCAATTTACATATCAAAGTGGCTGCATTTCAATGGCAAGAACTTGAGCTACCTTCCCCCAACCAGGTTTGTCCGGAGAGGGGATGGGTGGTGGTGTGCTATAGAATAAAAATGGTGTTGTTTATTGCAGACAACTGTACAACATCAATATTTTGTGTGTGTGTGTTCTTGTGTTGGATTGCAAATGCATATTTAGTTAGGATTGACAGAGTTGGTAGGCCGCCATAATTCAATCCAAAATCCCCAAAGTAAGTAGCAAAAATAGAAAACTACTCGTTGCCGTGTTCACTTGGGGATTTTGGTAGGAGCTTATTTAAATATGTTGACTTGTGATTAATTTTTACAAAAATGTTAAAACTAGAACATGATTTAAATTAAATTAATTTAAACCTTTACAGCTCACTTTTAGTTTGCTATTGATCCACATAATAAAAGTATAAAGTAGGGTTATACTTGGGATGAACACCAGAACCCCTCCCCTCAGCTCTTTTATAAAGATACCTCAAGGTGTAACTGCACAATAGGCCTACATGCTTTAAGTGGCATGTTGTGTCATTAGTTTTGTAAAAAAATATATAATTATAATAATTCAAGCTAAAAGGGCAATAGATTTATATTTCAGGGCTGCTGTGTAACGAAACACAGTTTTTGTTAATTACACATTTTACTGTAAATCAATACAGATTTCTGGATGCCTCTTCAAGAGCTTTGTGTAAAGCACTGTTTTGAGCAACCAATGGCCTCTAATGTTTCTCTGTTAAAGAGATAATGTTTATTTTCAATGCAATGCAGCTGTTGCTCTTCTGTGAAAGAATGCCTTGCTGAGTGTTTTCTTGCTGTGTTTATTTAAAAAAAATGTTTCTTTAATATCTTATCAAACATTACCTAATAGGGATGTCGAACACAATTCAATTGGTAAGAATCAGCATGCACACACATACACACATACACCTCCTCACAAATGGATAACAATATATGACAGTCAAGAAAGAGGAAAGCCTCTTCCCCTCCCTCATTCTTTCCATTTTCTTTCTATTTCTTCTGGAATTTACATAGCTTAAACCCATTATTTGCAGCTCAGGTTGCTATAAATAAGGGTGGCCTATAGAGGAAGGAAGGTCCTAAAAATGGACCCAACTCGTGTATCAAATCGAATATAGGATTCTCTCAGCTACCGCACGGCGAGCGGTGCCGATGCACCAGGTCTGGAACCAACAGGACCCTGAACAGCTTCTACCTCCAAGCTATAAGACTTGTAAATATATAGTAAGTCTCAGTAGCTATTTTGTTAACAATTTAACTATCTGCATTGACCATTTTCTTGCACTAACTTTTATGTCTCATCACATATGCTGCTGCTACTCTTTATTATCTGTCACTTTATTCGTAGTTATACTGAACAAAAAACAAACAACATGCAACAATTTCAAAGATGGGTGGGCCTATGCCTGGCAGCCAGGCCCACCCACTGAGGAGCCAAGCCTCGCCAATCAGAATGGCTTTTTCCTCACAATAGGGCTTTATTACAGACAGAAATACCCCGACACACACACACACACACAACGCTCAGACAAACGCGCAGGTGAAGTAGCCGGATGTGGAGGTCCTGGGCTGGCGTGGTTACGCGTGGTTTGTGGTTGTGAGGCCAGTTGGACATACTGCCAAATTCTCTGAAACCAAGTTGGAGGCAGCTTGTCATAGAGAAATTAACCTTCAATTCTCTGGCAACAGCTCTGGTGGACATTCCTGCAGTCAGCATGCCAATTTCATGCTCCCTCAAAACTTGAGACATCTGTAGCATTGTGTTGTGTGACAAACCTGCACATTTTAAAGTGGCCTTTTATTGTCCCCAGCACAAGGTGCACCTGTGTAATGATCATGCTGTTTAATCAGCTTCTTGATATGCCACACCTGTCAGGTCGATGGATTATCTTGGCAAAGGAGAAATGCTCAACAACAGGATTTAAACTAATTTGTGCACAGCATTTGAGAGTAATAAGCTTTTTGTGCGTAAGTAGGATTTTTGTGATTTTTTTATTTCAGTTCATGAAACATGGTACTTTACATGTTGCGCTTATATTTTTGTTCAGTGTTTATGTACATACCTACCTCAGTTACCTCGTACCCCTGCATATCGACTCGGTACTGGTAACCCGTGTATACAGCCAAGTTGCTCATTGTGTTTTTATTACTTTTATTATTACATGTTTTACTTTTTCTATTATTTCTCCATTTTCTTTCTCTCTATTGTTGGGGAGGGCCTGTAAGTAAGCATTTCACTGTTAGTCTACACCTGTTGTTTACGAAGCATGTGACAAGTACAGTTTGATTTGATTGATAGGTCCTCAATCTGCAGTTGCTACAACCATTTTTTTCACGTATAAATGAATGATATGTACCCATTGATTCATGAAGAATATAATGTATAAATGCATCATTAGCTTAGTTCAATTGTCGTACCCCATCAGTACCCAAAATATAAGCTTGTTTTACTCCAATGTTTGTAAACCAAGGTAAATGTGAAGAAACACTATATACAGTGCCTTCAGAAGTATTCACACCACTTGACTTTTTACACATTTTGTTGTGTTAGACTGAAATTAAAATTGATTAAATTGAGACTGTGTTACTAGCCTACACACAACACCCCATAATATCAAAGTGGAATTATATATATATATATTTTTTTGAAAACAAATTAATTAAAATGAAAAGCTGAAAAGTCTTGGGTCAATAAGTATTCAACCTGTTTGTTATGGCAAGCCTAAATCAGTTCAGGAATAAAAATGTGCTTATCAGGTCACATATGGACTCACTCTGTGTGCAATAATAGTGTTCAACATGATTTTTGAATGACTACTTCATCTCTGTACCCCACACAATTATCTGTAAGGTCCCTCAGTCGAGCAGTGAATTTCAAACACAGATTCAACCACAAACACCAGAGAGGTTTTCCAATGTCTCGCAAAGAAGGGCACCGATTGGTAGATGGATTAAAAAAGAAAATGCAGACTTTAAATATCCCTTTGAGCATGGTGAAGTTATTAATTACACTTTTGATGGTGTATCAATACATCCAGTCACTACAAAGATGCAGGCTTCCTAACTCAGTTGCCGGAGATGAAAGAAACCGCTCAGGGATTTCCCAATGGTGACTTTTTAAAACAGTTAAAGTTTAATGGCTGTGATAGAAGAAAACTGAGGATGGATCAACAACATTGTAGTTAATCCACAATACTCACCTAAATGACAGCCGGAAAAGATGGAAGCCTGTCAGAATCAAAATATGCATCATTTTTGCATTAAGGCACTAAAGTAAAACTGCAAAAAATGTGGCAAAGAAAATACTTTGTCCTGAATGTAAAGTGTTATGTTTGGGGCAAATCCAACACAATACATGGAATAGAGCTAAGCACAGGCAAAATCCTAGAGGAAAAACAGGTTCGGTCTGCTTTCCAACAGACACTGGGAGACAAATTCACCTTTCAGCAGGACAATAACCTAAAACACATGGCCAAATATACACTGGAGTTGCTTACCAAGATGACATTAAATGTATGGCTGTCTAGCAATGATGAACTACCAACTTGACAGAGTTTGAAGCATATAAAAAAAGTCTCTTAGAGACTTACCGAGGGATTCAAAACTGTAATTGCTGCCAAAGGGGATTTCTAACAGGTATGAATGCATTCTGAAGACACTGTAGCCTCAACATGGTTAAAACTATACTTTTTATATCATGTGTGGTCAGTCCTTGCTTCCATCCTTGCAGCCATAGATCTGTCTATGAATTTGAGAGTGGTTAGCTTTTTACAGAAACAGGGGCGGGGATTTCAATTTATTGTTTCAACTGCTGATTGCCAGTTTAATAGCGAAGAAACCTTGCTGTCCCAAATGGCACCATATTCTCTATATTATACTCTATATTATACTACTTTTGACCAGGGCCTATAGACCTCTGGTCAAAAGTAAATTAAACTCAGCAAAAAAAGAAACAGCCCTTTTTCAGGACCCTGTCTTTCAAAGATAATTTGTAGAAATCCAAATAACTTCACAGATTTTAATTATAAAGGGTTTAAAACTGTTTCCCATGCCTGATCAATGAACCATAAACAATTAATGAACATGCACCTGTGGAACGGTCGTTAAGACACTGACAGCTTACAGACGGTAGGCAATTAAGGTCACAGTTATGGAAATATAGGACACTAAAGAGGCCTTTCTACGAACAGCTGATTGCCCTCACAGTGGTAGATCACGTGTAACAACACCTGCACAGGATCGGTACATCCGAACATCACACCTGCGGGACAGGTACAGGATGGTAACAACAACTGCCCGAGTTACACCAGGAACGCACAATCCTTCCATCAGTGTTCAGACTGTCCACAATAGGCTGAGAGAGGCTGGACTGAGGGGTTGTAGGCTTGTTGTAAGTGAAGTCCTCACCAGACATCAACGGCAACAACGTCACCTATGGGCACAAACCCACCGTCGCTGGGCCAGACAGGACTGGCAAAAAGTGCTCTTCATTGACGAGTCGCGGTTTTGTCTCACCAGGCGTGATGGTTGGATTCAGGTTTTTCGTCAAAGGAATGAGCATTACACCGAGGCCTGTGGAGCGGGATCGATTTGGAGGTGGAGGGTCCGTCATGGTCTGGAGCGGTGTGTCACAGCATCATCGGACTGAGCTTGTTGTCATTGCAGGCAATCTCAACGCTGTGCGTTATAGGGAAGACATCCTCCTCCCTCATGTGGTACCCTTCCTGCATGCTCATCCATACATGACCCTCCAGCATGACAATGCCACCAGCTATACTGCTGGTTCTGTGCGTGATTTCCTGCAAGACAGGAATGTCAGTGTTCTGCCATAGCCAGCAAAGAGAACGGATCTCAATCCCATTGAGCACCTGTTGGATCTGAGGGTGAGGGCTAGGGCCATTCCCCCCAGAAATGTCCGGGAACTTTCAGGTGCCTTGGTGGGAGAGTGGGGTAACATCTCAAAGCAAGAACTGGCAAATCTGGTACAGTCCATGAGGAGGAGATGCACTACAGTACTTAATGCAGCTGGTGGCCACACCAGATACTGACTGTTGCTTTTGATTTTGACCCCCCTTTGTTCAGGGACACATTATTCCATTTCTGTTAGTCACATGTCTTTGGAACTTGTTCAGTTTGTGTCTCAGTTGTTGAATCTTGTTATGTTCATACAAATATTTACACATGTTAAGTTTGCTGAAAATAAATGTAGTTGACAGTGATAGGACGTTTCTTTTTTTGCTGAGTTTATATTAGAGGTTGACCGATTAATTGGCATGGCCGAATAATTAGGGCCGATTTCAAGTTTTCATAACAATCGGTAGTCGGACATTTTGGACGCTGATTATAGATTATGATTACATTGCTATCCATGAGGAAACGGCGTGGCAGGCTGACCACCTGTTACGCGAGTGCAGCATCAGAAGGACCTTGTGGCTGCAATGAGCCAAGTTAAGTTGCTAGCTAGCATTAAACTTATCTTAAAAAACAATCAATCTTCCCGTAATGACTAGTTAACTACACATGGTTGATGATATAACTAGGTTAACTAGCTTGTCCTGCGTTGCATATAATCAAAGCGGTGCCTGTTAATTTATCATGGAATCACAGCTTTATTCAACTTCGCGAAAAAAACACTTTCGTTGCACAAATGTACCTAACCATAAACATCAATGTCTTTCTTGAAATCAATACACAGAAGTATATTTTTTTTAACCTGCATATTTAGTTAAAATAAATGTATATTAGCAGGCAATATTAACTAGGGAAATTGTGTCACTGTTCTTGCGTTCAGTGCAAGCAGAGTCAGGGTATATGCAACAGTTTAGGCTGCCTGGCTTGTTGCGAACTGTGTTTCTTCTTAACCAAGACCGTAATACATTTTCCAGAATTTTACTTAATTATGACATAACATTGAAGGTTGTGCAATGTTACAGCAATATTTAGACTTAGGGTTGCCACCCTTTCGACAAAATACAGAATGGCTCCGTATTTTACTGAAAGAATAAACGTTTTGTTTTCGAAATGATAGTTTCCGGATTTGACCATATTAATGTATTTCTGTGTGTTTATTATATGTAAGTCTATGATTTGAAATTTGATAGAGCAGTCTGACTGAGCGGTGGTAGGCAGCAGACGGCTCGTAAGCATTCATTCAAACAGCACTTTACTGCGTATGCCAGCAGCTGTTAGCAATGCTTGAAGCACAGCGCTGTTTGACTTCAAGCCTATCAACTCCCGAGATTAGGCTGGCAATACTATAGTGCCTATAAGAACATCCAATAGTCAAAGGTATTTGAAATAGAAATGGTATAGAGAGAAATAGTTGATGCGTCATAATTCCTATATTAACTACAACCTAAAACTTCTTAACTGGGAATATTGAAGAACTGGGAATATTGAACCACCAGCTTTCATATGTTCTCATGTTCTGAGCAAGGAACCTAAACGTTGGCTTTTTTACATGGCACATATTGCACTTTTACTTTCTTCTCCAACACTGTGTTTTTGCATTATTTAAACCAAATTGAACATGTTTCATAATTTATTTGAGACTAAATCGATTTTTTTTTTGATATTATATTAAGTTAACATAAAAGGGTTCATTGTTCATTCAGTATTGTTGTAATTGTCATTATTACAAATATATATAAAAATCAGACGATTAATTGGTATCGGATTCTTTTGGTCCTCCAATAATCAGTATCGGCGTTGAAAATCCTAATCGGTCGACCTCTAGTTTATATAGGGAATAGCAAGCCATTTGGTACGCAACTCCAGAGGCAGTGGATGTAAATGCCAGGGGTGGCGTATAAAGCGGTGCGTCTGTTTAGGGGTCAGTGGCCCTGATCATCCTGCCTCCCGGTCGTAAAGTGAACGCAGTACTCCACACACACACACACACAGAGAGAGAGAGAGAGACTCACCTGCCATCTTCAATCACAAGGGGCCGGTTTGACAGCTGTCTTGTTATGTTTCTCTGACACAGTCACTGTCAAAAGCTAGGAACAAACAGATGGAGACTGAGCTAACGGGAGGAAATGAAGGCGACAGGGGTGTGAGGAAGAGGAGGAAGATGGGTTTGTTTGATCAGTATTTAGTCTTAATCGCGAATGCCCATCATAGCTTTTTCATCATCCGTCTTCCTCCTTTTTATATCCACTTAGATAAATGGACTGAGACTGGAACAAATTGCATTGTGTTAGGTTAGCTGACCAATTCGATTTAATGTATTCCTTTGGTATTTCTATTGAGAACAGGGCATCGGAAAGGGTCAAAATCTCCCTCACCACCCTCTGTGCTTTAAATGACAGTTAACTTTCCCCCACTGCTTCTTAAATGGATGTTTAATGATATGTTGAGGCCCTGGAGCTGAGCTATAGAGCAAATCAGTCCTGGATATGTTCACACCAAACAGCTCCCTCCTTACTTCCCCTCCCTAGTCCTTTCAATACGGAACGCTTTCCCCACTGTTAAGAAAGCAAACCCCCTTGGTGTTGTTGAAGTCCTCGTCTTCCAGAGGGGAGCGGAGGGGCTGGTCGTTTTTTGAGTGATGGATGATTTTTGGGTCCGTGTTTAACCCTTTGGAGTGTGTAAAGCTGTCCCAGTGGGATACGTGTCGCTGGGGTGTGATGGATGGGCAGGTGTCCAGAGGCTCCACCTATCAAGAGATTAACAATGACCTGTGAGTTGCCTGGACCACCTTCAGAGATGCTCTGTGATGCTCTACCACCACTGGACTGGAGGGCATTAGAATAAGAAGACACTGCTCTGAGTCTTGTCTCAGGGGAATGGACACGTGATGTGCTTTATTTGGTGGTCTGACATACCTTCAGGTCACAGGAAGTGTGGCGCTTATAGAGGTCAGGTGGTATGCTTTTGTCTTGGTAGGGTGTATTAGGCTGAGGCCCATCTAAGGCCTGCTACGAATTATGTTTTTTGTTATCAATGATTTCTAGAAATGGCAAGTTTAGAATATGCAGGTCCCACACAATTGGAGTCATGTTTCCCTTTCCTTTTTGAGGGATTGTTCATTTGATTGAACAGACAGACTTTCATAAAACTGGACTTAAAATGTCTTCTCCCAGGACTCTGCATGATTATCTTTGTTAATTTTGGCCATCGCCATCCACACAGGTTTTAACATGCATCATAACTGGAAATGAGTCTAAACATAAAAAAAAAAATGCTTTGATATGAACATGTATGCGTACATCATTAGCATAAATTCTCTCATCGCATGAAGGTTTGTATTTTAATATTTGCATACAAGTAAGACAAAGAATTTGATTATCTGAGAGCCAGTCACATTCCATCAAACCAATGTTATTCCTTTGAATTCATCTCTCGGGCCTGTTCTCATGATAGACACATTGAATTTCTATGTAAAATTGTTTCAGAGGATTTGAGCAAATAGTCGGACTATAATTTTTTTAACAGACGCCATGGGCTTTCTGGTCACTGATGACACACCACCATAATCCAAATTCAGATATAATTATTTTTGGGGTCTGTTTGAGAATTATATATTTTTTGTTATTTTAATTGTTGCGCTTCATTCACACATTGCATAATAAACTCAGCAAGAAAATAAACGTCCTCTCACTGTCAACTGCGTTTATTTTTAGCAAACTTAACATGTGTAAATATTTGTATGAACATAACAAGATTCAACAACTGAGACATAAAGTGAACAAGTTCCACAGACATGTGATGAACATAAATGGAATAATGTGTACCTGAACAAAGGGGGGGGGGGGGGTCAAAATCAAAAGCAACAGTCAGTATCTGGTGTGGCCACCAGCTGCATTAAGTACTGCAGTGCATCTCCTCATGGACTGCACCAGATTTGCCAGTTCTTGCTTTGAGATGTTACCCCACTCTTCCACCAAGGCACCTGCAAGTTCCCGGACATTTCTGGGGGGAATGGCCCTAGCCCACACCCTCAGATCCAACAGGTCCCAGACGTGCTGAATGGGATTGAGATCCGGTCTCTTCGCTGGCCATGGCAGAACACTGACATTCCTGTCTTGCAGGAAATCACGCACAGAACGAGCAGTATGGCTGGAGGCATTGTCATGCTGGAGGGTCATGTCAGGATGAGCCTGCAGGAAGGGTACCACATGAGGGAGGAGGATGTCTTCCCTGTAACGCACAGCGTTGAGATTGCCTGCAATGACAACAGGCTCAGTCCGATGATGCTGTGACACACCGCCCCAGATCATGACGGACCCTCCACCTCCAAATCGATCCCGCTCCACAGTACAGGCCTCGGTGTAATGCTCATTCCTTTGACGAAAAACCTGAATCCAACTATCACCCCTGGTGAGACAAAACCGCGACTCGTCAGTGAAGAGCACTTTTTGCCAGTCCTGTCTGGTCCAGCGACATTGGGTTTGTGCCCATAGGCAACATTGTTGCCGGTGATGTCTGGTGAGGACCTGGCCTTCAATCCCTCAGTCCAGCCTCTCTCAGCCTATTGCGGACAGTCTGAGCACTGATGGAGGGATTGTGCGTTTCTGGTGTAACTCTGGCAGTTGTTGTTGCCATCCTGTACCTGTCCCGCAGGTGTGATGTTCGGATGTACCGGTCCTGTGCAGGTGTTGTTACACATGGTCTGCCACTGTGAGGACGATCAGCTGTCTGTCCTGTCTCTCTGTAGCGCTGTCTTAGGTGTCTCACAGTACGCACATTGCAATTTATTGCCCTGGCCACATCTGCAGTCCTCATGCCTCCTTGCAGCATGCCTAAGGCACGTTCATGCAGATGAGCAGGGACCCTGGGCATCTTTATTTTGATGTTTTTCAGAGTCTGTAGAAATGCCTCTTTAGTGTCCTAAGTTTTCATAACTGTGACCTTAATTGCCTACCGCCTGTAACCTGTTAGTGTCTTAAACACCATTCCACAGGTGCATGTTCGTTAGTTGTTTATGGTTCATTGAGCAAGCATGGGAATCAGTGTTTAAAGCTTTTATAATGAAGATCTGTGAAGTTATTTGCATTTTTACGAATTATCTTTGAAAGACAGGGTCCTGAAAAAGGGACGTTAATTTTTTGCTGAGTTTATAAGCAGAGAGAACTATTTTTCTATTCCTTGTAGGTTGAGCGGAAGCTTATTTACTTTGTGTGTGCATTGTCCAAGTCCCGAACATAAATGTCAAGATATTGCTGGCATTTGACGTGAGGAATTTTTTCCATCAGAAGACTGTTATTGCCAATTTCAAATATATTTTTTGGGGGTGGAAAACAATGCTTCCATATACACAGCATCACTATCACCTGTGGTCTTCAGAAACCCCCTTTTCCTCTCCCCACCATGTCTAATGTCCATTTTGCTGTCTGTTTGTGCCACACATGGGGCTCGAGATGGAACCATTATGTTTCCAATGTGAGAAAGCCATTGTCAAAGTCCTTGAACGTTTGATTGGCAGCCCCCTGTCTGTCACCCAATCTGAGATACTATGAGCACCAGGAAATGATGGGAAGGCAACAAATGGAACCGATTATCCAGCTGGCGAGTTCACACTTTCAGTCTTTCATACGGCTCTGTCCATTTTTCTGTCTTTTACACGGCTCTGTCTATCTTGGTCCATGATAGTGGTTGTTAGCCTGCACTGCACTGAACTAGAATGGCCTGATAGACAGCTCTCTCACTGGATATTTATTGAATGAATGTTGTTCACTGCCCAGGTTTTCTGTGTTTGTGTTTATCCAATGACACTGTTTTTCAGAGAGATTTTTGCAACCATTACCGCCAACAATCAGATGATATCATCTATCTTATTTTGCGCTGATTATTTCCTGTGGGTTGTTGTGGCCTGACTGGCCTCATAACACAGAATTCCCTCTTAATTCTATGTACTTGTCTCTGCGTCTGCATCTGCATGATGTTTGGAAAGAATAACATCCCAACCCAAATGGCATACTGAACAAACCGAACAAACCAAAGCAATTGTCCCATTCAGAGTCAGAGCCAGACTCCTTCATTCCCCCCTTTTTCCCTTCCTCGAGTTGTGATGATTTGTTCCGTTTCAAAAGCGTCCTGAAGACCGAGAGGCTGCAGGCAGAGAGAGATGAGAGGGAAAATGAAAGAGAGAGGTGGTAGAGAGAGAGAAAGAAAGGGAGGGAGAGAAAGAAAGAAAGAGCTAGCGAGAGCAGGGCTCTGTTGTTGATCAGCCAAGCAAATCAGATCTTGATGATATTTGGAGAGCGGAGTTGTGATTGCTGATTGCTCTGGCAGTTTTAATTAGAGAGTCGTAAGCAGCCTGTCTTCTCTCTGCTGAACACAGTTAACTATCAAACATACTTAAATGGAACAAATAATTACTTTGTTGATGGTTAGAGTAACAGAAAAAAGTGGAAATGTTTTTTGGCTATAGGCCCTAATTAAATATTTAATTTTATGTGATTGCAAACAGGATTTTGTAAAAGGTTTTGAGTAGATGATGTACTTGATGTACAGTATATGCGATTTACCTCATGGTAAATGTGCTGTATCTAACCCTACCCTACCCATCTTAATGAGGGAAATAATGTCATATCAAGCAGAATAAAACGATGTGAAGAAACATGAAAAGATTTCTTTGAAGTTTAGCATACCATACACCATGCCTATAGGAAACCCGAGCTGAATCTTAAACCCAAACCCTTTCTAACCAATCCTTGCTCGCTATAGATTGAACAAGGCTTATTTTCAGCATGCAGGTTTGTGTCATGCGCTCCTGGACCTTTTGTTAGGACATTTTAATTACAGCCGAGCCTGGGTGTAATTGATCTGGGCTTAAAGGGATTTCTCTTTTCACTGAGAAAGGCCTAGTTGTTAATACAGGCCAGTGAAAGCTTCCACCTCCACTTACAGCCTATACTTCAACTGTTGTGGTGCACACAAAGAGATGCAGCGCAATAGGCTGGTCTTTCATTCACTTCCAGTGACGTTATTTAGTTTAATTTAGTTACTCCTCCAGTGGGTAGCTAGCTTAGCAGTTAAACCAGACTGAAGGCTGCGCAGTGTATAGCTGGCTAGCACAGAGTACATTCACTTTACAGTTGTTTAGTAAGGCAGATTCTGTACTTTATGTGTAATGAGTAAATTGGCCTCAGAGGAGTAGGTAAATCATCAGAGTACCGTTGGAAGTGAGACTTCATCTTCGCCCAGTTCATCTTTAACTGCAGCAGTGTCACATCTGTTAGGAATGAACTTCCTCCTCCTTTGCCACCTGCAGTGTCCTCCTCTTACGTTCCTTCTCTTACGGCGCACTTCTTCGCGGTTTCCGTGTTGTCACCCACCATTTTAAATGTTTTATCAGCCTGTTAGATAATGCTTCCCGATGACGGTGAATTATTGATGGCCTTGTTCCTATGAGTGAGACAGGGCAGGCTTTTAACTCTCTGGGCTGCCTGCCTGCCGCTGCCGACCTGCTGGGTGTCTTCAGAGGTAACTAAGGGACACTATACAAACACCCAAAGGAATGATGTAGGCCTAATAGAAGAGGAGGCGAAAAAAGAAAAACCTGAAGGGGGGGGGGGGTGGGGGGGTGGGGGGGCTGAAAATACAATAAAAAGAGGGCAGGGCGTCTTCTGTTCCAGACCCAGTCTTCTTTTACAGTAATGGGCTTAGCTACAGAATAAGACCAACTTTGCAGCGAATGAAAAGCTTTGAATCCACTGCAGGTCTCTTGCTTTGTTTGAAGCATTGGGCTGTAGCTGTTTCTTATTTCTCGATTTTGTCTGTTGTCTGAATGGACAACATACCATTTTTGGGGAGATTCAAAAGATTTACATGTAAAATTGTGTGTGTGTGTGTGTGTGTGTGTGTGTGTGTGTGTGTGTGTGTGTGTGTGTGTGTGTGTGTGTGTGTGTGTGTGTGTGTGTGTGTGTGTGTGTGTGTGTGTGTGTGTGTGTGTGTGTGTGTGTGTGTGTGTGTGTGTGTGTGTGAGAAACTCAGCTTACAGTAAAAAATATCCATAAGAAAATGGGCTGGTTTAAGTATGACCCAGCGGTCTCTTGTAGGAATCTCTTTGAAAGCGAGAATTAAATTATTAGTCAACAGAGTAAACAGGTCAAACCAGTTTCTTATTTCCTCCAGGAAATGCATAGGTTTTATACAGGAGGGTTCAGGATTGGCAATGAAATACAGTAGCTCTAACTTTTCCCTCCCCCAGCTAACTAGCTAGCTCCAGTGTTACTAAATTACATTCAATAGATATACAGTAAAAAACCCTTGAATGAGTAGGTGTATCCAAACTTTTGACTGGTACTTGGGCTTACATACTCCTTTTATCACACACTACATTCTACCTCACTGAGAGTGTAGATCAGGGATAATCAACTAGATTCAGTCGCTTGCTAATTTTTTTTTCTTGAGTGGAACATAATTACAAATAATTTCTAGACTGTAAATTGACCGCATAAAGCCGAAACAGATATGTTTGACTATAATATAATAATTTCAAACCTTGCTTACATTTGTATAGGATCACATGTCTCTTTAGTATGAGTGGGAACAGTTTTCTTAAATTAAAATCACTTGGAGCGAATTTCCATGCGTTTTTAATCTTTTATGTCCAACAAAAATAAACAAAAAACTATTTTTGGGGGGCTCAGAAAACTAGAGGGGGGGGGGGGGGCAAATAAAACCCCACCTGCGGGTCACCAGTTGGGGAACCCTTGTGTAGATAGATAGGTAGAGGCACAGTAATACAGTGCCTTCAGAAAGTATTCACACCCCCCAACTTATTCCACATTTTGTTGTGTTACAGCCTAAATTGAACATTTATTCTTTATTCTAACATTTATTCTCATCTACACACAATACCTCATAATGACAAAGTGAAAGCATGTGTTTTGGAATATTTTTATTCTGTACAGGCTTCTTTCTTTTCACTCTGTCATTTAGGTTAGTATTGTGGAGTAACTACTATGTTGTTGATCCATCCTCAGTTTTCTCCTATCACAGCCATTAAACTCTGTAACTGTTTTAAAGTCTCCATTGGCCTCATGGTGAAATCCCTGAGTGGTTTCCTTCCTCTCTGGCGACTGAGTTAGGAAGGACGTCTGTATCTTTGTAGTGACTGGTTGCATTGATACACCATCCAAAGTGGAATTAATAACTTCACCATGCTCAAAGGGATATTCAATAAATGCCAGTTCTTTGCGAGTCGTTTGAAACCCTAGCTGGTCTTTGTGGTTGAATCTGTGGTTGAAATTCACTGCTTGACTGAGGGACATTTCAGATAATTGTATGTGTGAGGTACAGAGATGAGGTAGTTATTCAAAAATATTTTTAAACATTATTATTGCAACTTATTATGTGACTTGTTAAGCAAATGTTTACTCCTGAACTTATTTAGGCTTGTCATAACATAGGGGTTGAATACTTATTGACTCAAGATGTTTCAGTTTTTGATTTTGAATTCATTTGTAAAAGATTCAAAAACATAATTCCACTTTGACATTATGGGGTGTGTAAGGCCAGTGACACAAATGTAATCCATATTAAATTCAGGCTGTAACGCAACAAAAGGTGGAAAAAGTCAAGGGGTGTGAATACTTTCTGAAGGCACTGTATATTTAACCTTAGTAGGTGTGAAGTTCCTACCACATTACCTGCAGGGGAATATATCTGTTCATGTCCTGCAGCCAATGTTCCCGCCATGTTTTCACATTTAGCAAACGATTGTATGTGTGTGTACATGCGCGTTAATGCCCGCATCCGTGTGTATGTGGAGGAGTGCGTGAGCGAGAGAACGAGAACAAGGCGTGGAGGAGGGTGTATTTTAGTGTGAGTATATGAAGAACTGACTGATTGAAAAGAAGAGCTCTGTGTGACATTTCAGGGGTTGAGATGCTGCTCCTCTAACTGACCTTCACTGTTTAACTCACTGTGGGAAGGTCAGCCTGTTAATTTCACTACCAAGCTGGAGAGGGAGGGAGGGAGGGAGGGAGGGAGGGAGGGAGGGAGGGAGGGAGGGAGGGAGGGAGGGAGGGAGGGAGAGAGGGAGGGAGGGAGAGAGGGAGAGAGAGATCTAGTATTGGATAATGAAACTGACATTTAAAGGCTTTTTCCACTTTTTGATTCTGATTATTTTGATTCTGATTCTTCATGGAACAGAGAGAGGGGTGTAGTATCGGTTAAGGAAACCATAGAATTAGAATACTGAAATGGACATTAACTTTCTTATGATGGTCCAAAGGACAACCATGGTTTGCCAGTGCTCTGATAAGATACTGTGTAAAACAATGAATGTGAAGAATGTGTCTGCACTGTATGTGTGTTAGCTAGCTAGCCAAACAGTTTTAGATGAATGATTCCAAATTAACTCCCAATATGCCAACAATCCATTCAAACAATGCAGTCAATCCACAGCCACTACACTGGTTCAAATCAGTTGATGATAGGACATAGACAAGTTGTAAATGCAACAAGTACTGATATTGTGTCATATAATAGCACGCACTGCTTTCCAAGAAAACTAAATCTGAGACATGTGTGGTCTGTTGAAATATATTTTAGAGGCAATTTATACAGAAAATTGGTATATAACCTGTATTAACTGTATTTATAATTATATTATATTTTCGGTTGACTATAATTTCATTACACAATTTCTGATACATCACATGCCTCACTTTTATTTTCCTGCATAAGTAATCAGGAAATGGATCACCTATGCCTCTACTGCCATTCATTCCAATTAGACTAGTTTAGAATTTCTCCCTGGCCAAGATGGCTGCCATTTTCGCCCCATTATGGAACTTTGAGGGTTAATGACATATGCACCTCTAGTAATTTAATAGAATCTCTATGAATGAAACTGACATTTAAAGGCTTTTTCCTCTTCTGATTATTCTGATTATTCTTTTTCTTCTTCAAATTCATAGATTACATTGGGCTCATTAAGCCCCTGTAACCTTTTAGAAATGGGTCTGGATGAGAAGGTAAAGGCTAAAGATGAGGAGGAATATTTTTAACAGGACATTTTTAAATGTAACATAAGTCGATGTAATGTCAAGACAGGTTCCGAACTTAGTAATTAGGCAATGATAATTCTGCTGGGTAAATATTGTAGTAGTGATGGTGGAAATTATGATGATGAGGATAGTGTTGACTGACTTTTTACAGTTCCCACACTTGTTTCTGCTCATTCAGTACAATATAATTCATACTCCTCTCTGCCTTTCGTACATCAATTTCCCACTCCTATTTCTGCCAATTAATTTTAATTTGTCCACTTTCTGCTAACCACAATATTTGACTTTGCTATTTTCTCTATTCTAGTCATTTTCTAAAGGCTACCTCTCTCCTCCCTCTCAATTTTGCAATCCTTCCCTCAATTTCACCATCCTTCTCACCATCCTTCTCACCATCCAACTCACCAATCTTTCTCTCTCACTCTCTCTTTCTCTCTCTGTGCCCGTTGGCACTCGTTATCTATCATTTCAATCTGTTGGCAGAGAGCCTTGAAATTCACCAAACAACTGTCGCCGACCCTATGAATACCATGCAGCTACCTGTTCATGTTTTTCCCCGCTCCCCCCTTCTTGCCCCGTCCCAAAAATATCTTATCAGCTCCACAGTGCTGAACCCTCCTCCCACTTGACTGTCATGCCTGACGAGCGCCTATCTCCATCACTGGCAGCCATGACAAGTGCTCTGTCTGCACCACTGACAGAGCTAAGGAAGTGACATAATTTCCCTTAGGAGAGGGGGAGGGGTGGGGGTAGCGGGGGGAGGGAGGAGCGCAGCCCTAACCCTGACAGACAGGGACAGTTAAGACAAAGTGTTCCTGGGTAGCGTTGGGATGCATAGAGGACAAATAATTATCTGGGGGTCTTTATTTTATCAGTCAGTTCCTGTAGATCCCAACTAGAACACACCCTAACCTAGTGTTGTCACGATACCAGAATTTTGACTTCTATACCGTTACCAGGGTTAGTATCATGATACACAATACCAAAATGACACCACTGCATAAAAGAAGGCATATTAGCCAAAGTCACAAAATGGCAGTTGATCCAGATTGATGTTTTGAGTTCAATATCATTACATTTTAAATGTTTGATATTTGAATGTGCCCATTAATTAAGCAATTATAAAATCATGCAATCACTTTCACTTGTCTAGCAATCTAACTACATAGCATAATGGTAATCATTTATTTGAATGGTAAATCTCTTGATAAATTGGGTAAATCAAGAAGTAGCCTATAGGCCTATTCACAATACAGGTGAATGCATATTCAGTAGGCGTATAGGTGTGTGTGTGCATGTGTTGAGTTATTGAGATTGTTTTGGCTGATTCCATGGGGCTACAGATGAAAAACAATCTGTTTTCCTTCCATTTGGGACCGATTCTGCATTTGGTTAATGATGTTTGTCCCCCATGAGACACTGTAGACGCGGAGGCCTATTTCACTTCCTCAAAATCCCCAGAATGAATCTAAGATAACTCAAGAAATCTGTAGTTTGTTTTGGCCGAGGATGTTTTAGTTGCACAATTTTATATCTCACTAAGGTTTTTGGTGCAGTATTTCTCAAGTAAAAAAATGTGCCACATGTTTTCTTATGTAAACAGTCGGAGCTGCAGGGCAGGCCTGTCTCACTGTCAATGCTATTGGACAGAGAGCAATCACCATAGCTCTTCACCCCATGTTAGTGGGCAAATGGACATCGTCTAATCAAAACCTAACCCTAATTTTCCATGGTGTGACCCACGGGTGTTCCAAACTCTGCTTTAGAAAAAAATGACTTTAAGACCCAAATGATCCTATTTACACTTTGCAGTGTAACATTTTGACACTAGAATAACTGTTTCGGACTCATATCGATGCCCCATAGGCCGTTTTCAAAGGGATTTGTTGCTTTTTGAAGTCAGTCACTCTTTAAGACTCAGCAGCATACCACCCTGCATCCCACTGCTGGCTTGCCTCTGAAGCTAAGCAGGGTTGGTCCTAATCGGTCCCTGGATGAGACTAGATGCTGCTGGAAGTAGTGTTGGAGGGCCAGTAGGAGGCACTCTTTCCTCTGGTCTAAAAACAAAAATAACCCAATGCCCCAGGGCAGCGATTGGGAACATTGCCCTGTATAGGGTGCCGTCTTTCGGATGGAATGTTAAACGGGTGTCCTGACTTTGGTCACTAAAGATCCCATGGCACTAGGGCCTCCTGAGTGGCGCAGCGGTCTAGGGCACTGCATCACAGTGCTAGAGACGTCACTACAGAACCTGGGTTTAATCCCGGGCTGTATCACAACCGGCCGTAATTGGGAGGCCCATAGGGCGGAGCACAATTGGCCCGGCATTGTCTGGGTTAGGGGGGCGTTTGGCCAGTGGGGGGCTTTACTTGGGTCATCACGCTCTAGCGACTCCTTGTGGCAGGCCGGGCGCCTGCAGGCTGACCTCGGTTGTCAGGTGAACAGTGTTTCCTCTGACACATCACTTAAGCAGCGCGTTTTGGCGGGTCATGTTTCGGTGGACGCATGACTCAACCTTCGCCACCTGAGCCCGTTGGGGAGTTACAGCGACCAGACAAGATCAAAATTGTGGAGAAAAAGGGGATAGGGGTGTTAACTCTGGTGTCCTGGCTATATTCCCAATCTGGCCTTCATACCATCATGGCCACCTAATCATCCCCAGCTTCCAATTGGCTCATTCATCCCCCTCCGCTCCCCTGTAACTATTCCCTAGGTCGTTGCTGTAAATGAGAATGTGTTCTCAGCCAACTTACCTGGTAAAATAAGTGTACAAAAAAGAAGATAAAAAGACCCATGACTTCACTCAATCAGTTCGAGTTTCAACCAAAGATGATCTTGACTTGGAGAGATGTGAGGCGGGGGAGACTAAGTTAATTAATTACGTTTTCGGTGACAATCAGCTTTGAAATCAGCAATATTTTGCATTATGGTTTGCATATTATCAAACAGAAAAGTACTGGGTAGTGAATTGTTAACTTCAGCTGTAAGCTAGCAAGCAAAGTTAGCCTACAAAGCTGGAATATTCCGGTGTCTTCTAGCAATGTAAAGTGTTCTAGCCTATAATGGACATTATTTTGCAAACAGTAATTAACAGTTTCAACATTTCTATATGCCACGTTGCATTAGTTAAGTGTGTTAACTTCTGTGCAGTATAAGTGGTGATATAGCCCAGACTCCCAGTGAGACTTGATCCTCTCTCAATCAATAGACGACGTGAGACACATTTGAAGTACCGAAAGTAACAACAATTCTAGTTCCACACCATTTGTCATGTTCTTGTTTATAAAAAGTATCAGAAATCAGAAGTTTCAGTATACATGTTGTTATTTCTTTCTTGAGTGTAGGCTGTTGTTGTGGGGTGGACAGTTCCCCAAATTAGTTAGTCAGAGAGGGCGAAAGGACTGAAGCATTGTGCCTGTGAGGTCCAGAGTGGAACACATACAGAACACACATGCCCACATCTTTATTTCAACTGAAAGCTTCAAGCTTACACCAGTCCAGGACTACTTACTTGCTCTAGTTGTGTCCCAGTCTCACTTGATATGTATATATGCACTCTTTATTTCTCTCCCCGTCCCTGGCACTAACAATTGAAAATAAATTAACATTCCTGCGGCTTTATTTTGTCCTTCTCTAAGCCTGTTGAGAATACTGGGGGGCGAACCCAGCAGGTCAAGCCATACTCACAAGCTGTCAATCATTCCCAGTGACCCTCCCGCCCATTTCTTTTTCCTCCCTTCCCATTCTTCTCTCCCTCTCCTCTCTCTCTCTCTCTCATCTATTCAGTTACTACCTTCTTAGAAAACCCTGGACCCCCACTCTCGCTCTCTCTAGACTCTCTCTCTTTCGCGCTCTCTCTCTCTGGGCTACTCTTTTGCCGGTCTCCTCCAGCTTGAGGCAGCCACAAGCTTTGTCAAAGAAGCTTCACATTCATTCAGCCTGCTGCTGCCCCAAACAGCCTCGTATTTCATGCTAGGACATGTGGCCTGTCTCTTTCCATCCATTTATTCTAATTACAATTTAATTGCTTGCCTTCCCCTTTGAAATGCTTGCTTGTTTTTTCTCTCCCTATCATTCCTCTGATAACATGAAACATTTGTTTGCACTGTGGTGTTTTTTCTCGATCCTCCAGACTGATGATACATTTGTCTCCTCGCTCTTCTCGCTGTCTATGGGTGGGAGAAAAAGAAAAACAGATGTTCTTGATGTTTGCACGTCATTTTTCATCCCCTGTGATGGATTCTGGGTGTCTGGGATGATATACTGTTAATAGAAAGAGCAAATACAAGAAGAGATTCATTCCTATGGTTCCTTTATGGGGGAACATTGAGCCAAAAAGTACAGATGATGAGTTAATAACTTCTAACGTTTCTAGAAGATTTCAGGGTTATTATTAAAGTTGGTTAATGTAGCTGGTGACAGTAAGTCATAACTGGGTTTGGTATGCAATTATTACTATAGCTGCTGCCATGGCGATGATGGTATTAGAACGAGATGTGGTTATTCCTTCCTGGTCGAGTAACAAGTAACCTCAATAATTCCCTTGCTGCTTGGAGGAGCTGTGCTGTAGATCATTTGTCCACATAAACACACCATCTCCCAGGGGTTAACTACGCCTCACTTACCTCTTTAAGTCATTTTCTGCTCGAGGAAGCCACCCAGCACCTACCGCAATCTTCCCTTCCTTCCCCGACGTAAAACTATGATACGTCTGTCAGCACTCGCAGAAACCGTCTTCATGTTAATCTGCTAATCCTTTTATCTCAAGTCTGACCAAATCCAGTCCAGAAACCCCGCCAAACAAAACGGCTGGTTGGGGGGGGGGGGGGGGGGGGGGGGGGTGAGCTCCTCAGCTAGCTTAAGGGAGAAAGGGAACATGTTACTCAGCGGGGCGACGTTGCGGGTGGGTCTGAGTAGTACTGAGCACTGAGCAGGAGGAGAAAGGGGCCCCGGGGCAGGCTGTGCGGGAGGCAGGGAGGGAACCCCAGGCTCTGCAGGCCCCTCGCCCCCTGGTGTCTAGTTGGAATCAGCGGTTGAGCCAGCCCAGCAGGGCAGAGGGGTTAGTGGGTAGGGGGTATTGGGGAGGGGTTTACCCTCTACCCCATAAACCCCCTGTCTCTCCAGTCTCCACCGGTCAACCACCATGCCTCCTTCCATAAACCCCCTGCCTCCAGGACTCATATTTGCGGATGATAAATGTGTAAAGCGCTAGGGGAGGGCGGTACAGTCACGTGTGGCCTCGTTTGGGGGGGGGGGGGGGACTGAATGGAAACCATTTTTCTGGTCTCCTGCCTTAAATGCATCTGCAGGGTGACAGGACAGCCCTCACACGTCACTCAGACACCAGAGTACCAGCGATTATTAGCAAGGCTCATGTTGTTTCGGGCTGCTCTGAGACGGAGTAGCGTTTTCACTGCCGCTCCACTGTGTTATCTGATCTGGTGGCCTACTGCGGCTAGATAAGTCATTTCCGAACAAATAATCACATCTCACTCTCTCTATCTCTGTCTCTGTGTCTGAAAGCACCACCTATCTTCTAACTGATATATCATCATAGCCTCGTGTGTGTTAGCTTGGCGCCGCACAGTACAACAGTTTGTGGCAGATTTGACCTCAAAGCAAGATAAATGACCTTTGGGTCTGTAGGCTATGTGCACTATGTTTAGTTAGCCTGTTCAAAACAGGACTCTCCAGCCACCCATAGAGCCATTTTAAAGAATGAATCCATAATGGAGATTTAAATGATGACTCTGTATGCTAATGCATATAGAAGTTCCCAACACAATGTTTTCTATGTGTGTGCTGCAATAAATATATCTTAGCAGTGCATTAGTGGAGCCCAGAGAGTGAACAGAACCGAGTGCTGCGCTGCTCAAATTTAGCTTCATTATAAAATAATCAGGGTAGTTGATGAGTGTCTCTGGAGAGGAGAACACAGAAACGCAAATGATCCTCTCGTGGCGTCCTCCACACTTGAAAGTGTAAAATGCTGCGTACTGTGTTCATGATGACACGTCTGTATGGACAAGGTCACATTCTGGAAGTTAAATATAGATAGTACATCATGAACTAGGTTAAGTCATGTGTACCGGATAGTGGTCTCCTTGGTGTGTTTGTTTTGTTTTTGTGCAGGTCAAGGTGTGTGTATGTGTATTTGCTTGCATGCGTGTGTGTGTGTGTGTGTGTGTGTTCTTGTTTGCTAACATGTACACTACTGTTCAAGAGTTTGGGGTCACTTAGAAATGTCCTTGTTTTTGAGGGAAAATAATATTTTTTTGTCCATTTAAAATAACATCAACTTGATCAGAAATAGATTGTTAATGTTGTAAATGACTATTGTAGCTGGAAACGGCTGATTTTTAATGGAATATCTACATAGGGGTACAGAGGCCCATTATCAGCAACCATCAACGTGTTCCAATGGCACGTTGTGTTAGCTAATCCAAGTTTATCATTTTAAAAGGCTAATTCAATTACAGGCTCAAATTTGCAAGAAACAAATAAGTTTCTTCGGAAACTATTCAGTCTATTCTTGTTCTGAGAAAACTGAATATCTCATACAATGCGGTGTACTACTCCCTTCACAGAACAGCACAAACTGGCACTAACCAGAATAGAACGAGGAGTGGGAGGCCCCAGTGCACAACTGAGCAAGAGGACAAGTACATTAGTGTCTAGTTTGAGAAACAACGCCTCACAAGTCCTCAACTGGCAGCTTCATTAAATAGCACCTGCAAAACACCAGTCTCAACGTCAACAGGCAACTCCGGGATGCTGGTCTACTAGGCAGAGTTGCAAAGAAAAAGCCATATCTCAGACTGGCCAATAAAAATAAAAGATTAATATGGGCAAAAGAACACAGACACTGGACAGAGGAACTCTGCCTAGAAGGCCAGCGTCCCAGAGTCACCTCTGGTGTTTTGGGGGTACTATTTAATGAAGCTGCCAGTTGAGGACTTGTGAGGCATCTGTTTCTCAAACTAGACACTCTAATGTACTTGTCCTCTTGCTCAGTTGTGCACCGGGGCCTCCCACACCTCTTTCTATTCTGGTTAGAGCCAGTTTGCGCTATACTGTGAAGGGAGTAGTACACCACATTGTACGAGATCTTCAGTTTCTTGGTCATTTCTCGCATGGAATTGCATTCATTTCTCAGAACAAGAATAGCTGACGAGTTTCAGAAAAGTCTTTGTTTCTGGCCATTTTGAGCCTGTAATCGAACCCACAAATGCTGATGCTCCAGATACTCAACTAGTCTTAAGAAGGCCAGTTTTATTGCTTCTTTAATCAGGACAACAGTTTTCACCTGTGCTAACATAATTGCAAAATGGTTTTCTAATGATGAATTAGCCTTTTACAATGATTAACTTGGATTAGCTAACACAACGTGCCATTGGAACACAGGAGTGATGGTTGCTGATAATGGGCCATATGTACGCCTATGTAGATATTCCACAAAAAATCTGCCGTTTCCAGCTACAATAGTCATTTACAACATTAACAATGTCTACACTGTATTTCTGATTAATTTGATGTTATTTTAATGGACAGAAAATGTGCTTTTCCTTCAAAATCAAGAACATTTCTAAATGACCCCAAACTTTTGAACGGTGGTGTACATGTGACATGGCCTCCATCCGGCGTATTTGACTTGTATTCTAACAAGTCTCTCTGGTGTGTGGAGGGCGTCTTCCGGGAGTTGAGCCTAACCTTAGCCGAGGCAGACAAAGCTGGCTGGGCTGTTTGTGGTTCCCTTCAAGATAAGGAAGAAGCAGACAAAAGTACCTCACAAAGAAGCTGTGTCTCTAATGGTGTCCTGTCTGAGTCTGTGTGAGCGTGTTGCCTGAGCAACAGGGTCCTCTCTTGTGGGTATAAGGCAGTAGAGCTCTGGGGAGGAGATCGAGAGAGGCAGGGAGTGGAGGGATAAACGGGGTGAAGGTAGTCAGTGTAAACACTAATTCGCTACATGGAAAAGATGAGCCTATAGCCCAGGGATGAGTGCTCTGTCATCCTCTCTTCTACCCAAGAGTATTTCCTGTCAGAAGCGAATAATAAACACTAACGGTAGTCTTGATAGACTGAATAGCTCCAGTATTTTGTCAAACCTCTCCATTTGCCTGTCTGCATGGACTGAATATCTCACTATCTGACTGGTTTGACTGATGAATGTTTGTGGTCATTTTGGCAGATGCATATATCCGAAGTGACTTACTGTTATCACACATTTTCAGTATACATTTGTCTCGCCATGAATATTCACCATTTGTACTGTGTGTTGAATATTTATGGTAATGCATCGCTCAAACCCATCTTGAAAGATGGCAGCAGTGATGACATAGGCTTTGTGATGATGATGTTGTCTCGATTTGCAGCAGTACCCCCCCCCCCCCCCCCCCCCCCTCCTTTTCACCCCAATCTTCCTCTCTGTATTTTCAGATGAGAAGATGACTGGTGAGGCTTCTCCTAAAACCACAGATCGCTGACTACTCCAAGACTCCTCTGCTTTTTCGATTCTATATCCTACAACCACAGTTGTTAACTAGAGGGCATCTGGAGACCTCTCCACACCCAGCAACAATGGCTCCTGCAGCGTGGAGGTGTTTAGTTCTCCATTGTCTACTGCTCACCCTAATTCATTTCCATTGTTCAGAAGGTAAGTCCTTACATGTCTGGATTTGAGTCCGATACATGATGTGTGTGTGTGTGTGTGTGTGTGTTGGCATCTTTGTGTGTGTGTGTGTGTGTGTGTGTGTGTGTGTGTGTGTGTGTGTGTGTGTGTGTGTGTGTGTGTGTGTGTGTGTGTGTGTGTGTGTGTGTGTGTGTGTGTGTGTGTGTGTGTGTGTGTGTGTGTGTGTGTGTGTGTGTGTCTGTGTGTGTGTGTTTACTGAATGTGATTGTGTTCCATGAAAGTATGTTTGCAGTCTTCTAATGGGGGTGAAGAGTTGTGTTATATGGTGAATTCACTCCCAAGACATTTTATCATTGAAGGTTCACAATAGCACAGGGACTGAGTTGTAGATCTGAGTGCAGTGCACCGAGGCTTTTGTAATTCAGAAAACTCCATTCGTTTTTATATGCAACTTGATAGGATGATTCTGTTCAGTCCTTGCACCTGGAGGCTTCAATCAAAGGAGATGGCATTTTGCCTAACAGAAGAGTTTTTGGAAAGAACTACTAGTGTTTGTCTGTGTGTTTTTTATGCTACCCAAAGGCATCTTGTGATGATCTTTTCTTTTCCATGCCTTACTTTAGATTAGTGCGTTTGGCTGTCATTACAAGTTTGTCAAACTATTCTCTCTGATGTGTTCCCATCGGAGGCATTAATATCGGTTGGTTGGTATTTCTGCTTAATGACAATCATTACATATCTGTTCGGTTTTACTCTCATTGTACTCAAATCACATGCTAGCGTGCCAAACATTGATTACAGCCAAACGTCAAAGCGTATCAACTCCTGAGATTTCTTTTGAATTAAATATCTCTTTGTCATGTTTTTATTTCACACTTTCATAGATTTCAATAGTTTTTTTGGTTTTATATTTAAATCTGACTGTGAAAGCTGATTTGTTAACTAAAAAGAGATGGGAATGGAACAGTCAAGGCAGGCACAAACATTCAGAAGGAGATAGTCTCACTTTGTAGATGTATAGCATTTGTAGACGATGCTAAATAACTCAAATCTTTTTCCCAAGAAAAAAAACGACCTCAGAAAAGTTTGAAGAATGGGGCTCTGATTTGAGCTGCGAGATGGTCTGGGCTGAACGGTCCCGGTGATTTTCTTTTCAGGGGAGTTCCTGCTTTGGTATGCAGAAAGTCAAGGTTTTGGGTTTCACGTGACGAAGGCGAGGGATCTCAGGACTATGAATGCAAATTTGCCCATTTTTATCAAAGAAGGAATGTGTGTGGGTTTTCACATTGAAAACTATGTCGGATCCATCCGTACGCCACTGACCTTCAGCCTGTGTGTGCGTGTGTGTGTTTGTGTGTGCCATTTTTTTAAGCATTAACCACATTTCCATGGATGTCCGACCTACAAAAGGCCCCCTCTTAAAAATGACTTCCTCTTTTCAGTGAGGAGGAGATAGTATTATGACGTAACCATGTACACCCAAAACAAAAACATTTATTGTGCTTTGAAAATCTTTAATGACAGAATTTTTTTGGAAAAAAATCTTGTTTTTGGGTTATTGAATGCTTATTCTAGGTTTTTGTAACTAGAGGAATGAAGTCAGCACAAATACTTGTGACTGTCCCCTCATTCCATCGAGTTAATTAACGTTTATGAAAAATGCCATTTGGTGGGTTTTCTTATTAGCATAATAGGGACATCATTGGAAGCCATGGTTCAGTGCATGTGATTTTTATATTCAAATATAGCTTTCTGTTTCTCTCTACTTATGCACAATGCTTTTAAAAAGTTCTAGTAATCACTTCCGTTCTATATTTGCACTCTTTTTTTTACTGCTGCTTTTTCAAATCATTATCTAACTTGTATGGCTATATATTGACTAAGTATATCATTCCTGGAGCAGCAAACTGGGTCAGGGATGGTATCATGTTACTCAAGGGTGGTTTTAGACCGCCCAGCCTGTAGATATGAAGATAGAAGTTGACAACCAGATTCAGACCTAGCTAAGCAGCCAACCCTACAAAGGTAGGGCCGAGTTCCTCTCACAATGGCAGTTATTATGAACTTCAAAGAAAAGAAGCCAAGATTTGGGGGGGGATTATGTTCTGTGGTTTATTTTGTGTAGATATTGTGTAGACGTTGTTCTGTTGTTAATACCAGGAGTGGAATAGGCCCCTCAACCGAAACATCCAAACATGTATGAAACAGAAAGAAGAAGATAAAGTGTTTTCTCTTCTTTGTCTGTGTCATCTCTTTGTGTAGATGGGGATTAAGTATAATTCAGGAAACACTGTTTGTTTTGTTCCCAACAAGTGTTTGGATTGCAGGCGATATACAGTTTCTACACCAGGTTCTGTGTATTTGACAAGCATATTAAACTGAGGTGTCAATGTTTGGTCTATTCAAATACCAGCCTTTGTGAAAAGTGCCTAAGGGCTAAAGCAGACAGTGGTGTAATTATTTTTGACCTTGTTTATTCACATGACCCTTGTACATATTGAGAATTAGAGACTAACTTTTTCAGTCTTATTCACTCCTAGTAGACATGGAGGGCTTCCAATTTTACTTAAACTGTTTGCACATAATTTGAAATTTCACATGCATTAGACTGCGTTGCTTTCAATAGCAGATCTTGCCTAAAAGTTATTATATTATTCTATCAACTCCCATACTTGAGTGATTTTATCCTATCAAGATGGTTATAAGGGTCAACTATAGGTCCCAACTCATCAAAATGATTGGACTCAAGCCATAAGTAAGCCATGGCTGTGTATTGATGGAATGGTCTCCAATGTGCCACACTGGTATTTCCAGTTGTCAGAGTGGAATGAATGGAAAGAAAGCATCGAGCCTCGATTCTCCACACTGGCCTCCAGCCATAAACGTCCAGTCTGTCATCTGACTGATATGCTTGGTTTTGTGTTTTTATAATTCCTATCTGAACGGTACGGGTCTATGGCAGGGCTATCATGAATTATCAGTCGAGCCCTGGGAGATTCACAGATGACTGGCGAGACTGCGTGCTGTGAACATGCACACAGAACGCCCTCTGATTTATCCCTTTCCCATGGCACGTTCTGGCCCAAATGGAAGTCTTCCGTGAAACAAGACGGGTTTTATCGTTTGGACTTTCATCTAGCCGTGACCGCATGGGGGGTGTCGCTGAGAGATGGATCTTAACCATCACATTCACATTCTCAAAATGTTTATTATACTGCAGTCATCATTAGAATTCAGTCAATATTGGCTACAGCATATGCTTTCCCACACAATCCTTTCCCTCACAATGCTTTCTCACTATGTCCATCTTTAAGATGAAATGTGTATTTTTGAATGTAACCTTGCAGAATTTCCCATGATTAGGAGAAGCTGGTAAACCTAGATACGATTTGTCCAAAAAAATGTAATTAAAATGAGAAAAGATATATTGAACAGCACAGGATTTAGCATTTCATTCTGCGAAAACAAAACACAATATCACCCTTGATGGGGTAATTTAGATTAGCAGTGATTTCCTGAGTGGGTCTTGGGAAACCAAAAGCAGCAACAAGAATGTTCCCGTCTGTCCGTACGCACAACTATGATTTAAGAGTGCAGGCCTTTGGGAGAGGAGAGGCCTAGCTTGCTTTTATTGTGTATTTAGATGTGATTGTAAAACTCCCTGTTATATGGCCCTATGATGAACAGACACTCAATCTATTAGGTTGGAAGTTAAGCCTCCTGACAGGTTGATTTCATTTGCTTAGCATGCCCCTAAATCTTGTTTGCTGGCAGCGACACAACCCAGCTCAATTCACACCCTCAACGTCTCAAGTGGATATAAACACACTGGACCAGATCCCTGCCTCACTTTTTCCACTCAAATGTGAGATCTACAGTTAAAGTAAATGGAAGTTCCTCAGACTCAAACAACCCAACTCAAATAATGGTGGTGGCAAACTAATATTGTTCCCAGTGGTGTATACAGTAGAGAGGAGTTTCAGTTTAATTGAACACCCCTGCTTGAATGTAAATTCTTGGAGTTGGTTTTCACAAGTCACTTCCTTCCCAGGGCTTACAAATGTCATGACAAAGTAATGCATTTAATCAAACGTTCATGTCTGCAAAAACACGTAGGCTGTCTTTTTTTATATTCAGCATTAATCATGTATGAGACTTTAGAATAAGGAAGATGATTGAAGGTAATAGCAATATGTCCAATTTTATTACAGTATAATTTCCAGTTCATATGGTAATATTTACATAGAGATGAATTGAAGCCAAGAGTATGTCACATTGTATCAACAATATACACAACATATAGCAAATACTAGACAACAAATAAGAACAAAGAAGATTTATTACAGGTGAGACCAAAGACAAGAATAGCGATGATCAGTGTAAACAATGCAATCTGTCCTATTGCGGCATGACTATTTCTACTTGTGCTATTGAATATTTTAACTTGGCATTGTCAGCAATTTTCTCCTTCATCATGACATAGATTTGAATGTGTCTGGGAGAGTTTACTTTAGAAAACATAATGTTTTTAAAAGACAATTCTCTTAAGGCGCTTGTTGGATGCTTGTTTGATGGGGATGGCGCCGGAGGGGAAGGCAGCCGTCTTATCGGCTCTTAACTAACCATGCTCTTTTGTTAGTTTTTTTGCGTTGTTCGTAACTTGTTTTGTGCATAATATTGCTGCTACCGTCTCTTATGACTGAAAAGAGCTTCTGGACATCAGAACTGAGATTGCTCACCTCAAACTGGACGAAGAGTTCTTCTTCAATGAGTCAGACGGGAGGGATATAATACAGACACCCGACCAGGCCCAGATCCCCGTTATTCGCTGGAGAAGGAAACTGAGATTTCGTGGAAAGAGATCTGGGTGCCTTGTGAGGATCAGGCGACGAGTGGCTAATCTGCCCTTGCCTTCCGTCCTGCTAGCTAATGTTCAATCGCTGGAAAATGAAAGGGGCGAACTGAAAGCACGTTTATCCTACCAACGGGACATTAAAAACTGTAATATCTTATGTTTCACCGAGTCGTGGCTGAACAACAACATTAAGAACATACAGCTGGCACTCATACACTCTATCTGCAGGACAGAACAGCCGCTTCTGGTAAGACACGGGCCGGGGGCCTATGCATTTATGTAAACAACAGCTGGTGCATGATATCTAAGGAAGTCTCGAGATTTTGCTCACCTGAGGTAGAAGTATCTCATGATAAGCTCTAGACCACACTATCTACCAAGAGAGTTTTCATCTGTATTGATCATAGCTGTCAACATACCACCACAGACCGATGCTGGCACTAAAACCGCACTCAATGAGCTGTATACCGCCATAAGAAAACAGGAAAACGCTCATCCAGAGGTGGCGCTCCTAGTGGCCGGGGACTTTAATTCAGGGAAACTTAAATCAGTTCTACCTAATTTCTATCTGCATGTTAAATGTGCAACCAGAGGGAAACAAATTCTAGACCACCTTTACTCCACACACAGAGATGCGTACAAAGCTCTCCCTCACCCTCCATTTGGCAAATCAGACCATAATTCTACCCTCCTGATTCCTGCTTACAAGCTAAAATTTAAGCAGTGACTCGGTCTATAAAAAAGTTGTCAGATGAAGCAGATGCTAAACTACAGGACTGTTTTGCTAGCACAGACTGGAATATTTTCCGGGATTCTTCAATAAGTGCTTTAAGGACGTCGTCCCCTCAGTGACTGTACGTACATACCAGAAGCCATGGATTACAGGCAACATTCACACTGAGCTAAAGGGAAGAGCTACCGCTTTCAAGGAGCGGGACTCTAACCCAGAAGCTTATAAGAAATCACGCTATGCCCTCTGACGAACCAAATTATCAATACAGGACTAAGATCGAATCATACTACACCGGCTCCGACGCTTGTTGGATGTGGCAGGGCCTGCAAACTATTTACAGACACAATCCTACCAGACTAGCTAAATAACTTCTATGGTCGCTTCAAGGCAAGTAACACTGAAACATGCACGAGAGCATCAGCTGTTCTGGACGACTGTGTGATCAAGCTCTCCGCAGCCGATGTAAAACCTTTAAACAGTTCAACATTCACAAGACCGCAGGGCCAGACGGATTACCAGGACCGTCTGGCCCTGCGGTACTCCAAGCATCCCTGTGTACTCCAAGCATGCACTGACCAACTGGCAAGTGTCTTCACTGATATTTTCAACCTCTCCCTGTCTGATTCTGTAATACCAACATGTTTCAAGCAGACCACCATAGTCCCTGTGCCCAAGAACACTAAGGTAACCTGCCTAAATGACTACCGACCCATAGCACTCACGTCTGTAGCCATGAAATGCTTTAAATGGCTGGTCATGGCTCACATAAACACCATCATCCCAGAAACCCTAGACCCACTCCAATTTGCATACTGCACCAACAGATCCACAGATGATGTAATCTCTACTGCACTCCACACTGCCCTTTCACACCTGGACAAAAGGAACACCTATGTGAGAATGCTATTCATTGACTACAGCTCAGCGTTCAACACCAGAGTGCCCTCAAAGCTCATCACTAAGCTAAGGACCCTGGGACTAAACACCTCCCTCTGTAACTGGATCCTGGACTCCCTGACAGGCCGCCCTCAGGTGGTGAGGGTAGGCAACAACACATCCGCCACACTGATCCTCAACACGGGGGCCCCTCAGGCGTGCGTGCTCAGTCCCCTCCTGTACTCCCTGTTCATTCATGACTGCACGGCCAGGCACAACTCCAACACCATCATTAAGTTTGCTGATGACACAACAGTGGTAGGCCTGATCACCGACAACGATGAGACCGCCTATAGGGAGAAGGTCAGAGACCTGACCGTGTGATGCAAGGACAACAACAACTCCCTCAACGTGATCAAGACAAAATAGATGATTGTGGACAATAGGAAAGGAGGACAGTGCATGCCCCCATTCTCATCGACGGGGCTGTAGTGGAGCAGGTTGAGAGCTTCAAGTTGCTGATCTATGCATAGTCACTTTAATAAGTCTACCTACATGTACATATTACCTCCATTACCTCGACACCAGTGCCCCTGCACATTGACTCTGTACCGGTACCCCCTGTATATAGCCCCGCTATTGTTATTTCACCCCCCTCTTCAAAGGGGGTGACGCTCTAGACCCAAACAGTTATAGACCTATATCCATCCTGCCCTGCCTTTCTAAAGTCTTCGAAAGCCAAGTTAATAAACAGATCACTGACCATTTTGAATCACACCGTACCTTCTGCGCTGTGCAATCCGGTTTCCGAGCTGGTCACGGGTGCACCTCGGCCATGCTCAAGGTACTAAACGATTTCAATACCGCCATCGATAAAAGACAGTACTGTGCAGCCGTCTTCATCGACCTGGCCAAGGCTTTCGACTCTGTCAATCACCGTATTCTTATCGGCAGACTCAACAGCCTTGGTTTCTCAAATCACTGCCTCGCCTGGTTCACCAACTACTTCTCAGACAGAGTTCAGTGTGTCAAATCGGAGGGCATGTTGTCCGGACCTCTGGCAGTCTCTTTGGGGGGTACCACAGGGTTCAATTCTCGTGCCGACTCTTTTCTCTGTATATATCAACGATGTCGCTCTTGCTGCGGGTGATTCCCTGATCCACCTCTACGCAGACGACACCATTCTGTATACATCTGGCCCTTCCTTGGACACTGTGTTAACTAACCTCCAATCGAGCTTCAATGCCATACAACACTCCTTCCGTGGCCTCCAACTTAAACGCTAGTAAAATAAATGCATGCTTTTCAACCGTTCGCTGCCCGCACCCGCCCGCCCGACTAGCATCACTACTCTGGACGGTTCTAACTTAGAATATGTGGACAACTACAAATGCCTAGGTGTCTGGCTAGACTGTAAACTCTCCTTCCAGACTCATATTAAACATCTCCAATCCAAAACTAAATCTAGAATCTGCTTCCTATTTCACAACAAAGCCTCCTTCACTCACGCCGCTAAACACACCCTCGTAAAACTGACTATCCTACCGATCCTCGACTTTGGCGATGTCATTTACAAAATAGCTTCCAGCACTCTACTCAGCAAACTGGATGCAGTCTATCACAGTGCCATCCGTTTTGTTACCAAAGCCCCTTATACCACCCACCACTGCGACCTTTATGCTCTAGTCGGCTGGCCCTCGCTACATATTCGTCGCCAGACCCACTGGCTCCAGGTCATCTATAAGTCGATGCTAGGTAAAGCTCCGCCTTATCTGCTAGGTAAAGCTATCACATCATCAGCTCACTGGTCACGATAACAACACCCACCCGTAGCACGCGCACTAGCAGGTATTTACATTTTACATTTACATTTTTAGTCATTTAGCAGACGCTCTTATCTAGATCGACTTACAGTAGAGTGCATACATTTTATTACATTTTTTAAATTTCATTACATTTTACATACTGAGACAAGGATATCCCTACCGGCCAAACCCTCCCTAACCCGGACGACGCTATGCCAATTGTGCGTCGCCCCACGGACCTCCCGGTTGCGGCCGGCTGCGACAGAGCCTGGGCGCGAACCCAGCCCAGCCTGGGCGCAAACCCAGAGACTCTGGTGGCACAGCTAGCACTGCGATGCAGTGCCCTAAACCACTGCTCCACCCGGGAGGCCGGTATCTCTCACTGGTCATCCCCAAAGCCAACACGTACTTTGGCTGCCTTTCCTTCCAGTTCTCTGCTGCCAATGACTGGAACGAATTTCAAAAATCGCTGAAGCTGGACACTTATATTTCCCCTACTAACTTTAAACATCAGCTATCTGAGCAGCTAGCTGATCGCTGCAGCTGTACATAGCCCATCTATAAATAGCCCACCCAATCTACCTACCTCATCCCCATATTGTTTTTATTTACTTTTCGGCTCTTTTGCACACCAGTATTTCTACTTGCACATCATCTGCTCATCTATCACTCCAATGTTAATTTGCTAAATTGTAATTACTTCGCTTCTATGGCCTATTTATTGCCTTACCTCCTCACGCCATTTGCACACACCTTTTTTTCCCGATTGTGTTATTGACTGTACGCTTGCTTATTCCATGTGTAACTCTGTGTTGTTGTTTGTGTCGCACTGCTTTGCTTTATCTTGGCCAGGTTGCAGTTGTAAATGAGAACTTGTTCTCAACTAGCTTACCTGGTTAAATAAAGGTTAAATAAAATACAAATAAAAAATGTACTGCTGCTCTTTAATCATTCATTCTTATCTCTTACTTTTTTAAAGGTATTTTCTTAAGTCTGCATTGTTGGTTAAGGGCTTGTAAGTAAGCATTTCACTGTAAGGTTGTATTCAGCACATGTGACAAATAAAATGTGATTTGATTTTATAGGAAGAAAGGGGATCTTGGCTTTATCGAAGGGAAAGTAGGCTATATTGCATCCGTAGTGTCTGTGAAGAAAATTATTGCTATTTAGAGAAGAATTTGGTTCTGACGTTCACTTTACACTGCAGTTGATTTTGTAGGAGTTTATAATTCATTTTTTGGCAGCAGTGAATATGATATACACCCCAGATGTTAATTATTTAAAAAATAAAAATGATATAACAATAAAAAGGAGTGAAGTAATTGAAATTAATTATGATAGGGTGAGTGTGTGTGTGTGTGTGTGTGTGTGTGTGTGTGCGTGCGTGCGTGTTTGCTTGCATATTTCTGTCAGTGGTGTATTTGTGTTATAACCTGTGCAGGATAGGTTAGTCTACATACTGATTACTATTCTCTGTGTGTGTGTATTTGTGTCTCATTGGGCTTGATTTATTTCCATTATGTTTTATTAGCAGCAGCACTCTTGTTTGTGTACCTCTGTCTGCTAGGTCTGTACACTCTAGATGGTGAACGAACACCACTCTGTAGCATGTAATAGTAAATCCCCCAAGGCTAGGGAGGCTGTGCCATGGAGCATGACCACATTTTCTGTCCAGGAATTAAATGTCACCTCGGGGTGGGTCACCTGCAAACAAAAGGGCTGCTGGGCGATTTGCAGGTATAAACAGCCCAAGATAAGGAACCCTTCTACTGCCGTGCAGGAAATTGAATAAGTGTGGTTAGAGATGGAATAGTCCCCCGAAACAGGGGACTGAGAAACAGAGAGACTGAGAGAGAGGCACAAAGAGCGTTTTTGTTTGCCTGGTACGTTATCAGCATATTCCTCCGTTGAGTGCGCAGGGCTGCCAGCCCGCAATGGCTCCTCATCGAAGTGAAGGAGGGGGGCAGGGAAGCAGGAAGCTGTCTGTCATCAAGGTCTCCCCATCTGGCCAATCTCTTATCAGTGGCCAGGCTGCTTGTTGCTCGTATTGACCGGTGGAGGAGTGGAGGGGGCAAGGTCATCACAGTCATCACACTCTAGTCAATCAGTGGTCAGTCAGACAGTGTTCCAGAGATTGTCCGCCTGTTGGGTTGGGCTACTGCATTGGAATGTGTCTGGATTCTGTTTGTCTCTCACTTCCTTGACCAAGCTCTAAAAGGGTCACCTACAACGACCGTATATGGGATGTTGGAATGTGATTTCTATAAAATGATTATACAACGGATGGGTCTAATCCAGAATTCTGATTGGTTAAAAATGCATTCCAGCCGGTGTCTATTGCACAAGTTTCCACTGGCTAAATCTATAACGTTAAAATAACTATTTACTCTGTTCCATCTGACTGTGCATCTCATCAGCCCAGGCAGGGAAGTTATCCAAGAACGTTTCCCAGGACATAGACATATTTTAAATACACTCAATTAGTATTTGGTAGCATTGCCTTTCAATTGTTTCACTTGGGTCAAATGTTTCGGGTAGCCTTCCACAAGCTTCCCACAATAAGTTGTGTGAATCTTGGCCCATTCCTCCTGACAGAGCTGTTGTGACTAAATCAGGTTTGTAGGCCTCCTTGCTCGCACACGCTTTTTCAGTTCTGCCCACACATTTTCTATAGGATTAAGATCAGGGCTTTGTGATGGCCACTCCAATATATTTACTTTGTTGTCCTTAAGCCATTTTGCAACAACTTTGGAAGTATGCTTGGGGTCATTGTCCATTTGGAAGACCCATTTGCGACCAAGCTTTAACTTCCTGACTGATGTCTTGAGATGTTGCTTCAATATATCCACATAATTTTCCGTCTTCATGATGCCATCTATTTTGTGAAGTGCACTAGTCCCTCCTGCAGCAAAGCACCTCTACAACATGATGCTACCACCCCCGTGTTTCACGGTTGGGATGGTGTTCTTCGGCTTGCAAGCCTCCCCCTCTTTTTCCTCCAAACATAACAATAGTAATTATGGCCAAACAGTTCTATTTTTGTTTCATCAGACCAAAAGGTACGATCTTTGTCCCCATTTGCAGTTGCAAACCATAGTCTTTTTTTTATGGCGTTTTTTTAGTGGTGACTTCTTCCTTGCTGAGCGCCCTTTCAGGTTAAATCGATATTGGACTTGTTTTACTGTGGATATAGATACTTTTGAATCTGTTTCCTCCAGCAGCTTCACAAGGTCCTTTGCTGTTGTTCTGGGATTGATTTGCACTTTTTGCACCAAAGTGCGCTCATCTCTAGGAGACAGAACGCGTCTCCTTCCTGAGTGGTATGACCGCTGCATGGTCCCATGGTGTTTATACTTGCGTACTACTATGTTTGTACAGATGAACGTTGTACCTTCAGGCGTTTGGAAATTGCTCCCAAGGATGAACCAAACTTGTGGACGTCTACAATTTATTTTCTGAGGTCTTGGCTGATTTCTTTTGATTTTCTCAAGATGTCAAGCAAAGAGGCACTGAGTTTGTAGGTAGGCCTTGAACTACATCCACAGGTACACCTCCAATTGACTCAAATTATGTCAATTAGCCTATCAGAAGCTTCTAAAGCCTTGACATCATTTTCTGGAATTTTCCAGGCTGTTTAAAGGCACAGTCATCTTAGTGTATGTAAACATCTGACCCACTGGAATTATGATACAGTGAATTATAAGTGAAATAATCTGTCTGTAAACAATTGTTGGAAAAATGACTTGTGTCATTCACAAAGTAGATGTCCTAACCGACTTGCCAAAACTATAGTTTGTTAACAAGACATTTGTGGAGTGGTTGAAAAACGAGTTTTAATGACTCCAACCTAAGTGTATGTAAACTTCTGACTTCAACTGTAAATTATTATTATTTGAATATGTTGGTAACCCGTTGTATAGAAGTGATAATGCCCCCGAAGCCGGTGTTTGGAGGATATGCCTAAAAACACCCGTGCCAATATATCCTCCAAACACTGGCTTCTAGGGCATTATCACTTAATTGTACTTGTCAGGAGTTGATTGTAACATGATTGTATTGTATGTCAGGACTCGAATTGGACCTTCACTGTAATGATATGGTAACACATTAGTATTTGTTTTCATTAATATATAGTGTACGGCTTTCACGTCTGTGTGTTTGCATGTATGTGCATGTGGCGTATTTGTGTGAGCGTTTGCTTGCGGCATGCAAGAGAGTGTTCCCCTATCATCTGTGTCTTTTCCTTATCCAGCGAGTGATGCACAGAAGTGGGTTGAGTGCCTTGCTCAAGGGCGCATCGGCAGATGTTTCACCTAGTTGGCTCTGGGATTCGTACCAGAGACCTTTCGGTTACTGGCCCAACGCTCTTAACCGCTTGGCTACTTGTAGTCCCCCGGTGCTGGTTAGTCCCCAGTCAGCCCTACTGTTCCAGCCTCGTTATTAAGAACCAATTTAATCCCTGTTCCAGTCACAGTTCCTCCTGACATACTCTGTCAATGTGCCGTACTGAGGGAGCCTCCTGGGCCGGGCTCAGAACACACAAACACACACACTTACGCACACACGCATGCAGGGCCATGTGATGAGGACGGGACCCCCCTTAGGGAAGCACCTGACTGGTTCCGGGACTTGAAGCAGAAAGCCCAGCTGGGGTTTAAATGTGAGGGGTTATGAACGGGGCTTTGGCTTTGAGGACGTTTAAGGATGCAGCACAATCATTCAGGGGAGATAAAGAAACTACGCCCTTGCTACACACAGGGGAGATTTTCCTTCTATATTCTCCTCTTTCTGTGTGTTTCATCAACTCTGTGGAAAACACATGCAATAATATGCTAGGCTAGCTTGCAGCAGTGAACTAATTATTGATTCTCTCCCTTGTGTATACTGAATAGGTTTTTCATAAACTCAACCAAAGCCTTTTGCGATTTTAATGTTTAACGCCTGTGACACATATTTGTGTCTTTGGACGCTGAGACTCTTTGGACGCTGAGACTTCACTTTGAAATGTATACCAAACAAAACACATAGATTTCACAGTTTGACAAACCATAACTCTGTGCACAAGGATTACTTTTAACAATTTCCACTGAACATTTTACAAAAACAACGTTTACAGGTAGAACTGTGCAGATAGAAAGTTTGGTAACAGAATAAAACGGAGGGAGATTTTATCATAATTATGTTACTAAAATGTGCATCATTGCATCTCCATGTTTTGTTTTATTTACTGTGTTTCAACGGTGTCATTGAACATAGAGTTGTATGGTTTGTTAAACTTTGAAATCAATGGTTTATGTTTGGCATACTGTTTTAAAATGAAAAAATGGGAGTCTCAGCGTAATTCTGTCACTGTGGAATTGCCCATTTCTATTTCCTTTACAAAAAAAACGTTTGATTTGCAAAGCTCTAATAATCCAACAGGCGTTTGGTTTGGATAAAGATTGACAAAAGGAGACATTTTTCTAAGACATGTTTTTAACATGGTGTCATCCCTGTCATGAAGAGCTTAATTAATGGGTGACCCTGCGTTGGCCTCAGAGGATTAAATGCGTTAGCTATGTAATGATGTTGATCATCGTTCTAAAATGGCTTCCTTTTGATGTGTCTTAAAGGTCAGAGGTCAGGGCAGTCCCATTGACAGAGAAGATGACCTCAGTTTAAACAGGGCATGTTAGATAGTTAGTTATAAACATAGAAATATAATTTCACCCATCACAGACCCATTGGCTTGATTGGGAATTCCCATTCTTGTAATTCTAGTTCTATGGTTATACTCTTTCGCTTTCCCTCAGATCTTGGAAAATCAGATGTCATCGAGGGATATCTTTAGCTTGAGTTGAGCCTGCTGCTGTCTTTGAAGAACCAAAACAGTCTTTCGCCTAGACGCTACATTGAATTTGTAAATTGTCTGGAACTGTCATGTTTTGCCATTGCTGACTTTGAAGACAACAACAAAATCAGGTTAAGCACTAAAGGGCGCTTGGTGTAAAAATAAGGACAATAGGAGCATCACTCACTCGTGCGTCACTTTTGAAGTGGATTTGAGGTTTAGGTTGGGATTTAAAGGAGGCTTGCAAGTTAGCATGCCTGGAGCACCTGGGCTTGTAAACAGGAGAGAGAAAATAGGGATGAGGGGAAATGGGGATGAGAAATGCCACCTGAGCGTCTGCCGTGACAGGGTCTATCTCAGCCACACACATGTACACACGCCCACACAATATCGCCAATATCTCCAATATTTCCAAGCGCTTAAGAGATGCCGGGGGGGCCTGACTCTATCATGCTTTAGTCCCAGTGATATGACAAATCCTTCCCCTTTAGTTCTCCAGAATGAGACACGCATCAACATGCCGTGCATGTAATGCTCTCCTGCTCTCCTGCAATGCCCACCCACTGTTTTCAGAGGGAAAAAATATAGAAAACACAGTCTTGGAGATGAATGGCCACGGTCATGAATACCAAGAGTGATTTTTGGAACCTGAAGCACCACCATTGTATTTCAACCATATTAAAGAGAGAAATTCCTGAGAGCATGGCTTTCACCACAAATGGACTAAGTGACTTATCCGGTTCTATTTTAGAATGCTTACGGTATATCGGAACCTGGAGGTGTTTGATAGCAGTTATTTGTCTGGGAAAGTAGCGTTTAGCCTTTGGGGTCTGCTTTGCGGTCTTGTCTGACATTGTCTTTAGAAACGATTCCCAGCAAGCTAGAACAGAGACGGAAAGAGAGAGAGGGGGGGGGGGGGGGTGAGTGTCATGGGAGATGGTGCCATATGTCCTTGTCGATTGTATTATTGCAGTTTTGGTGGTTGTAATGAAATATGGGCCTGTTGTAGCGGGGTCATGCCTGTACAGAGTATCTCCTGTGCAGATGTTATTTTGCAACTCCCCAAATCTCCTTCCTCATCTCTCAACTCACTCCCATGTGTTTTAATGTGTGTCTTCCTTTTGGATATCATTTGTGAGATTGTATCACAGATAGCAAATGGCAGACACCAGCAGCTATGCTATTTATTGTATGCTACTGAGGGATATGAAAAGAGACTTGTATGACATATTTATACAAAATATAATACTTTTCTGTCAGCTTAAGAATGTTGTGTTTACAATTTGAGACTAGTATTATTTAATAAAGAAGGGGTTAATTGCAAGTGCCCTTTAGAAGCCACCGTGATTTTCTTCATAAAAGTACTTTATTTCGAAATGAATTCAGCCTATTGTTTTTTAAATCCTTCCTTGGCCTGCAATCAACAACTTCCATTGAACAGATTAGAAATACTGCAGAGGAGTACAAAGAGAGCAGAATTTGTTTTTTAAAAACATGTTGCCGCTTTGTTCTCACTTGTTAAGTATTCAAATATGCTTTGGATTTTTTCCCTCCTTTTTCTTAATTCCCTTTGGAAAATCGTGACTTCATCTTTGGAAAACATACTGTATGCTCGCTTGCCCTATACTCTCGCTCCGGATATTAGATTATGGAGGCATCCAGCGCAGTTGGGAGGAATGCTTGACTTTGGAAGATTCCCTCTTTCTTCCCGAGACATAGGCTACCAGTAATATTGAAGGATAAAACAACCAAAAAAGGCAAACAATTTTGAAGGACTCACGCTGTGTCAGCGGTGGGGCCACTCGTATTCTTCTAAAGGGTTACACCCTGCTTTATCCTGTGGAGAAAGCGTCCCTGTCAAGCCTAGGCCCAGAACAATGGGGGCCAGCCTGGGGGAACAGGTCCATTTGCATGCAGCTGTTTGACGTTTCCACAACCACAAAGACCAATCAAAGAGGCCTTAATGGAGGATGACAAGCGTCAACCAACGCCTAGCTGTGCTCTGTCTGTCTGTCTGTGAAGGCTCTTGCGGCCCTCGCCACTCTGTCTGTATCCCCCCCACCCCTCCAAAACTGGCCCACTTTTTGCCAGACTGATCAAACATTCCGGTACTCTTGCGGAGTCTGAAGTCCTCGTGGAGAGCAGAGGAGGGGAGTTTTGGGGGTTAAAGGTTGTATAGGATAGGCCTCTTAAAGGACAAAACAATCCTGGGAAAATGAGGGGTTAGGATGAGGGGCTAAACATAACTGTGACTGTGTGTCATGGTCTGGTGCTCTGGCCAAAGCCAATAGCTTTATATCAAACCTCAATTGTCTTTTTATTTTTTTCTCTCTTTTTTTCTCAGGGGTTTAAAAGCATCAGACGATGGCAGCGCGCCACTGGCTGGGCCTGTATTTTTCAGATGCACCCATCTGCGCTGTGGTGCCACTTTCAATTTCAAGGGTGTTGATAGAAAACAAAATATGTATTATGGAAAGGATTGTTGCCAGTGAATTATAGGCTGCGTACCGAAAAAAGGAGAAGAGACTCCACACTTCCATAATACAACACATTGTGAGTCCGTATTGGCCCCCCGTCTGCCTACTCTGTGCTCACTTGAGCTCAAATAGCAGGCTTACCGTTGGCTGGTCAGGGGGAGGAATCTGAAAAGCCTATTTTCTTTCCCCTAGTCAGTCAGTCAGTCAGTCACTGACCAGAATGCCTGATAAGGCGTCGCCGTGTCAACAGGGCCAGGAATAGGGGATCACAGCCAATTATGACACAGAGAAAATGTGTACAGCGGTTTCCATGGCAATTCAATTGCGCATTCTATTTAGTATATTATATACTGGCCTGCTGGATGCAGCCGTAGGATTAAGACTGTGGCGTTTATGGAATTTCGGGTAACGATTAATTGTCATGCAAATGACAACAATTATAGTGATAATTGTATTTTTGTTTGTTTTGAGCTTGTAATGTATCATAATGCATCTTTGAAAAATAGCTACGACTTACCTAATTAATACAACACAGCGTTGGTGACACCCCCATCTAAAAAATGTATACGCTTGGCTGCTTGTAACTTTTGGAAATGAAGCTTCTTCTGACTATGCTCGTAAAATGATTGCAATTTTACCCTTTTCATGTAAACATGAATAATTGCTATTGGGTAAACTATCTGCTTGAAAATAAAGTTGAATCCCTCCCCCCTCTGGAAATAAACTTGTTAAGGCGATTATGATGATACATTTTTTTTGTTCACGTTATTGTTAATAATTCTTGACCTTGGGACTAGAAGGTTATATCGGACATTTTGGTCAAAATTGTGTCATTAACGTAGTTGCTCTTTAGGTGGTCCTTTACATGTGAGATATGTCAGATAAAAATAAATAATATAGTTTATTATATAATTTTTTTGTAAATTATCTGAACGTTCTATCTGCACAAACACCTTTTAACTTGCTGCTATACGGTTCTATCTGCAGCCCAATCACACAATGATGGATTGTCAATCAAAAATAATTGGATGGAGGGTGATATACTTATTGAGCCATGAAAGAGGAAGACATCACAAAAACAGTTCTGAGATCTGGGACTTAAAAAAATAATAATTAAAGAACGATTATCTCAAAACCATATATTTTGCAGATAGAACCTTGGGACTCCCAAGTCCTTGATTATTCATATCATAGGTTCTGGTCCTCTTTTTCAATTACTTCGATTTTTTTCCACAACTTTTCTGAAGAATGGCCATAACGTAAGCTCTTTATGGTCAAAAATAAATAAATACAGGTGTCTTAGAGCATGTTTAAGGTTCTTAGAGAGGCATTGCTGTTTTTGACTAGTTCTATAGCAATATGAAAACCTCCATGGAAGGGTTATTTTACTAAAATTACAAACATTTTATTGATGACTAGCAAGTAGTTTACATACTTTGGGTGTCAGACACCAGAAACATATATCAGTTTAGTCATCCAGAGCTAAGCTTTAGCAATGCTGCTAGTTCTCCATAGGATATAGTGTATTTGTCATTTTTACTTTAACAAATGTGTGATGGACATGAATTTCAAATGTCTTTGGATTTCGATGCTCTACACTTCAGGTACATTTAGAGTGAGTACCAGAATGGGTGATCAAAAGAAGAATTCACTACAAAACAGTTCAGAGATCTGGAATGTGGAAACTTTATTGCTCAATATCTCAGAACTATGCTTTGGGCAATTCATTATCGGTTACGCGATTATACGGTTATTGTGCCAGCCTTATGTAGGATGATTTAATGTTAGTCTGAAGGAGCGATAAAGCCTTGCTCCTTTCTTTTCTTTTTTTACACACACACACACACGCACGCACGCACGCACGCACGCACGCACGCACGCACGCACGCACACACACACACACACACACACACACACACACACACACACACACACACGATGTGCTATAGATTTTCCCTCCTGTTTTCTGAACTGTTCTGAACTGCAGCTGGCTGCCCGACATGCTTGTGTCCTGTGGCAGTTATTTTCCTACCGCTGCAAAGTTGGAACAGAGAAGTCAAACAAAGTTACACAGAGCCATGAGATGAAAAGCTTTTCACACTTCCTCAAGACATTGACACTCATGCACACACACAAATGTTTCTCCCCCCGCGTAAACCATTTAACTTTTAATGAAAGTCTCCAACATTCACAGTGATGTTCCAAAAAAATCTAAGTGGATACATTGTAAATGTGTCATGCCCGTGTGGCACATTGGTCTAAGGCACTGCATCTCAGTGCTAAAGGCATCACTACAGACACCCTGGTTCAAATCCATGCTGTATCACAACCGGCCGTGATTGGGAGTCCCATTGGGCAGAGCACAATTGGCCCAGCATCGTCCGGGTTTGGTCAGTGTAGGCCGTCGTTGTAAATAAAAATTTGGTCTTAACTGACTTTCCTAGTTAAATTAAGGTTAAATAAAAAATGATAAATAGAGTACCTGTGTTTTCCATTCTGTTCACTTCATTTACACAGGCAGACCAATTCTTTTCACTAATTGGTCTTTTGACAAATCAGATCAGCTCTGAAAAATATCTGATGTGAAAAGAATTAAGCTACCTGTGTAAACGCAGCCAAAGAGTTAAGAACGCTTTGAACTAATGGTTATTGAAAGAACATGATGTGCAGTCTTCAAACAGAAAGAAATTACTTTTTACTTCATTCTATTATTTTCCCCCAAAGGAAACAAAACTAGATTTTCTCAAAACATTACAACTTTTTAAAAAGTGATTTTTCATGATACGTATCCAATTACCGAGAGGTAAGTGAGTCATTAATGAGATCCATGCTATCTGAAGGGAGTGGAGAGACCAGGCAATTTGTCCTTGTGTGCGCCCATTAAAGTCAAGATACTCCCCCTTAATTGATATACTGTTGCCCTATGGCCAGATGGATCTATACTGTACTGAGGAAGAGGAGGCAGGCGAGCCCCAGGCTTAATCAATTGCTAGGCCTCAATTGACAGCAGCTGTGTGTGATCAGACCATACAGTAAACTATAGTTCCCTGATAGATGGCCCATAGCTAACTGTTGGACAGAAGGGAAAGGAGGGAGGGGAAGTTACAGTGAGCTACAGTCCACTCTAAAGGAGAGTTTTTCCAGTGAGAAACCTTAAAACCCCATGAAATGTATTCTTTCTGTCTACTTTCTGTAGTCTCTGCCTGTGTGATAAAGCTGTCACTCCCTCCGTGAGGAATGGCCATGAAACCCGTTCATTCGTTTTTGTGGTGAAGTTGAAGCCGCACGGGGTAGTTACAGTAGTTATAGCAGTTAGTTGGACTACGGCACATACATCTCAACTAAGCAGAATCCACAGACCAATTAGCAGACATGTTTATCATCAGTATATTCATGAATGCACATATATTGTAATCTGAAGTGGTCTCATAGCATTCTGTTGTAAAATGGTTCATGCATAAAAAAGCATTTCCTATTGAGAGCTTGTTTGGTGCCTCATGCTTCTAGTCGAGTCTCAGAAAAACTCTCATCTCTTGGCTTACAGGTGCTTTATATCCACGTTGGTATGCAAACCTTTCTCGACACTCGTCAGTGTGTGTCTGCGACATTTGTGGAACCTACACAGAATACCATTATAATAGAGCAGGGCATAGTACCACTACAGGCTAGAATGACAAGCAAATAGACAGACATGTGAGCCGAGGTCGAGGTCTCAGGGTAGTAGGAGTTTCAAGCCGAAATCACTTCAACTTTGAGCCACTCTTTCAAACAATTGCTAATTGCGTCATGCCCTGGCTGTCAAATTGTGTACGGTTGCAATTAGCAGACGGGTGCAAAGCAAACCTGGGGTGGTTAGTGTTATTACTTGACAATGCAGAGGAGCCAATGGGAGCGCTGAGAAGGTAACAGGCTGAAAAGAGAGACTAATTAGCAGAGTAGTGCAGTGGCAGAAAACACAAATGGCAGCTGAGCTGGCCCCTCAGAGAGGCAGACTGTTGCCGCGGACAACAGTGATTATTGACAGCTCATGCAGTGCTACTGCCTTGCACTTAGTCCTTTAACGGAACACCATTTGCATTTCTGGAACTTGAGGTGTTTTCTTAGGGATTGGTCTCGAAATTAACTGCATACCTGTTCGTTTTCTTTTCTCTTTCCTTCCTATTTTCTTTCTTTAATGGATCTATTTCTTTCTTTCTTTCTCTCTCCTCTGCTTTCTTTTAATATCTCTTTATATGTATTTCCATGGTATTTATGGCTTGATGTTTTATTGCTTTTAGGAGAAAAAGAGAGTAAAAAAACAACCGTTTCAATATACTTTGTTGATGGGAGGAACAAAAACTGATCAAAATAGTTAATTTTCCCCAAAGCACAGATATTTGGCTGGTGTTCACATCTGCTGAGCTCCGCATATAGATTTTTCCTCTTCAGAGTCTTCTATCATCGACACTGTAAAATGGATTAAATTACATTGCATGCTGCTGCTGGGAGATTCAGGCTCTTTTCTGCCTCTTGCTCTACTGATAGAAAAGCTAAACAAGTGAAACAAAAAACAAATGAGGGAGCTTGTACCCCTTTGTCGAAACTAACCATTCAAACTTAATCGAACCATGGTCCTGAAGGAGGAATTGAGAGAGAGATTTTGTGTTCTATAGTATTGTGTTTAGGTGTATTTGAATTGGTTTCTTGGGTTGTTACATGGACTTTTATACAATGACTATACAACTTCGATGTCTTTGCCAGAAACAAAGAGACCGTAGAGAAATTGGTCATTCAATTTAACTGTCTTTTTCCTCATCCTTGTTGTACTGTATGTTATGATTCTTCTGTTTTAAACCGTTGTAAACATTGGACGAGTGGTCTGCAGTTACTAATTAAATGGATTGTCTTTTGATGCTCTGCAGTCTGTACTACCTCCTAAGATATCAAATGACTCCATGTTATTGGGTACTTTTGGCTCCTCTTGGCTCCCATTCCTATGAATGCAGTATATTATAGCAGTTTTGTACAGCACTTTACCTAATATCTCTTTTACGTTCTCCCTCTCTCTCTCATCTCCCTATCCCTCCCTCCCTTTCGCCCAGGGTTCGGTCGTGCGGCCCTGCCGTTTGGCCTGGTCAGAAGAGAGCTCTCCTGCGAAGGATATGCCATCGATCTCCGCTGCCCCGGTGCTGATGTCATCATGATCGAGACGGCCAACTACGGCCGCACCGACGACAAGATCTGCGACGCCGACCCGTTCCAGATGGAGAACGTCAACTGTTACCTCCCCGACGCCTACAAGATCATATCACAAAGGTAAGAGTCAACTGCTACCTCACCCAAGGCCTACAAGATTGTATCTCAAAGGTAATAGAGCAGAAAGGTCTCGTTACACAATATAACCTGGAGTTAGTTAGGGATGTGTGGTATGTGATTCTAGAGTCTAGTCTAGTGATTCTGGATCCACAATTTTTCTATCAAAACAAGTGGTTTGGTTTGGGTGGTAACCCTAATATTACTAGACTAGCAATTGTGTTAACTTTTCAACTGACCAAAAACAGACAATTTACCCACACTTCCTTGACTTTTTAATAATCAGATGTTTTTTGGGGTATTGTTGTGGAACTCTAGACCGTAAAAACTGGACAGGGGGTCATTCGTAGCAACCCTAGACCATATGCTCTATGCATCCCTTCACCAGTACCACTGCAGCTGCTCAATCAGCCAGCCAGCCAGCCAGCCAGCCAGCCAGCCAGCCTGTCCGTCTCAAAAGAGTCACATGAACCTCCTTCTTAATCCCTCTGTTTCCAACATTTGTTTTTTGTTCCAACACTCGTACTGCATTGACACAGCCCAGCACCCAGCCCTGTGCAATGCCTCTACCCCCCTCATAATACCATTCATATTGGTAACACTCTCCCAGGACATTTAGCTGCAATACTGCCACTAGGCTGCACGCACCACTTTAAATTGACTGCTATGCCGGCCCCAGCCCGGAAGTGTGTATTTAAAGGACCCCAGATTAACGTTTCATAAGTCAGCAAGAACCCCGGCTCACCTACCGAAACATGCCAGTACCCTGCTCTGACCTGTGTGCTACTGAGTGTATGTAGTCATCCACCTTAGGAAATAGGTCCTGCCTTATCCATCCGCATCCACAAAAATTCCCATGAGCTCTTGAATAGATAATAAAGACGTCCCATATTTAGCTTGTCACGCTACATTTACTGCAGTGTTTGTCTCAGCAGTTGCACACAGACCAGACAGAGACAAAGACAGAGAATGCTCACCGTGTCCCTTGATTTGTCTGTTAGTGCTCACGTGCTGGTTTAGCCGACCTGGGTTCAAATACTATGTGATATCTTTCAAATGCTTTGAGCATTTTCTCTGGCCTGCTTTGAGGTCCAGATGGGTGGTTTTGCAACGATTCTATTGGTTCTATTGCATCAGACAAATTCAATCGAGCCCAGATAAAGTGTTTGGAATTATATCAAATAGTATTTTATCCCATGTCTGCATTGTTGCCTAGGCTAGAACCCACTGAACTCCACTTCAAACTAATCTGTTAACAAAGGCTTTTAGGAGAGTCAGTGGAGGTGGTAAAGAGCCCAGAGCCCGATCATGCTCTACACCACTAAACCTACTGTAGCTTGTGTGCGTTATTCTAATGTAGTAGATCAGAGGAAATGAGACATGACAATAATGAGTATTGATACAATAACCTGGGGTGGTTCAGGCAGCAGCAGGCAGCAGGTCTAAGCCACAGAACAGCCAGCCTGATGATGCGCTAGTCTGAATCCTGGTTATAATGGATGCTGGCTTAAACAATGGAGATAAATACACTGCATAAAATGAGAAATAGGCTGTTGGAGGATTTGTCTGTTACCATGGATGTCACTATGGGTTTATATGTTAAATATTTGTTTGTCGTTTAGCAGACAATCTTATCCTGAGCGACCCCGTGAGAATCAAACCCACAACCATGGAGTTGCAAGCGCCATGCTCTACTGAGCCAAATGGGATAACTGAGCCACACGGGATTACTAAGTATTTAAATCATTTAAAAGACGCCATCAACCCATTGGTCATAAGCAGCAAAACATACAAATATGATTAACACAAAATGATGATAGGTGAAATTATCACTGTTTCAGTGGACAGAAATCAGTGTTAACACATTGTGGCGGTAATGAGTCATTTTTCTAGAAATTAACTTCTTTGGTTTCATAATTTCTGGTGTCATTGGAGTAAAAATCACAAGACTGTAGCTAGCTAACAGATTAATTGCAGGGATTTGGAATGAAGGGGAAGTTCTGGAGAGTTTTTCACACCCTTTCCCATGCAGCACTAATCTCTTCCCTCAGAGTAGGACAGGGTAATAGCCCTGGGCAGGGGATAATGACATTTTTCTTCATTATTATTTTCTGACGAAGGGAAGTGGATAAGTGTAGCTCACATAACAGACATCACTGTCTGTCTGCCTCCCAGACAACCTCCTGTAATGTCATTGTAATAGTAGTGATGATGGTGATGATGACAATGATCTGCCGGCTGCAGTTGTACATTTGATGATGGGGACAAACAATTAGACAAACAATTGGAAGAAATAGGAGAAAGAATATGATTAGTCTACCGACTGTACATTAGTTGGAAGTAATTGTCCAATATCTCAATGCAAATCGCATACTTATATGCAGGTTGTAATAGGCAGCAAGTGACTGGTTAATGAACACCGCATTTTACGCATGTGTGTCTTATCTGTACGTAATTGTATTACACATGGATTTCCTACAAGGTCACTGGGTCACGGCAAAGTTTTGTAGCAGGTCTGATAACAACCTAATTTGTTCTTGGCTGTCACACTAAAAGCTGTCCTTTTCGGCTTTTGAGGGACAGCTAGGCTCTTTGCTTCGGCGGTGATTCTGAGAGATCTGTCCGACTTGCACGACTTTGCATTTGACCTTCTCAAATATTTATCACTAAACCGGCCTGCAAATTGTTAAGTCGCTATTTTTTGGGGGCTTTAAAAAAACAACAACTTGTCATGGATAACCGTTTGCTTCTGCTGTTGTCGCTGCCTTCTCAATCCTTCAGCCTCAAGAGAGCTTGATTGAAGTGGAGACAATTTTATCCTATATTTATACAAAATCAGTTATTCTATTTTCCTCTCTTTCCCCCTCCATCTCTCACTCTGTTGCACTCGCGAAACACACACACACACACACAATTGAAACCGTTTTAATTTAAGGGTCGCACATTCTACTTCATAGCCAAGGTGAACTCAAGTTATAAGGCAAATAACTAGCTCCTATAGCAAAGGCTCGGGAGCCTCCCATAGCAAATAATGGTGAGCATTCTGTGTTTCGGTTGACCCGCTTGAAACAGGCAATTACCCTGCCTGTTGTGTACAATTTAAATTGTTCTCTGTGTGGGTGAGTGGTCTCAGTGGGTATATGGGTCTGATAAGGTGACATTCTCATCAACATCGCGTAATATACTCCAGACCGGTCTTCAGCTCTTTACACAGTTCTTCCACTCTTTATTTTTATGTCTGTGTGTGTCTCTCTTTATATCTATTTACTGTTTCTCTCTTTTATTTATTCCCCCCAAATGATTCTTCTCTTCCTCCCTCAACTTGTTAAGTTGACGTCGACAATACAGCATATTGAATCAAGGCCCTACTCTGATGAATAGGATTTTTATATCCTTCACCACAGCAATGCTGCGAACTTGATTTGAATAAGTGTGTGGAGGGAAGAGGGAAGTGGCTATGTATTATTCATGTGTTTCTCTCACCCTAATACCACTCCTGGGATGTTATAGTAGTTTGTGTCATTGCTGAATTGTTTGTGATCCATCTTTTCCCAGGTGCAATAACCGTACCCAATGTGTGGTTGTGACTGGCTCGGATGTGTTCCCTGACCCCTGCCCTGGTACCTACAAGTATCTAGAGGTTCAGTATGAGTGTGTCCCATACAGTAAGTATTCGCCCTTTAATTATGCAGTGCTACTATGTGATGTTTCTTCAACGTATTGTTAGGTTTATTACAACCATTACTTATTTAGTGGGATCCTGTTGGGGGGATATGTATTATCTTGTGTGTAATGTTTGTTTGTAGTCTATTATTAAACAATATACAGTTGATACCAAAACATATGTAATATTTACTTATTTTTCTTTAAAAATCTGACTCTTGTAAAATGCAACCTTTTTTCTGTTATGTAATTCAGTGGAGATTTACTTTCTGAAATAATATTTTTGCTTTACCTCTTCATTTCTCATCAAATGTTCCTTCCTCTCGTGTATATTTTCCAAATTAACCTCTATGCTTTCTCTCCTTCTAAGTTTCAGTCATTCTTGTTCCTCGGTTGTCTCACTAGGATCTTTCCCTCTTCCGTTTGTTGCTGCACTGCTTTAATGAAGGAACTCAATATTGTTCACTTGCAATTGTATTTTTTGGCTCATTAGGGAAATTTCGCCTGTAACATTAGCAACAAGTTATGTTCTGTGGTTGGCCGAAGCAGTCTTTGGAATTTAGTTTAGATTTGTGTCTTTAAAGTTTTTATGTAAATACTGCTCCATTCAATACTGCCAAAAATAACTATTTTGCTGTTTCTCTAAGAATTGTATCTGATTTTAAACTGAAAAGTGATTTCAGAAACGCTACAATGTTTCTTTATGTCAAACAATTCATTTGAAAGTACTGTGGCCTGATTATTACCGATGCGGTCAGTGACCAGGCTAGACATATTATTTTGATGGCAAGAAAAGCACGGAATCGTGATCGGTTAAACAGTGTTTGACTCCAGCCCTAACCTGACTGCTTTCATATTATAAGGCCTGATAATGTCCTATTTTTTCCCTCAGTATTTTTCTTGTTCCCCCAAAACAGGCATCTCTTGGTCCTCTATCGATCATATCCTCTAACCTTCTCGTGTACCTGGTAGTTGACTCACGATAACCTTTCTCTCCCTCTTGCACTCTTTCTTTTTTGCTTTCTTTCTTTTCCAATGCCTAAAATAGAAGTGGAACAAAAAGGTAAATGAGTGGTCCAGTCTTACCCCCCGTCCCCCCCAGCCCCCTGTTATGTGGTGTGCAATACAACCCTCCCTCTTGTCTCCTCTCTTCTGATTGCCTCTCTAGTCTTAACACCCACCCCAAACCCCGATAGGGTGTTGATTGCTACTCTGGGAGACAATTAGAATTTCAAAGGCAATTTTTTTAAAGCAGTCTAGAAGATTGAAATATATTTCTGGTCCACATGAACACATGACATCTTATCAGAACGATCATCACTGACTCATGAGGTGGATTACATTAGGAATGATACCCCCGCTTACCTACTTAGTATGAGAGTAATTATTATTATTTATTTTTTAAATAAAGTTCAGAATTTTCTTCTGGCTTAGTCTTGTTCTGCTTGGCAATACCCTTTGATCGCACCCATAGCACGTGATGGTCACCTGCCTTTCTCATCTAAAACCAATCCATAGGATTCCAATGGGACACTTGCCATGGCCTCCCTCACCCATCAAAGGTTTCTTTTTTTGTCTGTTATGATGTAGAGTTCCAGCCTCTACTGTTGTTGTCCTGTCTTCTCCCAAAGCTCCACCCTCATCATTTTATCCCAGCTTTGCTGCCACCTCCATCCAGACTATGTCATTTGGTCTCTCCACAAGACGTGAAGTCTTATCCCTTATCATTTTGTCTTCTGTGTGCTTTTTCAGTAAGCATGTGCAGTTCGACCATTTTCACAGTCAGTGTCACAAGTTGGAATTATAACATGTTCCAGTATACACTTCAGCCCTAGCTACCTCTCCCATCCCTTACATGTCTTGCATTTACAGGTTTTTTCCTCCTTTTGTTTAACTTTTTTTTTGTCCCACACAGTCAACGTGTATGGCAGACAGACTCTATAAAGAAGCAAGTCCTTTATTCACTTCTGCACTTTTATTTTTCCCTCTATTCACAAGCAATGGCACTCAGCGCTAGTTCAATGACAGTGCCACATGTCTTTGTCCCACACTCTACTCAGACAGCAGCGAAAAATATACTCACTACAATACCTTGATGAAATATTTTGTGTTGATACTCTGCTTATTTTCTTTACTTAAACCCATCTTTCTGTCTCCCTCTCCCTCACAAGTTTTCATTTGTCCCGGGACCCTGATGGAGGTGGGGGAGCCCACGTTTGTGTTTGAGGCAGAGCAACAGGCAGGGTCGTGGTGTAAAGACCCCCTGCAGGCCAGAGACAAGGTCTTCTTCATGCCCTGGACGCCGTACCGCACCGACACTCTGATTGAGTACAACTCCCTGGAGGACTTAAAAAATGGCCGCCAGACTACCACCTATAAACTCCCACATCGAGTCGACGGCACCGGCTTCGTGGCCTACGACGGAGCCATCTTCTTCAACAAGGAGCGCACGCGCAACATCGTAAAATTTGATCTCCGCACGCGCATCAAGAGCGGTGAAGCCATCGTGGCCAACGCCAACTATCACGACACTTCGCCGTACCGCTGGGGCGGCAAGACGGACATAGACCTCGCTGTCGATGAGCGGGGATTGTGGGTAATCTACGCCACGGAGCAGAACAACGGGCGCATCGTGGTCTCACAGCTCAACCCATACACGCTCCGCTTCGAGGCCACCTGGGAGACGGCGTACGACAAGAGATCCGCCTCCAATGCCTTCATGGTGTGCGGCGTGCTGCACGTGGTGCGGTCCACCTACGAGGAGAACGAGAGCGAGGCGCCCAAGAGCCACATCGACTACATCTACAACACCAAGCTGAGCCAGGGAGAGTACACAGACATCCTGTTCCCCAACCAGTACCAGTACATCGCTGCTGTGGATTACAACCCCAGAGATAACCAGCTGTACGTGTGGAATAACTTTTACATCCTGCGCTACGACCTGGAGTTTGACGCGGAGAAAGACCCTGCTGACGGTACGTCTCAGTCACAGTGTGGCCTGTTTCAGATGAGTCCTGACTTGAGATCTGCATGTGTACATTGAATTTCACAAACCTAATTTCAATAGATGATTGCTGTAAAGTTACAAACACATATTTCAGTTTAGTATACAGCCGTTTGTGTTGTGTTTGTGTCAGGTGCTGAACATATTCCTGTGTGTGTGGGGGGGTGTATATAAGTCTCATGATGACAGATTTGTTTATTTTGAAAACAATACAGGTGTGATTCAGAGAATAGTGGGGTTTGGTAAGTCCTGGGGAAAGGCCTCATGAGTAAACAGAAAATTACAGTTATACCTTGGAACGGGGTATAACTCCCTTAGGGGCTTCGCAGTCTGGCACAAGGCATCCGCTGGAAAGCCTTGCTTCCTTTATTACCATAAGGCAAGCTCAAGCACTCCCTCTCCACTTGGACCCTATCAAATTCTCTAATCTCAGGTCTTATCCCAATCCATTATGAGCAGTGGCCTTGTGAACTTCCCTTTAATGCCCCGGAATGGGATTCTGAAATATTGCACACGGTATGACAGAAGGTTATCCCATCCCCACTTTCCTTTCCTTGCTTTTGGATCCGATTCGGACATCTGTTGCTATGGCTACCCGATCAACCGTGTTGTTGACGGCCCCTCATTTACCCGTGATTGAGACAATCTCCATCATTTTGTGGGGGTTGGTGTTAAAACCCAGAGTTAAGGTACCGTGTGGCTAGGTGGCGGTAATGCCGGGGAATCATGGCCCGGATGACAAGGTTAGAATAGTGACTTGAGCGCTGTTGAAGAAAAAAATAATAGAAAGGACCATCCGCTGAAATTGATATCTATCAGACGGTGTAGGGTTTTAAATTAATCTGTGAAGTGTCTGAGGAGAGACAGACGTGCGTGTCATCAGACAGGGCTCTTACATCACGCTGTGTGATAATGGGCGTAATTACCTGCCTGTAGCCTCCTTATCCCTAAAAACTAGACTAAGTCCCCACTAACGCACTGCACTCGACAAGGAACGATCAACTCTATACCATGCTGGCATGACGTTGGGATGCAGCTTCCTCCTTACCACTGAGAGCTCGGCTAAGTCGCCGCTAACGAACTGTGTAAGTCACTGTGGGGGGAACATGCTACCACGCTGACGTCGGGGGGTTCAAGTTGGAGTAAAACGATATTGAAAACGAAGTGAGTGAGGGTCCCAGGCTAGATTAACGTTAAGGTTGTGAAATCTGATCCCCGACCTCTTGTGTCCAAGGGCAACGTATCCATGGACACGCTGACCACCTGTCAACACGTCTGTTTGTTTTCCCTTTGCTCCCTCCACATGTATATCTGCCCAGCAGACAGACAGACAGACAGACAGACAGACAGACAGACAGACAGACAGACAGACAGACAGACAGACGGTGGCCGTGAGCTCTTGACATGAAGGTCAGAGGTTGAGTCTCTGTGTGCCCAACCCAACCAAAGCACTCAATTAAGTAGACCGTGTAGAATAGAACAGAATAAATACTAGAATTCTAATGAGCTAGTTCTCCATGGCCGAACTGGCATGTATGTGCATGCAAACGGCCCGTTTTGGATGCTCAGGGTAAGATTAATGTAAATGTAATTACCAACTGAATTATCATAACTACCCTCAATGTCTTATAACAGCCACACGGAAAAAGAGAAGAGGAGTCCGCATGGCAGTGCATTTCCAATCAAGGGGCTTCACAGTGTTCTGTTATCACAGCTAACGCTACAGCTAACGCTACAGCTAACGCAAAGACCAGAGAGCCAGACACAAACAAACTCGCTGGCTCGCATGCGATAGACGTAATGATGAGAACAACCACACAGTACCTACACAGTTGTTGATTATTTGACCCTTTTTAGTTTAAGAATACTTGTTCGAGCTACAGTTCTGCTACTGGAATTGAAACGTATATATTTGCATTCATAACTGGCCTCTGCATATCATTAAGTGGGGTGGCAGGTAGCCTAGTGGTTAGAGCGTTGGACTAGTAACCGAAAGGTTGCAAGAACGAATCCCCGAGCTGAAAAGGTAAAAATCTGTTGTTCTGCCCCTGAACAGGGCCACTGTTCCTAGGCCGTCATTGAAAATAAGAGTTTGTTCTTAACTGACTTGCCTAGTTAAATAATGGTAAAATTAGTACATTTTTTAAAAAGTGTAATTTTATGAAACGATTGAACTGCACATAGAGGAAGGCAGATAGAGAAGCAAGGCTATGCCAGCTGCAAGATTCCACTAGGCTTTTGTGAATGGCATAGGTAGGCACATGAAAGTAAATGGTTCATGTTTAGTACAGAGAGGAATTAAACAACCTGTTCTGCAGGGTGATCCTGTGGTGCTAAAAGAACGACTCTCTCTCTCACTGATACCAACACGCACTTGAGGTGCAGAGAGAGAACTAATTGTGTTCATTAAAGGAAAAATCCACAAATTACTATAATTTACTGTGTTAAATAAAACTGTGAACAAGTGTTTCACTTTGTCGTTATAATAAGGTTGGTAGCAACATGTGATTGTTGTGGAAGTCGACTACAGCTCAAGTCGACTACAAAACCCACAACGCAATGCTCTTTCTATGGGCTCGTCGGCTAGCTAGGGGATACCTTGCACAACTGAATGCATTCAACCAAAATGTGTCTTCCGCTTTTAACCCAACCCCTCTGAATCAGAGAGGTGGGGAGGCATGCCTTAATCGATGTCATTGGCGCTTGAGGAGTAGTTGTTGGGGGTTAACTGCCTTGCTCAAGGGCAGAACGGTAGATTGTTCCATCTTGCGTGTTCAAACCAGCGACCTTTCGGTTAATGGCCTATTGCTGTTAACCACTAGGCTACCTGCCGCCCTAGCAAACATAGCTTCACACCATAATACGAAAGTCAACATCAGCATGTGAAGTAGCTAGTTCACTGTAAAATCGGCTTAACAAACTGCACTATCAATTTAGTAGTCTACAATCTCACCATGTTCAACCTGCAGATCGATGTGCCTTGCAGAGTGAAGTCTGACATTCGCAAAGGCAATGCACCCTGGACTGAAGAGGCAGACTAATAGGAGAAATGTGGTGGACCCTCTGTTAAATTACACATTTATCGAGGTAGGAATATCGCAAAAATATGATCAATAGCTCGTTTAAGTGAAGACAACCTCCCACATCGGCCAGTATTGAGAGATCTGACATGTATGATAGATGTGATAGGCGATTTAAAAGTCATATTCCTATTAACTTCTAGTGCGGTGAGAGAAGATTTATTGTAATGCTACGTCATACCAGCTGAATTTCTCCCTACTTGAACGGCAATAGCTCAGATGTACATAAAAACATGAAATTAACCTGGGAATTGATGTAACCCAGAGATGCAAAAAAACGATATAAAATTCAAAATGGATGTATTTGTCCATATATACAGTTGAAGTTGGAAGTTTACATACACCTTAGCCAAATACATTTAAACTCAGTTTTTCACAATTCCTGACATTTAATCCTAGTAAAAATTCCCTGCCTTAGGTCAGCTAGGATCACCACTTTATTTTGAAATGTCAGAATAATAGGAGAGAGAATGATTTCTTTCAGCTTTTATTTCTTTCATTACATTCCCAGTGGGTCAGAAGTTTACATACACTCAAATAGTTTTTGGTAGCATTGCCTTTAAATTGTTTAACTTGGGTCAAACGTTTTGGGTAGCCTTCCACAAGCTTCCCACAATGAGTTGGGTGAATTTTGGCCCAATCCTCCTGACAGAGCTTGTGTAACTGAGTCAGGTTTGTAGGCCTCCTTGCTCGCACACGCTTTTTCAGTTCTGCCATCAAATTTTCTATAGGATTGAGGTCGTGGCTTTGTGACGATCACTCCAATACCTTGACTTTGTTGTCCTGACTTTGTTGTGGCAAAAGCCATTTTGCCACAACTTTGGAAGTATGCTTGCTGTTTAAAGGCACAGTCAACTTAGTGTATGTAAACTTCTGACCCACTGGAATTGTGATACAGTGAATTATAAATGAAATAATCTGTCTGTAAACAATTGTTGGAAAAATTATCTGTGTCATGTAGATGTCCTAACCGACTTGCCAAAACTATAGTTTGTTAACAAGAAATTTGTGGAGTGGTTGAAAAATGAGTTTTAATGACTCTAACCTAAGTGTATATAAACTTCCGACTTCAACTGTAGACACACCCTATGTGTTTTAATAAAATCAACTATATGCATTGACCTTGTCTGATGCTTTCAGCGCTCTTTGATGAAATAAGACACAAAAGTAACTTCTATTTTCATTTCCAACTATGTAAAAGATAGCCTACATGAAACCAACAAATAAAAACATTGCAGCCTGCAGGTAGAAAATACATATCGTATGAATCACATTGGCTATGCATGGCCTGTATGCAATGAACTTAAAACATTATATCAACTGTTATCTTGGGTTTGGCCTGAAGCTTGCTCTAGCAAACTTGCCACATATAGAATATCAATACGGAACTGGTCAGATGACGTGGATACTAAGCTACAGGACTGTTTTACTAGCACAGACTGGAATATGTTCCAGGATTCATCCAATAGCATTGAGGAATACACCACCTCAGTCATTGGCTTCATCAATAAGTGCATCGATGACATCATCCCCACAGTGACTGTACATACATATCCCAACCAGAAGCCATGGTTTACAGGCAACATCCACATCAAGCTAAAGGCTAGATCTGCCGCTTTCAAGTAGCGGGAGACTAATCGCTTAGAAGAAATCCCGCTATGCCTCAGACGAACCGTCAAACAAGCAAAGCGTCAATACAGGATTAAGATTGAATCCTACTACACCAGCTCTGATGCTCGTCGGATGTGGCAGGGCTTGAAAACTATTACAGAATACAAAGGGAAACCCAGACGTGAGCTGCCCAGTGACGCGAGCCTACCAGACGAGGTAAATGCCTTTTATGCTCATTTCGAGGCAAGCAACACTGAAGCATGCACAAGAGCACCAGCTGTTCTGTATGACTGTATGATAACGCTCTCGGTAGCCGATGTGAACAAAACCTTTAAACAGGTCAACATTCATAAAGCCACTGGGTAAGACGGATTACCGGGACGTGTACTCAAACCATGCGTGGACCAACTGTCAAGTGTCTTCATTGACATTTTCAACCTCTCCCTGACTGAGTCTGTAATACCTACATGTTTCAAGCAGACCACCATAGTCCCTGTGCCCAAGGAAGTGAAGGTAACCTGCCTAAATGATTACCGCCCCGTGGCACTCATGTCGGAAGCCATGAAGTGCTTTGAAAGGCTGGTCATGGCTAACATCAACAGCATTCTCCTGGACACACTTGACCCACTCCAATTCGCATACCGCCCCAACAGATCCACAGATGACGCAATCTCAATCGCACTCCACACTGCCCTTTCTCACTTGGACAAAAGGAACACCTATGTGAGAATGATGTTCATCGACTACAACTCAGCGTTCAACACCATAGTGCCCACGAAGCTCATCACTAAGCTAAAGACTCTGAGACTAAACACCTCCCTCTGCAACTGGATCCTGGACTTCCTGACGGGCCGCCCCCAGGTGGTAAGAGTAGGCAACAATACGTCTGCCACGCTGATCCTTAACACTGGGGCCCCTCAGGGGTGTGTACTTAGTCCCCTCCTGTATTCCCTGTTCACCCACGACTGCGTGGCCAAACACGACTCCAACACCATCATTAAGTTTGCTGATGACACCACATGGTAGGCCTGATCACCAACAACGATGAGACGGCCTATAGGGAGGAGAATAGAGAACTGGCAGTGTGGTGTCAGGACAACAACCTCTCCCTCAATGTGAGCAAGACAAAGGAGCTGATCGTGGACTACAGGAAAAGGCGGGCCGAACAGGCCCCCATTAACATTGACGGGGCTGTAGTGGAGCAGTTTGAGAGTTTCAAGTTCCTTGGTGTCCACATCACCAATGAACCATCATGGTCCAAACATGCCAAGACAGTCGTAAAGAGGGCACGACAAAACCTTTTCCCCCTCAGGAGACTGAAAAGATTTTGCATGGGCCCCCAGATCCTCAAAATTGTCAGAGACTCCAGTCACCCAAGTTATAGACTGTTTTCTCTGCTCCCGCACGGCATGTGGTACCGGAGCGCCAAGTCTAGGACCAAAAGCCTCCTCAACAGCTTCTACCCCAAGCCATTAGACTGCTGAGCATTTCATAAAAATCGTACACTGCTGCTACTCGCTGTTTGTTTGCATAGTCACTCCGCCCCCACCTACATGTACCTCAACTAGTCTGTACCCCAGCACACTGACTTACTTATTGTGTTACTTTTTATTATTACATTTTATTTTTACCTACTTGGTGAATATTTTCTTGAACTGCACTGTTGGTTAAGGGCTTGTAAGTAAGCATTTCACGGTGAAGTCTACACTTGTATTCGACGCATGTGGCAAATAAAGTTTGATTTGATTTACAGCGCCAATGAACTTGGGTCAGACACAGCTGTAGGTTATTTGCACAAGGGATAAGAAGTAATCAGGTGGGCCTATTTTGTGATGTTTCCACTGGATCAGAGCACGCTGAGTGGTTATGGAAAGGGAGAGCGGTGGAAAGATTTTTCAGGTACATTGAGGAACTATTGTTATTATCAATGGATGGAAAAACAGACTTTGTTTGCTTGCTGTTTGAGGTGACGAAAACATTACTTTGAGAAGCTCCACAGGTCATTAGTGGTGGTGCATTAAGCCAATCAGAAATACTACCAAATCCCCAAATGTGCACATTTATATGCCTACATTTGCGCGCAGGACATGTAGCCTATAGGCCTACTTCTATGCGTAATCAGGTGCATGTCCTTACAAAATTCATAAATTGAATGCAATTAACTTAAACTTGTTTCTCACAGGTGTAGCATAGGTTGTCCGCTCTGCAAACAACGTATCCACTCTGACAATGAGAACGGTAAAGACCTGAATAAGAATATAAGCTATTGAATGCATTAACAGAAATTACCGTAAGCAAAAAAATAAGTTATAGGAATTAACGGTAAATTCACTACTGGTGATATACACCGTATATACAAAAGTATGTGGACACCCCTTCAAATGAGTGGATTTGGCTATTTCAGCCACACCCGTTGCTGAGATGTTTATCAAACATTGGCAGTAGAATGGCCTTACTGAAGAGCTCAGTGACTTTCAACGTGGCACTATCATAGGATGCCACCTTTCCAACAAGTCAGTTCGACAAATTTCTGCCCTGCTAGACCTGCCCAGGTCAACTGTAAGTGCTGTTATTGTGAAGTAGAAATGTCTAAGAGAAACAACGGCTCAGCCGCAAAGTGGTAGGCCACGCAAGCTCACAGAACGGTAGCGCGTAAAAATAATCTGTTCTCAGTTGCAACACTTACTACCAGGTTCCAAACTACACACTGGAAGCAATGTCAGCACAATAACTGTTAGTCGGGAGCTTCATGAAATGGGTTTCCATGGCCGAGCAGCCGCACACAAGCCTAAGATCACCATCCGCAATGCCACGCGTCGGCTGGAGTGGTGTAAAGCTTGCCGTCATGGGACTCTGGAGCAGTGGAAATGCAGGCTCTGGAGTGATGAATCACGCTTCACCATCAGGCAGTCCCACAGACAAATCTGGGTTTGGCGGATACCAGGAGCAGCAAAGGGGGGAACCAACTCTATATTAATGCCCATGGTTTTGTAATGAGATGTTCGACGAGCAGGTGTCCACATTCTTTTGGTCATGTAGTGTATGTAATGGGGAACTAACAATGAAAGGCAAACAATTCACACGATGAATTATGAAACAATGAATGTGCACAAATTGGCAGGAGGGAGCGCATTATGGAGTGAGATATGCATTGTGCATCTTAGCCACACTCCTTCTTCTTGGACTGTGCCATCCCCACGGCCTCCGCAATGGATTAGTCTCAGCCTCCGCAATGGATTAGTTCACTGAGATGGCCGCGAATAAGACAGGTGTCTTTTGCCATAAAAAATATAGATATATTTGCTACTGCTCGACTAAAAACAATCTTGGTCGACAGCCTATCGACCAAATGTTTGACCAGTCGACTAATTGGTGTCAGCCCTTTTTAAGATTCATGGGGCCCCACAGTAAAAGTTGTAATTTGAACCAAATCACTACGATTCTCTGCTTTTTACAGAGACCGGTAGTCAGTATATTACCACGACTGTGTCTTCTCCTACTATGCCAACAACCTTTGCATCCACCCTTTTTGCAAAGCTCATCCTACGAGAGCCAGGTAAAGCCGATTTATATGTCTATATTAGGTGTTTTAGCGGATAAGACAGAAACCAAAACAAATGGACCCAAATGTACTGTATATGTTGTGTGCATATATAACTGTATTTGATACCTGTATAATTCCTCAGATATATTCCAAACTCCAAGGACTCATTTGAATTTACTACAGGGGTGTGAGTTTCAGAACACGTACATGTGTTGAAGAGTGAAACTCCTCTAATGCTTTCCGAACACAAAGACACCAGTGATCATGACGTTGATAGTCCACCTCCTAAGAAGGCTCACTATTTAAGAGATCGTACTGCTCCGACGTGACAATAAAATGCCACCTGTTAGGTGCCCCTAAGTGCCACCTGTTACAAAATGTGTAGGGACACACTTGCAAGGGTATTGTCTGAGATTCCTCAAAGACATCGACTCGGGTCTTGGCCTAATTAATTCCAAAGACTAATCAGGGGAGCCAATAATTGCCAGGAGCATTTCAAAGTAACAAGGGGAGAAGGGAGAAAATGTATTTGCCTTCGAGGTAGCATTGATCTGAGGAGTAAAAAAGAGGAGTGTTAAATTAATGCCTTCACAGAGAGAAACAGGGCCAATGGAGAACTGTGGGGTTTAGCCACATGGAGAGATCCAACAACCCAAGGAGAAGAAAGGCACAGCTGAGTCGCCGACCATGCCACTGCATACATGGAAAAGGCTAGTTAGTGAGATTCTAATCGACTAGATCTCCTTCTGCCTCACAAAACGTGCTAATGTCATAAAGCGCCTCGTCTTGCCTCGCTCTATCGACGTTCTGCTCATTCAATTTGGCTGCTTATAAAACTCAGTTATGCATATTTATTTGAATGCTTTTTAAACTTTGCATCGACGTGTAGCACGATGAAGAAGCACTTGCTGGGCTCATTAATAAATTGTATCGTGACTGACACACAGTGAGGCTTTTGGGATTGGGCTTTACACTCTTTGAAGCAGAGAAACAAAGGGAATATTTACCAGATCACGTGGGTTGGTCCCTGCCGCTTAGTGGATCAGAAGGAATTAACACATCAGCAAGGAGAGTCATGCAGACCGGAGTCAAGGGTGTGTGTGTGTGTGTGCGTGCGTGCGTGCGTGTCAGAGGTCAAGGTGCCAGGCGGATAGTTGGAACGACTCCATTTGTTCCTCTTGTTGCCATGGCACAAGTCTTCATGAGTCTGACTTCCTGATTGGTGGATTGGAATGTGTGACTTCAAGTGGACATTTTAAAGAACTGGAAGAGAGAGTGTTCATAGCTGTACAGTATATTTTGTGCTAGCTACCTTTCTCTCTCAAAGTGGCTCCATGGCCTGGTGTCCCTACCGTAGTAATGAGGTGGCCCCAGTCTTCAGTTTCAGCTCTCGTAAATCAGATCACATAGATCCAAATCCTGTCTGGCTGGCAGTGGCAGGGCTTTTTCTGTCTCTTGATCTTTAAGAACAACTGTCAATAACGCCCACAGCAATGCCACAGCAATGCCACAGCAATGCTTGATGTGGTAATCTCCCTAGTCCAGTAAATACAGGTAATAAGCACACATTAGGAGGAAAACAACCTATGCCTTTTCAGTTATTTACCTCATCCACTGTGTGATGGCAGTGGTTTCTGCCTTTTTATGCCAGAAAGACCCATGAGTTATTCCAAATTGTACTAAAGGCAAAGCCAGGAAAAACCTGTCTTCCCAGGGCAGAAAGGGCTATGTGACCTGAGGGTTCACTTAGACCCATTACGGGAGCTACTAGCTACACAGAACTGATGTTCACATCAGCGCGTCACACAGGCTCAAGCAGAGCAGGATGAGACTGCATAAAAACAAGCGGATGTAATATTCATGTCTCCTGGGTTTTGTTGTTTCTCTCTATCATTAGCCACTGGTCTGGCGTAGGGATCTTCAAAAAAGCAACACCACAGTTGTGGCTCACCAGTATTGCTGTTTGCTCCCTTTTTAAGTTTGAGATATTCAGAGAGAGAGGGAGACTGTCTGGCTGACTGGAAATGGCTAAGCTTAAAACGCACGGATGGATGCACACACACACGTTGACACTCGCAGACACACATACATTCACACACACACACACACACGCCCACACACTCACTCACCCTCACACCATTCGTTATTCATGGCGTTGCAGTGTAGGCTGGTGGTGCGTTGGTTGTGTCGTGTCCAACAGTTTGGTTACAGGCTGTTTTGGCCTCTTATTGCAGTCCTCATAGATGGCCAGATTCACACTTTGAAAAACACTGTGTGAATTAAGAGAATGTAACACCGCCACAAAGTTTTGGAGGATTCTGACATTTGGAAGTTCATTGAGACTTTGCTTAATTATTGAATCTATTGTTAACGCCGATGTAGTGGCACTCAGTATTTGACATTTTCATTCAGTTGATCGACTATTTAATCAACCCTTTCATTTCAACGATCATTGATTTCAAAACAAACCTTGAATTGTCGTAAAGACTGAAATAGCTTCTTTCTGCAGAGAGAGAGCGAGAGAGTCACAAGACGTCTGCTTCTTCCATGCCACAGACACACTGATGGCCCGTTATTATGTTGTTTCCCTGTCAAACTTTCTGAAATAACCTTTTCATGTCGTTTTCTCAATTCTTCAGAGATAATGGCAAACGTGTCCTTTCCAGAGGCATGAGAAATCTGGCTTTTCGGGAGTTGGGACTTGGCCTTCAACCAATAGGGCTAACTAGTTATGCCTCTGATCATCTTATTAGTATTTAATTTTTGGAAAGTAAGAAAAGTGCCCTGCGGTGATGTTAAAATATAGAACTCTAACTTCATCTTTATTTATCATTAGTGGAGAGTATATACCCTTTCCTCACTCCCCTGAAGTGGCCCATTTCTTGCTGGCGATTGTGTATAGTTCATTCTATTTAGTTTTTGCAAGTTCCGACATACATTTTTTTAGTGCACAGTGTTGCCTAACTCTTTATTTGCTTTCTCAATGGCCCCAATTCCACTGCTGTCGATTCCATTATATCTAGTTCATTCTATTCCGTTTTCAAAAGTTCCCGAAATTCCCGACACCGTGCATTTTTCAGAGTGCTACTCAACCTCTGAGCACCTCATGTTATTTATAACAGACATCACTCAACATATGCCACCCAGAGGGTCCTAGCCGTCTGCCTCCCCACCCAGAGGGACTTTAACTAGCTCTTGAGTGAAATGACAGCTAATTGAGGTGGCCCCTCTCTGGCCTGAGTGCTAGCAGAGGACACACAGCTTTCAACCACCATCTGTGAAATGACTCGTCATAATCAAAAGAAAATGATAGAGTGCGGGAGGGCGGTGGATGGAGACATCAAGAGAAATGTAACGGGAAGATGGTCCTCTTTGACAAGTGGTTTAGATTTGGTATATTTATCTTATTTGTTTATTTATTTATCTGCCGCTGTAGAGAGGAAGCGGCCGAGGGGTCAAGTTCAGGCACTAGTAAACTACAACTAGACCAGAGTTCCAGTGCTCATCAGTAGCTATGATAGTCTCCTTAGAATAGTGACTCTGGTATGAGTGTTTTTCTCTCAGTATGGTGTTTTTCGTAGATTCCCTTTAAGTCTTTATTCTCTCACAGCCTCTTGCCTGTCCACAGGGAGAGAGGGAGAGGGAACACCACCACACAACCTGCTGCAGCATGAATGTCAAATATTCATAAGAGACCTCGTCTCAACATCTGTTCACACAACAATAAACTGGACATATGTCAGACGCTCATTTGCATCCCCGCTCAGTGCTCAGAAACGTGAGTGACTGAGTAGCTGACCGACAGATGGACGCACAATGAAGGAATGAGTACAGCCCAATTAAACACTGCTCCTGCCAGGGGAGAAAAGGTCATTGAATGAAATGTCATAACACAACAACATTGCAACAAGGCTGGTTTCTCCTGGCTGCCATTTTTTTTAAATCCGAAATGTGTCGCTGTCTGGGACACTTTTTTTCCCTCCCCATTTTTCTGAGAACCGCGGCGTCCGGCTAGATTTAACGCATTGTTGTTTATGCACTCTGAAGTCTTTTTTGAAAAGCCTGTCATAAACACAGACAGACACAGACAGGGCTTTGTAATGAACTTCCAGATTTCACTGAAATGGAAACACAAAACAAAGACGACCAGTCTCCTGATGGTCTGATTAGCTCCAGAGCTCAGACTCTAAATGTGGGCATTCTCACCATTCAGGTCGGGAGGAAATGGAGATATGTGTTTGATGATGGGGTGTCAGATAGCATGATATTGCCTTTTCCCTGAAGCACCATGGGCCTCTGAAGACGGCACTGCGGGACTTTCACAGTAGCAGACCTCATTCTGGGAAGCTGCCTCTTATCAGCGCCAGTGATCGTGTGGCCGTGGATATAATATAAGATCAGTAAGGCAAGAGGCAACCAGTGTAGTCATGCACACAGTCACTGTCTCATATACGTGGGCTGCAAGCACACCCAAGCATGCACGATAAACTGTTTTCTCTGTACTCAATTTATATCTATTTTCCTATTTGCCTCTTTCATTCAAATATACATCTACTGTACATTCACAGTTCTGTGATCACACAAATGGGTAGAGACTGTAAAAAAAGGCTACAGACTACACCTTCTTGGTTACTACACACACCTACACAGATTTTCTTTATAGCTGTGCATTGAATACAGCAGCAGAGCATTATCGCTGAGGTATGGTTTTTGCCCAGAGCATTGCAGTTTAGTTTCCTCACGCCGGCTTAATCAAAGAGAGAGATGAAACGGACAAGAAAAAAGTCAAATGCAGGCAGGCTTTGTCTTCCCTGTTGACATTTAATCAGCCACTCCCAGGAGAGCCAGGCAGATGCTGCTACACTACCTGACCTCTCGTTATTTTGGGGATTGGGTAAAGGTAAAAATAGCTGAGATAGTGTAGTGCAGGGTTTCCCAAACTCGATGCTGGGGTCGCCCCTGGGTGCACGTATTGGTTTTTGACCCAGCACTACACTACTGATTCAAATAACCAAAGCTTGATGAGTTTGTTATTTGAATCAATTGTGTAGTTCAGGTGGGGCCCCAGGACCGATTTTTGTGAAACCCTGGTGTAGCGTTTGCAGGTTTCCTCCTCCTGACTTTGTGCTTTCTGTGCTGAAGCAGAAACAGAACAGAGAGAGGTGGAGGAATACCTGAGTGCTGCAGTCGACTCTGTGTCTCCAGGAATGTATGGGCGTCTCCAGTTGATGTGTAGAGTAGAGCAGCCATCCCTTCTAGTGGTGTGAAACTAAAACAGTGAAACTACCTTGAACTTTCCCTGCTGTCTGATGTATGTCTGAAATGTATGAAGGGAGTTCAAGGTAAGGCTGGGTTTTATGAAAGCTATAACCACCACTCTCTCATCCTCTCCTAGTGCCAACTACAAAAGATGTCTCCCTCTCATCAACCCTGCCTGAGACCACCACTCTCATCACCACCACCACGTTCACAGTCAAAGGTCCAGTTAACACCACGATTCCGGCTGACCCCAGGGATGGGAGAGAGAGAGAGGCGGGTAACCCAGCGGAGGACCCCCATGGGACAGCTGACCCCACCGCCCCAGAGATCCCCCCCACCCCCAGGCGCTTCTGTGAGGGAACAACGAAGAGAGGTATTTCCTGGCCCCAGACACACACTGGAGTCACCGTGGAGAGACCCTGCCCCAAAGGAACCAGAGGTACTATCAGGAACCAGGAGGGCGGGGGGGAGGGAGGGAAGGTGTGTGTGAGGTATGTGTGTGTGTGTGTGTAGTCCTCTGTGTATGAATGTGTTAGTGTTTATTAGTGTGTTTAGACATTGTCTTTCACATAGCCTACCTTACATTGGACAAGGTCCCAAGATGTGATATTCATTACCTACAATATGCTAATAGGGCCAAACAGACAATATAGGAAGATAAAATAAACAGTAAGAGAATGTACAATGTGGTGGCATAAGGGGATGTATATTATCATTGTTTTTTCAATAATATGGAATGCAGACATGTAGGACATCAAGGCTCACAAAGAATACAGTAATATATACGGTACAGAGCAGTGGCGGTCAATGCAGTTTAAGATGAGGGAGGATGATTTTCTTTTCATGAGCATTGCCTTATTTCTATTACAGCATATTGGATGACTCATTCATATTCCATTCACCCAGTTCAATGTAACAGCGATAGGTTTAGGCTACTACATGATACTGAATGTCCCCTATACCTCTCACACTCTTGCATGCATCTAGCTGATATAGGGTGTAATCATTAGCCCAACATCTGCAAATTAGTGTTTCTGTTGGACATATTCAGGTATGTTTATCCCTGTTTTGTTCCATTTGCTTCCATTTTTAAGATTTTTTTTCCCAACAAAACTGGCTAAATGAATACATCCCTGATCACGTGTAAACATAGTTTACTTTCATAGCAGCCACATTTTATTCCCTCTCGGATCTATGCACTCTCCTCCTCTAATCTTTTCCCTTTGCTTGTGGACTTCAATGCACAACACATGACCAGCTGTATGTGACCAGGAGAGAAAATCTTTACAAGCCAAACCATATCAGAACCGCTACACACAGCCTACATCGTTGTCGCTAAAGTAACATCGTAGTCAACAATTAACCTACAATTGTGCAGTGATGTTAGTGTACAGTCAGTAAGCAGTTTAGCACTTACACCGGCAGGCCCTGGTTGTAATAAATGAGTAATACCAATGCTTACCTTAACTTGGAAGAGTTCCAGTGTTGTGTTGAATAGTCATAGCCAGCTAGCTAACATAGCATCCCTCTGTTTGAGCAGGGTGTTTGAGTAGGCTAAACTAGCAAGTTGCATTTGCTAGCTAAGTGAAACGGAAAGGGAAAAAAATGACTCTCTCTCTTGCTTCTCCTTCATTTTGTAAGAAATGAATTTGTTCAAAACTGTTAAAGTATTTTCTTTCTCTTTGAGTCAAGTACTCACCACATTTTATGCACTGCAGTGCTAGCTAGCTGTAGGCTATGCTTTCAGTACTAGATTAATTCTCTGATCCTTTGATTGGGTGGACAACATGTCAGTTCATGCTGCAAGAGCTCTGATAGGTTGGAGGACGTCTTCCAGAAGTCATAATTGCTGTGTAAGTCTATGGAAGGGGATGTGAACCATGAGTCTCCTAGGTTTTGTATTGAAGTCGATGTACCCAGAGGAGGATGGAAGCTAGCTGTCCTCTGGCTACACCATGGTGCTACCCTACAGTGCTGTTGAAGCTACTGTAGGTCTTCATTGCAAAATAGCGTGTTTTTATAAATCATTTGGTGACGTGATTATATTTAGTATCGTTTTATCTAAAAAGGATAACTTTGTAAATGTTACATTTTTTTATTTAATTTATAAAATTCAATGAGGAGGATGGTCCTCCTCTTCCTCTTCTGTGGAGCCTCCACTGGTACAGAGCATCTAATGGCAACTTTATTAATTGACAACCAGCAATTATCCCAGTGGTATATTCAAACCTTTTCAACAGGGAACCCATTTTTTACTGATAGAATTTCTGGGGACCCATTTTTTCCCCCAAGAATTTCTCGCGACCACACCCTACCCCAAATATAATTACACAACGTTTTAAAATCTGTAAAATGTATGTGTATTTTTACTTAAACAAATAACCTTAAATTAATTTAATTTTCAAAAGAAAGCAATAAATAAATGTACTTAATAATGTACACTGCAAGTCCCCTGTCATAACCCCAACTTTGAATACCACTGAATTAGACTATAAGAAGACAGACAATGATTTCTACAGTATAAAGATGAACTGTATGAGAATATCTCACTGTTCAGTGTCCACTTTTAGACAGTACAAAGCTGGCAACCTTTCTGGTTCCTACTGGTCAGCCACTTTTTGCATCATTGCTTTTTTGACCGCGGCTGACCTCAGTTGTTTGTTTTTCCTGAGAAACTTGTTGAGAGGAGGACAGGAATGGTAGGAGGGTGAAGAGTTGGCCTTACCTCTGTTAAATACATTTTTATTTAACCTTTATTTAAACAGGCTATACTCATTGTGATGCAATTTCTTTTGCAAGAGAGAACTGTTCAAGATGGCAGTGGTCAGCAACGTTACAAAAATGTACACAAATAAATGTACACATACATTCAAAACAGACAATATTGTTGTCTTCGTTGTGCATTTCTCCAGGCATCGCCTCCTACCTCTGCACGGTGGCAGGGGGGACCTGGAACCCAAAGGGACCTGACCTCAGCAACTGTACCTCCCACTGGGTCACTCAAGTGGCACAAAAGGTTGGTCAACAATGTCCCCCCGTGGCTCTGGTGACAGCGAGGGAAGGAACAAAACACATCAACTTTCCTCTTCTGCTTTATCTGAAAGGGCACAGTGTATCTGTCATTGTATGGCATCTTGTAGGTTTCAACACTAAATAAGGGGCGTGCCCATACATACACTGTATTCCACTGAATGCCTTATAAATGTAAACAAAATACACATTTAATGCACATTTGTTTATTTTTCTTGCACACTGTGGATTGCTTTCTGTGGGCTATAGCTAGCAGCATTAATATTGATTTGAGTTTAAATCAGTATGTGATACATTACCTGTACAATACCTGACTCTATGATGCCTATCATCCAAAGATGTTTCACCAATGACCATGAGCCTTTTCCTGCTGTGCTATTTTCTTCCTTTATCCACATTAAATCACTATTATAAACTGGGTGGTTCAACCTCTGAATGCTGATTGGCTGACATCCGTGGTATATCAGATCGTATACCACGGGTATGACAAAACATTTATTTTTACTGCTCTAATTACTTTGGTAACTAGTTTATAATAGCAATAATGCACGAGGGTTTGTGGTATATAGCCAATATACCACGGCTAAGGACTGTGTCCAGGCACTTGCTTAAGAACAGCCCGTAGCCGTGGTATATTGGCCATATACTACACCCCCTCTTGACTTATTGCTTAAGTATCCATTGTTAGCACATAGTTAACATAACACATACCAGGTACAGTATTTAGTAGGAAACAAGTAATTAAAAGCTTAAACAGGACCTTTAATATTGCAGTTTTCCCTCCAACTCCAGATCCGTAGTGGGGAGAATGCGGCTAACCTAGCCAATGAGCTGGCCCACCACACGCAGGGTCCAGTGTTCGCCGGTGACATCAGCTCATCAGTGCGTCTCATGGAGCAGCTGGTGGACATCCTGGACGCTCAGCTCCAGGAGCTATGCGAAAAGGACTCAGCTGGGCGTAGCTTCAACAAGGTAATATAAAACAATTTATGTCATTTAGCAGACGATTTGAGTGCATAAATCTGAGTATATGTGACCTCAGGTAGGCTAGTTAGTACGAGAGCCGTACATTGTATTAACATATACGTATACATACGCATATCTCTGGGTGGGTAGTATTTCCTCCTCTCCTGCCCTCGCTTTGCTCCACCTTTGACTCTACATAGGTTAAGCCACTCATTAGCCCTCCCCGCACTTTTCCTTCCAGGTGATGTTAGGGGGAGGAGGGGGAGGAGAGGCCGGCCCAGCCCATAGGGGGAGCTGTGGCTGTGGAGAGGGAGGAAGCTCATTCTTCCAGCCCCACCTCTTTTTAGTAATTACTGGGTTCTGAAACGCAGCCTTCTCACCTGGCAGCTCTGACTTAGAGCTGATGGATAGCAGCCCCCCGCTAGCCAACACAAATAATAACTCCTCTCCACCATCACACACTTCTAAAACCAAAGTTGCGCCCCTGGCGACAGTCATATGGAAAAATGTATTACGGTTTTACAGTGCTATTCAGAACCTAAAAGTGAAATGATTTGGACCAAAAGGCACCAGGGTAGTGTTGTCTTTGTTACTTTTGGGTTAGCTAGTCCTAGACTGAATCTTTCTGTCTATGTTCTGGCTGTACTCTCTTAAAACTGCACAGTACTATACTCCTGCAGCCACGATGTAGCTAGCTGTGGGAATAATGAAGCAGTTTCCTTTGACGGAGACGGAGACCATTCAACAAAAGGCTCGACAATAAAACCCAAAGCCATCATACTGTTATAACCTCAGTGCCATGGAATCCAAATGACCATCTCTTGCTTTGTTTATTTTCTCAATGCTTTATAAAACATCGTTAATGCAAAGCGTAGGAATTTTATCTCAGCGATTCCCCATCTACAACGCTATGTTGTACAGCTCTGTCTTGGCCGGCCAAGCCCTTGTAGTTATGTAAGCTAGATGCAGCTTCCCGAAACACATTTTAGAATGTGCTGCATAATATACAGTGAGCTTCTTATTTCATCTACCTAACATAAGGTTTATATATTATAATTTCCATCCTGATTCAAGTTGGGTAAGTGGTGTATTTTAGGATATCTGTTTTCTAAAGACATAGACTAACCTCCTTTTCCCTCCAAGCTCTTTTGCTTCCTAATAGTATGCCTCTTGTTCTTAATCCTCACTTTGTGTTAAAAAGCTTCAAAAGAGAGAGAGGACTTGCAGGGCATATATGAAGGTACTGTATACCTGCTGGTTCCACATAGACACCGTTGCCTCTTAAAGTATCCACAATATGCTCAGTAGCATGAAACATTGGTGTCTGTCTGTCTGTGATTATCTGCTGGCTTGTCTGTATGCACAACACATCTGCTTCTCCACCTGTCTCTCTGCTTGTGCATCTGCCAGCCTGTCTATCTGCCTGTGTGTCTGCTAGCCTGACGGTATGTCCATCTATCTCTCTACCCTCAACTCACCTGTCTGTCTGGTCTGTCGATCTGCCTGCCTGTCTGTCTGTCAATATCTCTGCCTGTCTGTCTGTAAGTCAATATTTCTCCTATCTCTTATCTCTCTCTATTCCCCTCCCTCTTTGTGCGTTGTATGAGTAATTGCCTTCCCACGGCCGTAATTGTAGCTCCCTGTCAGCCAGAAGTTTGATCAAAGTGGCAGTGTACTCAGTTTTTCACTTGCTTACGCTTTACCATTTCCAGGCTCTCCTTGTTCCTCCTCTCGCTGACAAAAGTGCCAATTTTTGTGTTTGTTTGATGGATTCATTTTCAGTCCCATTAATGTGTTTGTGTTCATATAGGATTTGTTGGGTCTTTTCATTCCTTTCTCTCTTCATGCCATTTTCCTTTCCTCAGAGTTTATAATCTGAGAGCAGTTCCTGTTGAAAGAAGCGGTTCTGACGTAAACACACAGTGGGCCTGCCTTGCACGAAACAAACCAGCCTTCTCAGACCTCTGTCTCTCTCTTTAGTCTCTATATTTGACTGGTGGGAGCATTCTTTACCATGCGTGAGGTCTCTTTTACTGTGAGAAATTGGGATACACTGCATGTCACCGTCAACTTGATTTAACGGTGTCTTCTTTATTCATCAATAGGCAATGTAAGTGAAGTCAGCACCACCACCACCACCCAAGCATTTCCTGCTCACTGTAGGGCATCTTGGGTAACACCCTTGTGATTGGTGTGTGGTGGGGCCGCCACCCAGGCGAGAATTATATTAATTAAAGAGGACTCAATCAGAACAGAGTTTTTTTTTTTTCTTCTAATGCTGCCACAAATTAAGGACATCGATTATTTGTATTTATTTTTTGTTCCTCATTCTTCATGCCTACAAAGAAGGGGGTACTCACCAGGAGGGTGGACCATTGAGTGTTGATTTGTTTGCCTGGGGTGTAACGGCATTAGCCCTGAAATCACTACTGCTACTCTGACTCCTTCACTCTCTTCCTATCCTATCCAACTCTGACTGGGCTGTAGGCATATCATAGCTCTAGGTAATAATGGTAGCCAGCCGTGTGGTTGGTTTACTTGTTGTGGTGATTGGTTAATCATCAGTCTGGTGTGATAGCAAGGGACTACAGTGTTTATTCGCCCCACTGGTTAATCCAGACAAAAGGGTAATTGTGCCTATGGTCAATTAGCGTGTGTGTGGATGATAATCACAGCTTTGCACTAATTGGTACATTGAGTGACTGTTGTTATTGGCTAATTACCACTATAGTGTAGCCTGGGCCTCTGCTGTGGTTAATGTCACCTGTGGTTAAATTGTCACTGGTTTATCGGGTCATGGGTTGATATGGATTTGTGGGGAAATTATGCTGCTGGATATGTTTATCTGTAGGGGTAGCGCTGCTGTGTGGGTATGGATATCAGCTATATGGGAGTCATCAATGGGCTAGCGTTAGTGCTGCTGTGTGGGTATGGATATCAGCTATATAGGAGTCATCAATGGGCTAGCGTTAGTGCTGCTGTGTGGGAATGGATATCAGCTATATGGGAGTCATCAATGGGCTAGCGTTAGTGCTGCTGTGTGGGTATGGATATCAGCTATATGGGAGTCATCAATGGGCTAGCGTTAGTGCTGCTGTGTGGGAATGGATATACAGTGCATTCGCAAAGTGTTCAGACCTCTTTTTTCCCACATTTTGTTACGTTACAGCCTTATTCTAAAATCGCAACAAAAAATGATCCCTCATAAATCTAACCACAATACCCCATAATGACAAGCAAAAACTCTTATTTTTTTATTTTAGCAAATGTATTAAAAAAATATACACTGCTCAAAAAAATAAAGGGAACACTTAAACAACACAATGTAATTCCAAGTCAATCACACTTCTGTGAAATCAAACTGTCCACTTAGGAAGCAACACTGATTGACAATAAATTTCACATGCTGTTGTGCAAATGGAATAGACAAAAGGTGGAAATTATAGGCAATTAGCAAGACACCCCCAAAAAAGGAGTGATTCTGCAGGTGGTGACCACAGACCACTTCTCATTTCCTATGCTTCCTGGCTGATGTTTTGGTCACTTTTGAATGCTGGCGGTGCTCTAACTCTAGTGGTAGCATGAGACGGAGTCTACAACCCACACAATTGGCTCAGGTAGTGCAGTTCATCCAGGATGGCACATCAATGCGAGCTGTGGCAAGAAGGTTTGCTGTGTCTGTCAGCGTAGTGTCCAGAGCATGGAGGCGCTACCAGGAGACAGGCCAGTACATCAGGAGACGTGGAGGAGGCCGTAGGAGGGCAACAACCCAGCAGCAGGACCGCTACCTCCGCCTTTGTGCAAGGAGCAGCACTGCCAGAGCCCTGCAAAATGACCTCCAGCAGGCCACAAATGTGCATGCGTCAGCATATGGTCTCACAAGGGGTCTGAGGATCTCATCTCGGTACCTATTGGCAGTCAGGCTACCTCTGGCGAGCACATGGAGGGCTGTGCGGCCCCACAAAGAAATGCCACCCCACACCATGACTGACCCATCTCCAAACCGGTCATGCTGGAGGATGTTGCAGGCAGCAGAACGTTCTCCACGACATCTCCAGACTCTGTCACGTCTGTCACATGTGCTCATGTGCTCCATGTGAACCTGCTTTCATCTGTGAAGAGCACAGGGCGCCTGTGGCGAATTTGCCAATCTTGGTGTTCTCTGGCAAATGCCAAACGTCCTGCACCCTCATGGAGTCTGTTTCTGACCGTTTGAGCAGACACATGCACATTTGTGGCCTGCTGGAGGTCATTTTGCAGGGCGCTGGCAGTGCATCTCCTTGCACAAAGGCGGAGGTAGCGGTCCTGCTGCTGGGTTGTTGCCCTCCTATGGCCTCCTCCACGTCTCCTGATGTACTGGCCTGTCTCCTGGTAGCGCCTCCATGCTCTGGACACTACGCTGACAGACACAGCAAACCTTTTTGCCACAGCTCGCATTGATGTGCCATCCTGGATGAGCTGCACTACCTGAGCCACTTGTGTGGGTTGTAGACTCCGTCTCATGCTACCACTAGAGTGAGAGCACCGCCAGCATTCAAAAGTGACCAAAACATCAGCCAGGAAGCATAGGAACTGAGAAGTGGTCTGTGGTCACCACCTGCAGAATCACTCCTTTTTTGGGGGTGTCTTGCTAATTGCCTATAATTTCCACCTTTTGTCTATTCCATTTGCACAACAGCATGTGAAATTTATTGTCAATCAGTGTTGCTTCCTAAGAGGACAGTTTGATTTCACAGAAGTGTGATTGACTTGGAGTTACATTGTGTTGTTTAAGTGTTCCCTTTATTTTTTTGATCACTTTTACATAAGTATTCAGCCCCTTTACTCAGTACTTTGTTGAAGAACCTTTGGCAGTAATTACAGCCTTGAGTCTTCTTGGGTATGACGCTACAAGCTTGGCACACCTGTATTTGGAGAGTTTCTTCCATTCTTCTCTGCAGATCCTCTCAAGCTCTGTTAGGTTGGATGGGGAGCGACGCTGCACAGCTATTTTCAGGTCTCTCCAGAGATGTTTGATCGGGTTCAAGTCCTGGCTCTGGCTGGGCCACTCAAGGACATTCAGAGACTTGTCCCGAAGCCACTCCTACGTTGTCTTGGCTCTGTGCTTAGGGTCGTTGTCCTGTTGGAAGGTGAACCTTCGCCCCAGTCTGAGGTCCTGAGCGCTCTGGAGCAGGTTTTTATTAAGGATCTCTCTGTACTTTGCTCTGTTCATATTTCCCTTGATCCCGACTAGTCTTCCAGTCCCTGCCGCGGAAAAACATCCCCACAGCATGATGCTGCCTCCACCATGCTTCACCATAGGGATGGTGCCAGGCTTCCTCCAGACGTCACGCTTGACATTCAGGCGAAAGAGTTCAGTCTTGGTTTCATCAGACTAGAGAATCTTGTTTCTCATGGTCTGAGAGTCCTTTGATGCATTTTGGCAAACTCCAAGTGGGCAGTCACGTGCCTTTTACTGAGGAGTGGCTTCCATGTGGACACTCTACCATCAAGGCCTGATTGGTGGAGTGCTGCAGAGATAGTTGTCCTTCTGGAAGGTTCTCCCGTCTCCACAAAGAAAGTCTAGAACTCAGAGTGACCATCGGGTTATTGTTCACATCCCTGACCAAGGCCCTTCTCCCCCGATTGTTCAGTTTGGCCGGGCGGCCAGCTCCAGGAAGAGTTTTAGTGGTTCCAAACTTCTTCAATTTAAGAATGATGGAGGCCACTTTGTTCTTGGGGACCTTCAATACTGCATAAATGTTTTGGTACCCTTCCCCAGATCTGTGCCTCGACATAATCCTGTCTTGGAGCTCTACAGACAATTCCTTCAACCTCATCGCTTGGTTTTTGCTCTGACATGCACTGTCAACTGTGGGACCTTATATAGACAGGTGTACACCTTTCCAAATGATGTCCAATTAATTGAATTTACCGCAGGTGGACTCCAATCAAGTTGTAGAAACATCTCAAGAATGATCCGTCAAAAGAGGATGCACCTGAGCAAAATTTCGATTGTAAATACAGTACCAGTCAAAAGATTAGAAAAACCTATTCATTCAAGGGATTTTCTTTGTTTTTACTATTTTCTACATTGTAGAATAATAGTGAAGACATCAAAACTATGAAATAACGCAAATGGAACCAAAAAAAGAGTTAAACAATTCCAAATATATTTTAGATTCTTCAAAGTAGCCACCCTTTGTTTTGATGACAGCTTTGCACAGTCTTAGCATTCTCTCAACCAGCTTCACCTGGAATGCTTTTCCAACAGTCTTGAAGGAGTTTGCACATATGCTGTGCACATGTTGGCTGCTTCTCCTTCACTCTGCGATCCAACTCATCCCAAACCATCTCAATTGGGTTGAGGTCGGATGATTGTAGAGGCCAGGTCATCTGATGCAGCATTCCATCACTCTCCTTCTTGGTCAAATAGCCATTACACAGCCTGGAGGTGTGCTGGGCCATTGTCCTGTTGACAAACAAATGATAGTCCCACTAAGCGCAAACCAGATGGGATGGGGGTATCACTGCAGAATGCTATGTTAGCCATGCTGGTTAAGTGTGCCTTGAATTCAAAATAAATCACCGACAATGTCACCAGCAAAGCACCATCACACCTCCCATTGCTTCATGGTGGGAATCACACATGCGGAGATCATCCGTTCACCTGCTCTGCGTCTCACAAAGACACGGCGGTTGGAACCAAAAATCTCAAATTTAGACTCATCAGACCAAAAGACAGATTTTCACTGGTCTAATGTCTATTGCTTGTGTTTCTTGGCCCAAGCAAGTCTCTTGTTCTTATTGTTGTCCTTTAGTAGTGGTTTCTTTGCAGCAATTCAACCACGAAGGCCTGATTCACACAGTCTCCTCTGAACATTTGATGTTTAGATGTGTCTGTCACTTGAACTCTGTGAAGCATTTATTTGGGCTGCAATCTGAGGTGCAGTTAACTCGAATGAACATCCTCTGCAACAGAGGTAACTCTGTGTCTTCCTTTCCTGTGGCGGTCCTCATGAGAGCCAGTTTCATCATAGCGCTTGATGGTTTTAGCGTCTGCACTTGAAGACACTTTCAAAGTTCTTGAAATGTTCCGTATTGACTAACCTTCATGTCTTAAAGTAATGATGGACTGTCGTTTCTCTTTGCTTATTTGAGCTGTTCTTGCCATAATATGGACTTGGTCTTTAACCAAATAGTGTTATCTTCTGTATACCACCCCTACCTTGTCACAACAATATTTGTTTTTATTTAACTAGGCAAGTCCGTTCAGAACAAATTCTTATTTACAATGACGGCCTACCCCGGCAAAACCCGGACGATGCTGGGTCAATTGTGCGGCGCCCTATGGGACTCCCAATCACGGCTGGATGTGATACAGCCTGAATTCAAACCAGGGACTGTAGTGACGCCTCTTGCACTGAAATGCAGTGCCTTAGACCGCTGCGCCACTCAGGAGCCCTATAACACAACTGATTGTCTCAAATGCATTAAGAAGGAAAGAAATTCCACAAATTAACTTTTAAGAAGGCACACCTGTTAATTGAAATGCATTCCAGGTGACTACCTCATGAAGTTGGTTGAGAGAATGCCAAGAATGTGCAAAGCTGTCATCAAGGCAAAGGGTGGCTACTTTGAAGATCTCAAATATAAAATATATTTGTTTAACACTTTTTTGCTTACTACATGATTCCGTATTGTATTATTATTTCTTAGTTTTTATGTCTTCACTATTATTCTACAATGTCGAAAATAGTAAAAATAAAGAAAATCCCTGGAATGAGTAGGTGTGTCCAAACTTTTGACTTGTACTGTATGTAAATAAGGTATTTCTGTTTTTATTTTTAAGAAATGTAGGAAATGTGTCTAAAAACCTGTTTTTGCTTTGTCATTATGGGGTATTGAGTGTAGATTGATAACAAAAAATATATGTAATCTATTTTAGAATAAAGCTGTAACGTAACAAAATATGGAAAAAGGGAAGGGGTCTGTATACTTTCCGAATGCACTGTAGATAAGCTACATGGGAGTCATCAATGGGGCTAGCGTTAGCGCTGCTGTGTGGATATGGATATAGATAGATATGCTAAGGTACATGGAAGTTGTGAACTCCCCTGCACAGGGTCACAGTGACCTCCATTTTGATCAACATTTGATACTTTTTCTCGTGAGGGTTTGGAATGTTTTGCTTACTTGCTGCTTATCAGCCAAGCAGGAAATGAAAGGATTGCCATTGAAAACAAGCAGAATTATGCCCTTCTTTACTTTGACTGCTACCCATGAAACAAATGGATTCATTTTCTTGATAACATTTTCCCCTCTAGGAAGGAAAAGCTGCACATTTCAAGGCCATAATGACCAGATCCTGTTATGGAATATATTTATTGTTAGCGAAGAGGAAGATAATTGCTCTTTGGGAAAAATAAGATATTAAAGAACAGGAACTGAGAGAGTACTATTGTGGAAGAACTGCTCCATTCATTTGAAAAACATTTGGTTTGTGTTTGAACTTCCCCTCTGGCACAGTTTTGTTATTCAAAAGAAAATAAATGGGTCTAAACCAGGGAAGTGGGGAGACAACATCCTGTAGTTTTATTCTGTGACCACCATGCCATCTTTAAGTGATGTTTTAATTTGAATGAATCTTCATATCATCTTTTATTTCCAGTGACGTTATTTGTTGAATTTTTTGGGTTGTCGCTTGTCCTTACTTGCCATCAGCATCATATGCTTTTCTTGCCCCCTTTCTGCCTGTATGCTGCAGGCATTAGTAGAAGTTATGAGGTATAAATTTTTTTTAAAGTGACAAAGGTCTGACATTTGACTTGTTTCCACGGATACAGGCCATTGTGGATACGGTTGACAACCTCCTGAGGCCGGAAGCCCTGAAGTCCTGGGAAGACATGAATTCCACGGAGCAAACGCACGCCGCCACCATGTTACTGGATACCCTGGAGGAAGGAGCCTTCATCCTTGCCGACAACCTGATTGAACCCGCTGTAGTCAAAGTGCCTGCAGACAACATAAGTATGTTTTTTTCTTCTACCCCCCCTGCCCATCACTCGTAAAAAGGAAAAACTAGACAGACACGTCTGCCAGTTACAATCCACAGTTTTAATTATTATTTTCCTTTGTATTATCTCCCCCTGTCTTGGAAGAAAATTACTTTGACCTCAGTACTAAAATTGCCTTTTTTTCTACAGTTTGTTATGTTCAAGGAAGTGGAAGTTAACATTCACAACCATTCTGTAGAAACATACTTCTGCTAGGCCCCAGGGCTTCTTTTCCATGGGCTTATTCATTCTAGACAAGAACCTGGACAGCTATTCCTCCAGGGGAGAGGCAAAGTGGTTTTTAGAAAGACCAAATTTAGTTGAAGTCACAGTAGGAGGTTTGATGTCTCGCTCAGCGCCAGGCAAGCTAATATGTTCTCACAGGCAGTTTATTAGCAATGTGATCTCATTCATTTAAGTCAGCTTTGTGCAGTGAACTGTCATTTTCCCTACACAAGCCTCTTTGTTGCCATGGTTATGAGTTCCCTGCTGCCTTTTTCTTGCATAGTTAAGTAGGGGCATTGAATTTGTTCTGCAAGATGAACTGTCTGGTCTTCTCATGGAAAATCAATTGAATCATTTGATACACTACACGACTAAAAGTATGTGGACACCTGCACGCACGAGCATCTCATTCCAAAATCATGAGCAGTCGGCGTTCCAATTCATCCCAAAGGTGTTCGATGGGGTTGAGGTCAGGGCTCTGTGCAAGCCAGTCAAGTTTTTCCACACTGATCTCGACAAACCATTTCTGTATGGACCTCGCTTTGTGCACAGGGGCATTGTTATGCTGAAACAGGAAAGGGCCTTCCCCAAACTGTTGCCACAAAGTTGGAAGCACAGAATCGTCTAGAATGTCATTGTGTGTTGTAGCGTTAAGATTTCCCTTAGCCTAGCCCGAACCATGAACCACAGCCCCAGACCATTATTCCTCACCCACTAAACTTTACAGTTGGCGCTATGCATTGGGGCAAGTAGTTTTCTCCTGGAATTCGCCAAACACAGATTTGTCCGTCGGACTGCCAGGTGGTGAAGCGTGATTAATCACTCCAGAGAACGCATTTCCACTGCTCCAGTCCAAAGGTGGCAAGCTTTACACCACCACCTGTGCGGCTGCTCGGCCACGGAAACCCATTTTATGAAGCTCCCGACTAACAGTTCTTGTGCTGACGTTGCTTCCAGAGGCCGTTTGGAACTTGGTAGTGAGTGTTGCATCCAAGGACAGACAGTTTTTACGTGCTACACGCTTCAGCAATCGGCGGTCCCATTTTGTGAGCTTGTGTGGCCTACCACTTCGCAGCTGAGCCGTTGTTGCACCTAGACGTTTCCACTTCACAATAACAGCACTTACAGTGGACCGGAGCAGCTCTAGCAAGGCAGATATTTGCCAAACTGACTGGTTGAAAAGGTGGCATCCTATGACGGTGCCATGTTGAAAGTCACTGAGCTCTTCAGTATGGGCCATTCTACTGCCAATGTTTGTCTATGGAGATAGCATGGCTGTGTGCTGGATTTTATAAACCTGTCAGCAACGGGTGTGGCTGAAATAGCCGACTCCACTAATTTGAAGGGGTGTCCACATACTTTTGTATATATAGTGCATTCTACACAGTAGCTATGTCCTCTAACCCTGCCTTAACCCTTTGTCAGTAAATGGTAATTACAAGCGGATAACAAAAAACAGATGTACTGCAGCCAGCTAATGCAAAATGTAATCGTTTGTCTATACACGCCATGTATAGTTAATCGTTGCGAACAGGCTCTGTTTATGTGCTTTTAGCACACAGGGCCTCAACAACAGATATAAAATAAAATAAAAAAGTATTTCTACTAGTAGTAATATAGCTAGTAGAACTATCCCAATCTCTGACAATGCTATATGAGGACTGAGGCCCCGGGACAGTCTTCTCTGGAGCTCGCCTGATGAGCAGCAGGAGAGAAGCCCAAAAGGATCCTTACTCCTAATTAACATAGTTTCCTGATTCAGGCTGAAACACAAATGGCACCTTGAGGCGAACGTCAAGGGCAGGAGGAGAGAAAAGGGAGGGGTAAGTGGGGGGGGGGGGGCGTTTAGGATATAGGGAAAGAGAGAATGAAGGAAGGAAGCGAAGGAAAGGAGAAAAAATGTCAGAGGGAGAACAATTCCTCATCTCTGAGTGTCAAAAGCGATCTGTGGTGAGGAAGTTGAGGCTGGTTCTGACAGGAGGGAGTGTGCTGATACGTGCGTCCTCCTGACCCCTCCGTAATTCCACACATCAAAGAGAGAGAGAGAGAGAGCCATCCGGCAGCTGGCACAGCGGAGAGGAGAGAGAGAGAGAAAGAGAGAGAGGGAGGGATAGAGAGAGTGAGTGAGAGGGCAGGGGGTTTGCTGCAGGAATCTAGCAGGCTTTTCAGAGATTTGCTCACTGGCGAGGCCAGAGTTATCTGAACCCACAGGGGGAAGAAAAAGCCCAATGATATTTTTTATCTTATGAATATTTGACATTCATGCTTCAGCAGGTTGGGTGGTGCTGTGCTCTCTCTCTCTCTTTCTCTCTCTCTCTCTCTCTCTCTCTCTCCATCTCTCCATAAGGAGCTCTGTAGGCCAGGGTTACGGGGAGCAGCTCAGATCTTTTTTATAGTAAATAGTGCTGGATGGGATATTGACAATGAGATTGGATTCTCTAGCTGGAACACTTGATCTGGTTCTTCCCTTCTTTCACACTTCCCAACCTTTATATCGGAGCTCTATTAAACACTGCGTGTTGCTATTGAAACGTGACCTATCAGTTATGTATACCACTACCGTTCCCTTCTTCCCCTCTCCTCCTCTTCCCCCTCTCTCCTCCTGCTCCTCTCCCGCTACCCCCCCCCTCCTCATCCTCTTTTAGTGATGGATGTGTATGTGCTCAGTACTGATGGCCAGATGCAGGACTTCAGGTTCCCCCAGACCAGCAAGGGTGGAGCCTCCATTCAGCTATCTGCAAACACAGTCAAAGTCAACAGTAAAAACGGTAAAACAAAGGGGGGAAAAATGTATGAATAAAATGAATTCATGTGATCATGCTGAAGGAGCATTGCCCTGCACTGTGACAGTGGCCGAAGTATAGAAATTAGAAGCAATTTTATACATTCACAATGCCACCATAAATCTTATTCTAATGTATTTTTTCCCAGGTGTGGCCAAGCTGGTGTTTGTCCTCTATAAGCACCTGGGCCGGTTCCTCAGTACAGAGAACGCCACTCTCCGAGGAGGAGGACGTAACCTTTCCGACCTGACTGTCAACTCGCACATCCTGGCTGCCTCCATCACCAAGGAGTCCAGCCGTGTGTTCGTGTCCGACCCCGTCATCTTCACCCTGGAGCACCTCGACGTGAGTCCCCCTTCCCCTTGGACAAACCTGGAGCTCTAGAGTCAGGCCGTGGTGTGGTTGAGTGCAGGGGGAAATAGTGGGAAAGAGAAATGGCAGTGTGGTCTTTAGTAGTTGTGGAGGATAAATGCCAATTCCATAGGATACAGCTAGCACGGCTGTGAAATATAAGTAGGTGTCAGATCTGGAAATCCCACGGTATATATGTAACGGATGTGAAATGGCTAGCTAGTTAGCGGGTACGCGCTAGTAGCATTTCAATCAGTTACGTCACTTGCTCTGAGACTTAAGTAGTGTTGCCCCTTGCTTTGCAAGGGCCGCGGCTTTTGTGGAGCGATGGGTAACGACTGTGCTTCGTGGGCGACCGTTGTTGATGTGTGCAGAGGGTCCCAGGTTCGCGCCCGTGTCGGGGCGAGGGGACGCCGTAAAGTTATACTGTGACATTGATGCTGTTGACCCGGATCACTGGTTGCTGCGGAAAAGGAGGAGGTTGAAAGGGGGGTGAGTGTAACGGATGTGAAATGGCTAGCTAGTTAGCGGGTACGCGCTAGTAGCATTTCAATCAGTTACGTCACTTGCTCTGAGACTTAAGTAGTGTTGCCCCTTGCTTTGCAAGGGCCGTGGCTTTTGTGGAGCGATGGGTAACGCTGCTTCGTGGGTGACTGTTGTCGATGTGTGCAGAGGGTCCCTGGTTCGCGCCCGTGTCGGGACGAGGGGACGGTTTAAAGTTATACTGTTACATATACGCTTCTGTTAGTTTACATAGAAAAGCTATCGTGTTTGTCATGCTATGATATGTCAATATACTGTAATTGTTTATAATTGCACTTGACACGACAGACAAGGTGGATCCGTCCATAGGCCGAAGCAGGCTAACTTGAGTGCTACCTTGTGTATTCCAGTACTTAGCGTTTTGCTACCGTAGTTATTTGACATGGCAGGCTCGTCTGCCTGCTGTTGTTGACCCTTGATGGAAAATGACATATGTATACAGTATATATATATATATATATATATATATATATATATATATACATATATATATATACATATATATATATATATATATATATATATATATATATATATATATATACTGTATGCATATCAAATCTAAATCACAATTAACAGATTACTTTAGGGTACATATGCTTCCTACATATATATATATGTAGGAAGCATATGTACCCTAAAGTAATCTGTTAATTGTTTTAAACAATGCGTATAATGTGGTTTGTGGTATTTAAGAGGTTTCCTTGTTTTGTTTTGTTTTTGCTAATTGAGAACTACTACAAGCCTAACTTTTAGCTAGTTGTTTTAAACAATGTTAATGTTTTTGTTATTTTGTTTCTTTTTTTTCTGTAGAAGGAGCACTACTACAACCCCAACTGCTCGTTCTGGAACTACTCTGAGAGGAGTATGATGGGCTACTGGTCCACTCAGGGCTGTAAGCTCCTGGACACCAACAAGAGCCACACCACCTGTTCCTGTAGTCACCTGACCAACTTCGCCATCCTCATGGCCCATCGAGGAAATGTGGTGAGTGGCCTTCTGTGGGTTTTTCTCATGTTGTGTGGTTGGACTCTACTGGATGTATGTAATATGTATGTATGCATGTATGTATGCATGTATGTATGTATGCATGTATGTTCCCGTCTAGGGAACATGGTGAGTGGGTGGTTCTTTAAACTGAATCCCAAATCAACCCCTAGGCCCTAATCCCCAAGACACTTGTGTAGATTGGAGATGTGTAAGCAATATGGTGAAATTTCCCAAATACTCTGTGGAATTGAAACCATATTGCGGACACCTATCCAATCCTCTCAGATCTCCATAAGGAGCTAGGGGTTGATTTGGGATTCAAGGACACTCGTAGTGGCTCTGCCCCAACCCCCCCTTCCCCCCCCATTGTATGTATTTTATGTACGTAAATATGGCTAGAGTAAGATAGTCAACTCGGAGGCTGATTAGATTTGAGGTGGGGGGTTGAGGGTTGAGGGAATGGGGGTTGAGGAGAGGAATGCTGTTAATGTATGTGGAGAAAAACAGAAGGAGGCTGTCACTTACTTTGCCGGGAGTAAAAAGCAAGAGATCGCAGACACAAGATAGTGAAAGTTAGCTCTGCCATTATTGGAAATAAATTACATTTTACCTATGTTCCGTGACTAATAGCACTCACGCACACGCATATCCTACACGGGGAAACGTACACGGCAGCCCGGTGTCGTGCTTCTTTATTTTCCATTTCCACTCGACGACGTGAAGTGGGTGAGATCCATTCGCAAGCAAAATGCAATTACAATCCAATTACATGATAAATATCATGTGCTGTGAGCATCTACCCAGTAATAAACGTGGAACATAAGTTTGTGGTGTATATAATAACATGTCCCGACTCATGAACTCTTCCCACGTCTTCCCCTCGCAAACCCCCAACCTTAAAACCCTTCACCACAAGGAAAAACCAGAGCCTGTGGTTTAAGCCATCCCTCAGTCACACCAACCCAACTACTCACCTCAACTACAACTCCTCCTGGCCTGCCCTTAATAAAATTAGTCATGTCACGGAACGGATTACCTCATGTTCAGACCACTATCCCTGAGTGATATTCTGTATGGTGAAGGCTTCTGTTTTTGCATATGGTCTTATAGCCTACATGTCCATATTGTAATGTGTTCATTTTCCTGGGTTGTGACACGCACTGTAATCAACCCTTCACCCAGCGACGATACAGAGCTTTGTGACAGCTTACTAATGACTTTTTACATTGGCCCGGCACATGTACAAGGAACTAAAGACATGTCATCTGTTTCCTACAGTAGATGTTGAGTGAAATCCCTCAGTGAGTCAGGACATCATGTTATGTCAAGGTTCATTGATGGGGACATGAAGTCTGTCATGTCTTAGGTTTCCCGGCAGGTTATTAAGTGTAAACCCTCCCTGCTGGGTTGCTGTGTGTTTCTCATTGGTTAACTAGATGTTGAGTTAAATCTCTGTATAAATCTCTGCTTATGTCATATTAGCTCCAAGTTATTGGGTTTACTTAAGATTATTTAACGCATACTGATACATGTTGGGAACGGCATTTGTACAAAGTGGCCTGAGCCAGGAAGTTGGCGGCTGTACTGTGCTAGATACTGTTGTCTCGGGCCTTCCTACTCTTTGTATTCCCTGACCATCTGAATAAAATAAAAAGGTGATCACAACAACAAAAAGCTTTTGGGGTGTGTTTATGTCATGTTAGGTCCTAGATTGGTCAGGTTCTTGGTTCTAACCCTCTCTGTGTCTCTCTGTCCTGTCCACCAGGTGGAGGGGAGCGTTCATGAGCTGCTGCTGACGGTGATAACGCGGATGGGCATTGCTGTGTCTCTGGTGTGTCTGGCCATCAGCCTGTTCACCTTCTGCTTCTTCAGGGGCCTGCAGAGCGACCGCAACACCATCCACAAGAACCTCTGCCTCAACCTCTTTATCGCCGAGCTCGTCTTCCTCGTGGGCATCAACATGACTGAACCCAAGGTAAGGTGTATGGGCCCCCCTCGAGTATCGGGGTGGGCTTAGATGCACAATTATTTTGTTCCCAGGGGAATATGCTCCAGTTATCTATTCCTACTCTTCCATTGACTCAATGCAGTTTCAATGCCACTGTCCTTTTACCTATGTGTGTGTGTAACCTCTAAATGTGTCCCCCTCCCAGCTGGTGTGCTCCATCATTGCGGGCGTTCTTCATTTCTTCTTTCTGGCGGCGTTTGCCTGGATGTGCCTGGAGGGCGTGCAGCTCTACCTCATGCTGGTTGAGGTGTTTGAAAGCGAGTTCTCCCGCAGAAAGTACTATTACGTCTCCGGATACCTCTTTCCCGCCGTGGTGGTGGGAATCTCGGCCGCCATCGACTACCGCAGCTACGGTACACAGAAGGCGTAAGTAACACTCAATGTCATCTTTAGGCAGGGTCTTTGTGATCTTGCTTGACTCCGAATGCAGTAGTTTATAATATGTTTACGCTAGGGCTGTCAAACGCTTGTCACGCCCTGGCCTTAGTATTCTTTGTTTTCTTTATGTTTTTTAGTTAGGTCAAGGTGTGACATGGGGAATGTATGTGTTTTTGTATTGTCTAGGGGTTTTGTATGGTAAAGGGGTCAGTGTCTTGTCTAGGTGTTTGTATGTCTATGGCTGCCTAGATTGGTTCTCAATTAGAGGCAGCTGTGGTTCATTGTCTCTGATTGAGAGCCATATTTAAGGCAGTCATAGGCATTGGGGTTTTGTGGGTAATTGTCTATGTTGAATGTTTGTTGCTTGTCTATGCACTTACGTCATTTAGCTTCACGGTCGTTTGTTGTTTTGTTTAGTTTGTATTCAGTGTTCGTTTCGTTTTTTCCCTTCTCTCAATAAAAGAGAATGTATTTTGCACACGCTGCGCCTTGGTCCTCTCTCTCACCCATAGACGATCGTGACAACGCTAAAAACATTTTATTGAGTTAATCGCAGGATTTGCTGTGATTAATCGTAATTTCAGAATTTGCTCGAATTGAGCTGTAATTTAAAAACATTTTATACAAATGCATTACAAGATATTGACGTCTTGATTTTGTCCAAAGTAATGGTAAGCAAAATCAAGTATATTGATGAAGCACACTTTCTTTAACCTCAATGTCAACTTATTTTGACATCACATTGTTGTTTTTAGCTGTATAGATGATGTATTTTGGATGTTTTCAGTGTATTTTTAATGCTTTCAGACAACACGATTTAATTAAAAAACATTTGCACAAAAAATTGCACTAAAATTACAAATAGTTAGCACAAGTTAACTGATTTACTCTGACAGCCCTATTTTACGCACATCCAGTAACCTTCAGGTGCAGGGTACGAAAAGTTGAGTCAGAAGAAGACCTTGAAGTGGAAACGTTACACAATAAAACTGTGGGAGCATTCAACAGTATCTATCTTCCTTTCTTTGTGCAGAGAGCATCAGGTCTCCCAGGCCAGCCAGCTCCATATCAAGACTCCTTTTCTTCCCCACAGTGCTAATGAGAGCTACATCACAGGCCCTAGTCTCCCTCTGCCTCCTGGCAAATTTATACCCTGTCAGAGAGGAAAGAGAAAAGCTGTGAGCAAAACCACTACATTAATGAATTCTCTGGCTGGTTGGTTGTGCTGGTCTGGTATTTTCTCTGAGCTTTTTTTCTCTCTCGCCTTTGCGTCTTCAAACTTTTATTCTTCAGTGGCCTTTATCCAAGAACAAGCCTTATGATTTGTCGTAAGCCTTCCTTAAATGTTTTTTTTAAACATTTTGTGGCTGTAGTGCAACGGTCCCTGAATTTGAATCAACATATTCTCTGATAATACATACAGTAGCTTCAGCACAACAAATCTTGTTGGAACTATTTGTGACCACGTTTTGACTGTTTAGAGTCTAACGTATAGCCAGACTGCTCTCTCAATTGTAGACATTGGTAGCCTCTGAAGTCGTGCAGGCAATACCAGTGCTGTTGTATGGCTCGCAGCCAGAATGTGTTCAAGGTCAGGTTCTCTCTCTTCTTTGGTCAAGAAGGTAAATAAATCACTATTCTATTGCTGTAGAAGCTATATAATCATGTCATCTATCTAGTCTAGAAGCCAGGCTAGTTAGTGATCAGTAGGATACGATGTAACAACTGCCGCTGTGTTCTTAGAATGTAATTGCAGAGATGTTACAGTCACAGTGGGAGAGCCAGAATAGCTCATTTGCTCTTGAGGGATGGCTATCACCTGATCACATGACCATGTTCCATTGCAGCTGCTGGCTGAGGGTGGATAACCACTTCATTTGGAGCTTCATAGGACCTGTCACCTTCATTATCATGGTAAGCCAAGTTATACTTTGTGTGTGTGTGTGTGTGTGTGTGTGTGTGTGTGTGTGTGTGTGTGTGTGTGTGTGTGTGCGTGCGTGCGTGCGTGCGTGCGTGCGTGCGTGCGTGCGTGCGTGCGTTGGAATGTAAATCCGGTATGTGTGTATGTTTCATACAGTATGCCTGCGTCTCTGTTTTAATATGTCTATCTATCCAAAAATAAATGTTTTCCTCAAAGAAATGTGATAAAATACATGGACTTTTTTTTTCTTTTTTCATCTGGTCACTTAGCTCTTGCTTTCGCTGATCAATTTGCGTGAAAGGAAAGTGGTCCATTATATCTGACATGAGGACATCAGCAGTCATTCAGCTGTAAAATCCTATGAAATCAGTCTAGTCAAGTGAGCAGCAGTCAACAGCTTAGCAGTTTTTTTGGTGGAAAGAGTTGCGCAATTCCTCCCTTTCACACACTCAGTCGAGGAGGAGGAGGATAAGAGACAATCTCAGGCATGAAGGTCATTTGCTCAGTTAGACAAAGAGGGGGTTGAGGGAGATGGGGAGAGACGGATGAACATGGAAGTAATGAGTGGGTGGGCCAGACAGCCATTACCCACAACCCCCTGGCCCTGCCGAGGATCATGACGCATCTGCAGCCAATCCCTGTTCCACGGAAATCTCCGTCTTCACCTCTTAATATTTCATGCAGGCTGCATGGAGTTCACACACACACGTACAGTGGGGAGAACAAGTATTTGATACACTGCCGATTTTGCAGGTTTTCCTACTTACAAAGCATGTAGAGGTCTGTAATTTTTATCATAGGTACACTTCAACTGTGAGAGACGGAATCTAAAACAAAAATCCAGAAAATCACATTGTATGATTTTTAAGTAATTAATTTGCATTTTATTGCATGACATAAGTATTTGATCACCTACCAACCAGTAAGAATTCCGGCTCTCACAGACCTGTTCTCCACTCATTACCTGTATTAACTGCACCTGTTTGAACTCGTTACCTGTATAAAAGACACCTGTCTACACACTCAATCAAACAGACTCCAACCTCTCCACAATGGCCAAGACCAGAGAGCTGTGTAAGGACATCAGGGATAAAATTGTAGACCTGCACAAGGCTGGGATGAGCTACAGGACAATAGGCAAGCAGCTTGGTGAGAAGGCAACAACTGTTGACGCAATTATTAGAAAATGGAAGAAGTTCAAGATGACGGTCAATCACCCTCGGTCTGGGGCTCCATGCAAGATCTCACCTCGTGGGGCATCAATGATCATGAGGAAGGTGAGGGATCAGCCCAGAACTACACGGCAGGACCTGGTCAATGACCTGAAGAGAGCTGGGACCACAGTCTCAAAGAAAACCATTCGTAACACACTACGCCGTCATGGATTAAAATCCTGTAGTGCACACAAGGTCCCCCTACTCAAGCTAGCGCATGTCCAGGCCCGTCTGAGGTTGGTCAATGACCATCTGGATGATCCAGAGGAGGAATGGGAGAAGGTCATGTAGTCTGATGAGACAAAAATAGAGCATTTTGGTCTAAACTCCACTCGCTGTGTTTGGAGGAAGAAGGATGAGTACAACCCCAAGAACACCATCCCAACCGTGAAGCATGGAGGTGGAAACATCATTCTTTGGGGATGCTTTTCTGCAAAGGGGACAGGACGACTGCACCGTATTGAGGGGTGGATGGATGGGGCCATGTATCGCGAGATCTTGGCCAACAACCTCCTTCCCTCAGTAAGAGCATTGAAGATGGGTCGTGGCTGGGTCTTCCAGCATGACAACGACCCGAAACACACAGCCAGGGCAACTAAGGAGTGGCTCCGTAAGAAACATCTCAAGGTCCTGGAGTGGCCTAGCCAGTCTCCAGACCTGAACCCAATAGAAAATCTTTGGAGGGAGCTGAAAGTCCGTATTGCCTAGTGACAGCCCCGAACCCTGAAGGATCTGGAGAAGGTCTGTATGGAGGAGTGGGCCAAAATCCCTGCTGCATTGTGTGCAAACCTGGTCAAGAACTACAGGAAACGTATGATCTCTGTAATTGCAAACAAAGGTTTCTGTACCAAATATTAAGTTCTGCTTTTCTGATGTATCAAATACTTATGTCATGCAATAAAATGCAAATTAATTACTTAAAAATCATACAATGTGATTTTCTGGATTTGTGTTTTAAGATTCCGTATCTCACAGTTGAAGTGTACCTATGATAAAAATTACAGACCTCTACATGCGTTGTAAGTAGGAAAACCTGCAAAATCGGCAGTGTATCAAATACTTGTTCTCCCCACTGTACATTTGTATTATTCACACAGAAGACACGTGTAAATGTGTACATACTGTGTTTATACAGCACATGTCGTTCATAGATACCCAAGAAAAAGTGCCGTACATAGATACCCAAGAAAAAGTGTGTTCTGGTTTCTGTAGATAGTGGGATGCGGGGGCAATTAAGGACATGTACAGTTCGGTGCCTCCCTGCCTGCCTCTATGCCTACCTACCTGCCTGCCTGTCTCATTAGATCTGTGTCGACACTGGTAGCTGTGTTAATGCATCTCCAACCTCTCGACTCATGCAGACCTAAATCGGCCCTAGTGGCTAGGAGACAAAACTCCACATCTCTCTGATCTAAACCCCCTTATTTGTATTTTCTCCTCTCCCTCTATCCCTCTCTCTGTCTCTGCCCTCTTTCTGTCTTTCTTCCCACGTTATTGGTTTATTTTTTAAAGGGAAGTACATAGCTACGGCTCCACTGGTCTGGTGTATTCATGTTTTAGAGTGAACAACTTTCATAAAATTCAGCCCACAAATATATTGTATTTAATAAACTTGGGACTGTATCTCTACTAGAACAGTATTGCTTTGTGTTCTCGCAAACCCAGGAAGTTTTTGTCATTTATTTTCTTTCATAAAGATTGGTCAGCATTCAGAATAAATAGGCTGGGGGCAGATTATGGTGAAGATTTTAATAACTTAAAATGCAAGTTATGTTTTTTTTTTATAGAAGTATAAAAAATAATATATAATATTCACTGAATAGTTTTTTTGGTGAGGTTTTAATGTGGTAGTGACTGAGCCAAATTTAAGTCCCCCCCCTGCTTATAGAAAAAACATCCTGAAGTCATGGAAACCTTTCTGAATGTATAGCTTAGAATATGGAGCTGTTTTTCCTGGCTCTAGACGTTTGTTTAAAAAATATGGCGCTCTGCTCTGTCTTTTCCACCCTCTCTGTTCTGTTCTGGCCGTATTAGATTTACATTCTCGCTCTCGCTCTTGCTCTCTCTTTCTCTCTCGATGAGGAATAACACTCTGCGTTTGGCACCCGCCTGCTTGGCTAAGTAAGGCCTGAGGTTGTGCGTTGCATCAGCCATAGGAGTGGGAAGGAGCTTCCAAGGCACTTTATCATAGCCAGTTTTAGTAGAGCTGGAGACTGAAGCTAAGCTACAACCTCTCTATTCTCACTTTTGGGAGGCTGTCTGTTTTACCATTTGCACTGAAGCTTGAAATTTTCATATTCCTCTTGGTAAGACGTACTAACGTTGACGCTTGCGATTGTGCCAAAATCACTACAGGTGAAGCATAATTACCATGCATGATCTCAGAAAGTCACTAAAACATGCAGGTGACATGCTGCTAGTTACATTTCGAAGAGTTTGTCCTGTGTCTGTGTGTAAATCACCCTTTGTGGTTTAAGTTGCCACGAAATGTAGGCGACATGCATTGCTGCTCGTACCATGGAATGAATACCACGCTCCACTGTGATGCATTAAGCTCGCTGTGCCTCTGTTCTGACAGCTCAATCTCATCATCCTGATGGTGACCATGTACAAGATGGTGAAGCACTCCACTTCCATGAAACCCGACTCGACCCGGCTGGGCGGTATCAGGTGAGAGGGGGGGGTCTCTGGAGGTGATGTGAAAGCTGGTATTACTGGTTGTGTCAGCTCAGTTTTAAGTGAGAAAACAAAGCTTTGTGTGCTGTCCTATTCCCAGCCATGGCCTTGCTTGTGCAATATTAAAGGGTGAATTTGGTGTATTTGACCTTAGAATTACATCTCAATAACCCATAACTGGAGTGGACAAATATATTTATTTCAGATTCTATTCTCACGTGTTGCCTTTTTAGTTGTTTATGAGGGCAGTGTTTGCGCTATGCAGGGTTTATATTGCCTCTTTTATTTATTCAGAACTGCATCCCTGACATCTTGTATTAGTTGCTCCTATCATTTTCAGGTTCCTCTGGAACCCTAGCTCAAGTATATATGATTTAAGGGTGGGGTGGAGGAACTGGACCTGTGCCCACATCTTTATTCAAACATCCACTCAATCCAGCGGATTGGATAAAAGACAAGTCCCTAGCCAGTTTCTGTCCTAAAATACTTGTCAAACAATAACTCTGAGACAGAATGACATGTGCCATTCCTGTGTTGTGTTTTGGACTTTTTGTAATAAAATATTTTTCTATTCATTTTGTTTTTCGGCTTTTAATACCAGCAAAATTGTTTAATTGACCTCTGAACCGTGCTATCCTGGTTAAGAATGTAATTTAAAGAGAGCCTACGTTCAAAGATAGTGGCTAATTCAAACAAATCATTTATTCAAAGGACCCAAAACTCATTAACTGTCATTAATTGGAGTCCACCTCTAATCGACCACTTATTTACTCCCGCAAAGTTAGATTTGGTAACTTTCCATAAGACTTTGAAATGATCAGTTAGTTGACTTTTAACAACCATAAAGAGCCAGCATTTTTCAAATAATGAAAAATGTGCACAATGACACAAAAGCATAACTAATCTGTAGCATCTCTCTCCTTAGGTTTGTATTCTCTAATGTCCTTGGATTTTCTTTGAAACTCAAAGACGTGGTACAGTGGTGTCTGGTTTTCACTGGTCTCCTCTTTTCTCTTTCTTGTCCAGGGTTGCTCACTCTTTTTCTCCTGTGCATCGATGGCTCCCTTTGCCAGCCATTGCCAGAGGGAACTTACCATTGGTTATCTGATTTCCTCTAGGCTTTTCCTGGACCTCCTGTGAGAAACCTGCTGTGTTTGCTGTTTCTGTTTAACCAGCCAACCCTGAGGAAGGCCAAGGAAACGTAGTTAGTTTGACTCTGTCAGAGACTCTGTGGAAGTTCTCATTCAAAATCTATGTATCAGCTTTTATGAGTTGTACTGTATATACTGTACAACATGTCCAGAAGGAGAAATAGAGATAATAGCACAGCCTCCTTCTTTCCCCACAGAACAAATCCCTAGGAACCAAACAGAGAGAAATTCAAATCAATGAAAGATGAAATTAGGGAAGTTACCTAGTTTATTATTAATGATTGTGAACAATATTGTGTGTGTGTTTGTGTGTGTGTGTGTGTGTGTGTTTTTTTTTTCTCTTCAGATCCTGGGTGCTTGGAGCATTTGCCCTGCTCTTTCTCCTGGGTTTGACCTGGTCGTTTGGCCTGTTCTTCCTCAACGAATCCTCCGTGGTCATGGCATACCTCTTCACCATCTTCAACACTCTGCAAGGGATGTTCATCTTTATCTTCCACTGCCTCCTCCAGAAAAAGGTAAGGATTTAATACATATGACATATACGAAGATAATGCTACAACATTTTGTACATCAATGTTTGAATATAAGTTTTCCTCACCAGAGGTGGGAAGTAACCTTTTTTTTATGTCTAGTTTCCCAAAGAAATAAGATAACAGAATGTATCTATGTGTACTGAAGTCCAATGCAAAATATATACTTTTCAGTCCGCTGTCTACTGCCTCTTGACATTTAAGACCATCTCTGATAGAAGTAACACCTCTGTGTCATATTTGTCCCCGTGCAAAATCCCCCTCCTTATGGTATTTGAATGTGTCATCGTGGTAGATGTGATAGGGCTATCTCCAAAGACACGCCATTTGAACTGCTGCTGTCGGCTAGGTGGCATTTGATAGATATATTTATTTTGTGGCTTTTTGTTGCAGGATAGAGGCAGCTTCCTCTCTTTTTCTCTCTGGAGGACCCTGCACTGTTGTGGTGTCTCTGAGTTCACTGTGTCTCTGTTGCTCTGCCCTGATCTTGTGCCCGCTGCAGGTCCGTAAAGAGTACAGCAAATGCTTCCGTCAGTCCCAGTGCTGCGGAGGTCTGCCTTCTGAAGGGTCCCACAGCTCGGCCAAGACAGCCACGTCTCGATCCACCGCACGCTACTCCTCCGCCACACAGGTACAGTACATACTAGGTACAGTACAGCAGCGGGAAGTTGAATTATATATACCTTTTTTTCTGTCCTTTCTTTCTTTTGAGAGGGAAAGGAGAGTTCTTTTCCTGTTTTTTCCCCCTTCTCCTATTGCATGCTAGCACGTTGAGGAGCAGCATGAACACTGGAATAAACATTCTGTCAAGCCTTTCTTTCTATTGAGAGCAGTACTGTAGTATACTTCAGTATAGCTTTATAGTCCCAGGGGGAAATTGGTTTGCGGCATAGAAGGGAAAGGCTTTTTTCTTCTGTTGCATGCTAACATAGAGGGGAGAGTGGTAGTGTTGAGTTAAAGGTGGACATTCCAATCCCCTTGTGTGAAATAGCCTGCCTTCCTTTCCCCTGAGAGTGAAAGGGAGCGCCTACGCCTTGTTGTCCTGTTGCATGCTAGCATGTAGAGGTAACACGGGAGGACATCAGTGTTGGAAGGTCATTCCAATACACTGTGTCTGCGTCCAAAATGGCTCTCTATTCCCTACGTAGTGCACTACATTTGTAAAAAATAATAGAAAAGTGAATAGCGTGCCAATCCGGATGCATCCATTTTGTTTCCTGCATCAGTCTTGGAAGTGGTTCTTGTAATCCGTTGTGTTTGCTTGATGCCTCCACAGAGTTGTGCTCTTTTACTGTTGCATGTAAAGGGAGCTGACGTCGGTGTTAAAAGTTATTCTAATACAATGTGCGTGTTGTTTACCTCCTCCACAGAGTCGTATCAGGAGGATGTGGAACGACACGGTGAGGAAGCAGTCCGAATCCTCCTTCATCTCCGGAGACATCAACAGCACCTCCACCCTGAACCAGGGTAAGACACCTGTCCCCTCTGTCCACACTGTCTCTATTTGCACATGCTGTATTCTCTCTGTTATGTGACCTTGAATAGACAACAAGTGCCAGAATAAATCTGGCAGATGCAGATTCAATTTGTATGCATTTAACTTTTATTTAACCAATCAATGATGGATGATGCTCTACATTCAGAGGCAGCTTTTTGATAAACTGATAATTGTTTACTCAATATGGTCTAGTGCTTGTATATAGTGCTGATTTAAATCAACCACGAATAACAAATTCAATAAATTATTTTGAACAAGTAAATAAATACACGCTCAAAATGTTTTTAAATGAGTCAAAGTTCACTTCAAACGTGTCTTTTGATGGTCGACCTGCACAACTGCTACTTGTTGGATGGGAGAAGTGTTATGTAGCTATTTAGTCTGGCTTCAAGTGGTAGTGATGAGAAGCTGGTGTCTGCTTGTGTGTTCAACTCTGGGAGACCCTGGCTGGCTACACTGACTCATCCTCACCCTGACCTGATCCTGCTGATATTCAGCCATGAGACGGGACGGGGGGGTAGAGAGACAGGATAAGGAGAGATACAGAGAGAGAGAGACGGGATAAGGAGATAGATACAGAGAAAAAGCTTGGGAGAGAGAGAGAGACGGGGGGGAGAGAGAGACGGGGGGGGAGAGAGAGACGGGGGGGGGAGAGAGAGACGGGGGGGGGGGGGGGTCACAGTGAGGTTTAACACTACACAGCTCCGTTTTCACTCCTCCTTATCAGTGTGTGCCATCAGCATTAAGATAACTCCTAATCGCTCCTGATAAGAGATGAGATATAAGAGATTAGTTTTCAATGACTGGACATTGCTATTAAATATTATACTTTTATACAACGCATGGGTCTAATCCTGAATGCTGATTGGTTAAAACCGCAATCCAGCCAGTGTCTATACTTATGTATTACGTATACTATATACATTTTGGAGCACAGTGATGTCAATAGATGTAGTCCCTACATCATCAGTGTGGTTGTATTGACTATATTATGTCTGCTGACTGCAGAGTGGATACTTGCAATTACTTGTATTATATGGCTACTGTAATCATGCTGAATATTTTGACCATGAATGGTTAATCATACTGAATGATTTGACTCACACTTTATAACCTACTGTTGTGTTTACTTATTAGTCAAATATTTGTTTAACAGAGAAAGTATTTGGCAATGTTGTGAGTATAGTACCGGAGTTTTTGGCACTATCTGGTGATAAAGCAAGTGGCTTTGTTTACAACAGACGACTGACGCACTTGTTGCGGATGATTTTTATTGCTTGCTGTTCTGTGAAATTAAGTCTGGAGAATGCGGTGTGTAGACTGTAACGGCTGTCTAATGCCTCCTCCTCGGATGAGGAGGAGGAGTAAGGGTCGGACCAAAATGCAGCGTTGTATGCAGACATAATGAAATTTATTTAAACAAGACGAAACACGAAGAACACTTGAAATGATTACAAAACAACAAAACGACGTAGACAGACCTGAACATGAGAACTTACATAAACACGAAGAACGCACAAACAGGAACAGACTACATACAATGAACGACAACGAAACAGTCCCGTGTGGTGCGACATACACAGACACGGAAGACAATCACCCACAAACAAACAATGTGAACAGCCTACCTTTATATGGTTCTCAATCAGAGGAAACGTCAAACACCTGTCCCTGATTGAGAACCATATAAGGCTAATACCAATGAACCTAAACATAGAAACACATAACATAGACTACCCACCCAGCTCACGTCCTGACCAACTAAACAAAGTAAAACAAAGGCAAATAAGGTCAGGAACGTGACAGTAGACAGTATTTAAACATCAGCTACTCAACTAACCAGCACTTGTATTTACTGGAACACACTGCTGGAACGCCTATACACACCTCCCTTTTTCCTCTGGTCTCTTTTGCTATCTTCTTCCTTTTCCCTTCTTTACTCTCCTGCTTCATCCTTTCTATAATAATATGATGATACTATATAATAATATAATAGACTTTCTCCTCCCTCGCTCACATCTTCTCTCCTCTCTCTCTCTCTCTCTCTCTCTCTCTCTCTCTCTCTCAGGATTGACTGACAACTACCTCTTAAGTAACCCTCTCTTTTTCTCCTCTCTTCCTCACTCTCCTGCCTCGTCTTTCTTTCTTTTCCTCCCTCACTCTTTCCTTCTCTCTCACAGGGATGACTGGCAACTACCTCCTAACTAACCCTCTGCTCCGAGCCCACGACCCTAACAACCCCTATAACAACCTGCTGGCTGAGACGGTGGTGTGCAACACCCCCTCCCCTCCAGCCTTTCACTCACCAGGTGCATGGGGACCTCTAACCTTTCAATGCAGATCTGTGTTTGAAATGGCACCATATTCCCTATGGTGCCACCTTGACAAATTTGACTTGATTAGTGCACTATATAGGGAATTGGGTGCCATTTGGGCAGACATTTGTTTCGTTTTTGTGTCTGTTTGAAACTAATTGAAATAGCGGTACTTTGAGGGGTTGTGGGCCCCTACACAGCATGAATTGTTGAGAAGTCTTACTCTATGTTTTAGAGTTGTCCTTTCTTCTCTCGCTCTCTCTCTCTCATTACCACTTCTCTTTATTTAATCTTTATTTAGCTAGTATGCAAGCTGCGCTTTGTAACACAGCATGAGATAAGGTTGAGAATGGTCAATGCTATCTTATCGAGACTACTCCAACATTCATTTATAGGAAATCGAGATGAATTTATTCAGAGTTTATATATTATATCCTATTATTTGCCATTCTCCTCCTTCGCCTTTCGATGATACCATTTTGAGCAGGTTCAATAGCATTCTTTATTTATTTCTTGACTACAAACCCGAATCCCCATTTATTTGAATGCTGTCATTGTCTGTGTAGCGTGACCCAGATACCCTCTCTGTCAGACTAAAGGAGGAAGCCAAGCAAAGGAACAGAAAAACACGGGAGCACATGACGCAATGCAGGCAGAATTATACCCCTCAGATATGCAGAGGCATTTGATGATGAAAGAGGAGCGGATGGAAGGAAAGGAGGCAGCACCCGGATGAATGTGTGGAGGGGGGGGGGGGGGGGGGGGAGAAGGATACAGGAGAATATACAGAAACTGCAGTCGCTCTGATTTGGCAGGTCGCCAAGTTCACTCGCTTCACAATGAGAACACCGAGGACACTTTCAAGTCACATTTTCTGCCTTTTTTCCCTGGATGAGGTTGGAAAGAGTTTGGGAACCTAACAAACCGATTGTCACAAAAATCACACATTTCACGATATCATTATGATTTAATTACCATCATGGTATCAATGAAATAGCAGTATGATCAAAACACCACAAATGTCAGTGGAATCTACAAATACCCCTGCTATGTAGCAAGCAGACAATGCTTTCGAGACGTCATCTTTTTCATGATAGGATAATTACAGTCTAAGCTAACTTATTCTAGTTGAGCAGTGGTGGTGAAGGAAGTGACGGTCTAATTAAGCGTTTACTGTATGCGTCAGTGTCATCATCCCTTAACCTGCCGAGACACATCATCAGTCAGTCCTCCCTACAGGCAGATTAGTCATGTGGAAATACACGTGAGACACACAGCCACGAGGGAGATACTCCACATACTTGCATCCTCAAACATCACAGAAACAATCGTTGGCGACTCACAGTTGAAGAACATGAAAGCACTCAAACATTATTAGTAACTAATTGAAGAACATGAAAAGTTGAAGAATTGGACCTAATAGATGTTGACTGGTTTGGGTGTAACTCTCTAACAGACAGATGTCAAGTAGTGTTATATGATGAAGAATCACCCAAGTGTAAAGTATTGAAGAGGCTCAAGTTGAAAATGCTCTAGTCGTTATAGATGAGCCTCCCCATCCTGAAGTGTATTAATTCAAAGATAATACAGTGCAGATGTTCATTTGATGCAGTAACGGTAAAGAGAACATCTTGGGCAAATCTCCGTTGGAATCTTTCACAGAATGCAGCTGTCTGGCTCCGGCTGTGTCCAGTTAAATTCTGTTCACATCACTTACCCCCCTCCCAGTAGACAATACACAGCAAATTGGCCGGTGTTGATTTTGCTGTGTACCATTTCTAGTGTTGATTCAGGAGTTAAAGAGCAACTGCCCCTAAAAACTGACTTGTCATTCAGAAAACAGGCTGTGGGCATCAATATGAGTCAGAAACATTTATTATATTGTCAAAATTGACTACAAAGTGCCAATAGGATACATTTTGGTCATAAAGGCAATCTAGTCCAAAACAGAGTTTTGTGAGACTTGTAGTCGTGACTGCAGCACAATGTAAATTAAGGTTGGGTTTGTTTCAATCTTGCCCACAGCTGACAGCACAAGTAATCATCAGTTCATAGTGAAGCAGCACATGACCCTATCTAACTGCCTGTGGTAAATTTGGGTTGACTTTGGATATCTCTATGGGGCTAGTTAGGGACCGTCAGTAAATTACACAATGTACATGGGACAATATGTTAAAATTCCAACAGCTCCAAAGTTCAATGATTTAAACCCCTCAAACTAACTATAAATTGTAGAAATAGGCTATCCAAAGCCAAACCAATTTTGCCCCAATCAATTGATTGATTAATCTTGTGCTACACAAAGACAAATAATATACATTTTCTTAACTAATCCAATCAGTTGGTAAGATTTATTGCACCCGTTACTGAAATGTTTGTTCCAGTTTAAATGGTAGTATTTTCTGTCAAGTTTCCTAACCCTGACAGTCATTCTGAATGCAGGTTGCAGTGAATAAAAATTCAAAGTGTTAAGAATTACACATCACAGCATAATGTGACTTGCAGTCCTGATGTTGCTGGTAAACCAGGAGTTTCCTAACACCACTGTGTTAGGGTAAAACTAGGCCATCAAAGTTAAGCCTTATTATATACAGTATGTAATGTATTGTCATAAAGTTGAATTGTAATAACATTCACCTAGGTGAAAGCCACATTCCTTTAAAAGGAAAGAATTCAACAACCATGTCATTAACAAATACAGTCATGGGGCATAACTCTACAATTCACTCAAAGAAAGGCACCATGGGAAATATGCAAACTAGGCTTTACACAAGGGATCATCAACTAGATTCACCCACGGGCCAATTTTTTCTTGAGCAGATGGTCAGGGTACCAAAACATAATTACAGATGACTTGTAGAATGCAAATTGACCGCAAGAAGCTCAAACGTATATCATATTTGACTAAAACATAGTCATTTCAAACCGTGCTTACATTAGTATACGATCACATAAATATCTCTATAATGCCAGGGAATACTTTGGAACAGATGTCCAAAATTAAAATCTCTTGGAGTTTATTTGCTTTAAAGTATTTTATGTCCAACAATAAAAAGAAGAATGCGGGGGGCCAAATAAGGCTGCCAGTTGAGGAACCCTGCTTTCCACCATATTCACCCCAAATGACTTACGGTAACAGTGTTTTTGTTTAACACTAATAGGAGTTAATTCTATTCACTGTGAGTGTTAATTCTCGTTTACATGTGAATAACACTGGCAACACTCAAAATGCAACACTATAATCAGAGTACATTTTACACTCTGTAGAGTGGAACCATATATACTCTAAGATAGTGCTAAAATTAACTCCTTTAGGTGTTGATTTAAAACTGCCAAATTTACTGTGTACCTGTTTGCATTCAAATGACTGCCCAAACATAAACAAATGCAAAACCTGCAGTGGGGCTTTTCACGCTATTTCTGAATTTTTCCATATTCTCCCTTTCTTTGCCCTCACACTTCTCCCCCATCTCTCCCTCTGTGTTCCCACCTTTCACTTTTTTTCAAAATTCTTTGATGTCTGTTTTCACACTCTTTTCTCTCTACCAAAGAGAGAAAGAGATGCTCCTCATCTCCACGGCAGTGTGTGTCACAGCCCAGCTCCAATTGTATTCCTCCGTCTCCCAGTCAGGTCTATTCAGACTCATTTAACTGAAATCTAAAACTTCAATCTCCCCCTTTTTGCGGAGCTTGAAGCAAAGCGGTAACTAATCTGCAAAATACATCTTTGCCTTTTTTTCATCCTCTTCCTTCGCTCATTTAGGCTCATCCTCCTACTCCCCCTCTTCTTCATCTTCTGCCGACTTTCTTCTAGCCAGTCTTTGGTCTTCACAAGAGGTTTTCAATGTGATCTATTGTGTTCAAAGTATTTCCTTCCCGTCTGGGAGAAGTAGATAGATAGAAACCTGTTAAATCAAATCATCCCCCAATCACATTCTAAGCAGAGAGAAAGAGTAATGATATGATAGTGTACCTGCCATTTTAGACTTTAAGAGGCTGTGATTGCTTGCTGCTGAAACCCCTCCACCTGCCAAGTCCTGGATTCAGTTGTTCACAGGATTTGTTCTCTATAGCTTTCTTAAACATTTTCAAATGATTTCAAATTAATCTGTAAATGAGAGTTGTACTCAAATAAATCAGTCACTTTTTGAGGGCACCCAAATCTGAGACAGACCGACTGAATCCAGGCCTGATTTTTGAAGAATCCTCCTCGTTTCTCTTTTGTGTTATTTCAAGTAATTTTTTATTTTTTTAAGCCGCAATAAAAAAGCATATGTTTTACTTTTTTTTGCATATCAGCAGTTCTTAGGCAAGATAGCCTGAGCAGACACACTTGATGTGAGTGGTGGTAAAGTGAGTCTTTGCACCGTGCCTGTGTGTCGTGGTGGTGTTGGGGGCTGTGCTTGTATGGCTCCAGTGGTGAACGAGATGGCCGTATGTCTTTGTTCGACATTACTCCTTCTTTCTTTTTTCTTTTTTTAAGGGTGGAATGAATGTTTTATTCATTGTCACTTTTTTTTTAATACCTCCACCTCCCCCACTGCTTTTTTCCCTCTCATAACTTCTGTGTTATGATGTTATGTTGATCTTGCTATGTCGTTGTTACCTGGCTAGCTACATTATCTGTGTTTTGTTGCTGTAATGTTCCTTCTTTAAGTTTTTTCCTTTCTCATTTGTGAAATATTGTTCAGGATATCTTCTGTATTGTTTATGATGTTCAGACATGATGATGCTAGATGGAGACACACATGATAGAAAACTACAGTTAAAGAGATTCATATTTGAAGTACAGTAAGCGTCAAAGTATTGGGTAAGTGACAATAACGCATGGTAAATAATGTGTTGTGTGATTTTGAAGTCACTTTTATTGTAAATAAGAATAGAACGTTGTTCTAAAGTTGTCTACATTAATGTGGATGCTACCATGATTACGGATAGCTCTGTTTGAATTGTGAATAATGGTGAGAAAGTTACACACACAAATATCATACCCCCAAGACATGCGGACCTCTCACCATTACAATAACAGGGGAGGTTAGCATGGGGGGGGGTATGATATTTATGCCTCTGTAACTTTCTCACTCATCATTATTCATGATTCATTCAGTACTATCTGTAACCACGGTAACATCCACATTAATGTAGAAGTGTTTAGAAACATACTATATTCTTATTTACAATAAAAGTGACTCAAATGACAATACATTATTTACCATTCATTTCTATTGGGCACAAAATAATCTGACACACAAGCAAAACAAACAGTAAATGCATCCAACAAGTTTGGAGAGTCACAAGCTTGGTGTAGTCATTGCGTGCTAGGAATATGGGACCAAATATTAAATGTTTGACTACTTTAATACACATCTAAGTGAATTTGTTCCAATACATTTGGTCCCCTAAAATGGGGGACGATGTACACAAAGTGGTGTAGTTTCTAAACGGTTCCCCTGAAATGAATGAAAATACCCTTCAATTACAGCTGACAGTCTGCACTTTAACATCATAGTCATTGTATTATTTTAAATTCAAGTGTTCTGGAGTACAGAGACAAAACAATAAATAATGTCACTGTCCCAATACTTTTGGAACTCACTGTACTTGAACCTCTTTAATTGTATAATTTATGAACACAGAAATTATTATTATTTAAATCAATGTAAAATATCCGGATAGCAAAGGTTGCAAACACTTAACAGTGAGGTGTCCTGAGCAGTATCAAACTGTATTGTATTGTATTATTGATTTGATATTGATTCTTAACTTTAAAACAGTGATATCTAATCCAGGTATCTTGCTTCTCGTTGCAGGGCAGCATTCTCTGACCCACAGCAGGGACATCAGTGCCATGGACACCCTACCCCTCAACGGAAATTTTAACAACAGCTACTCCCTGCGTGACCAGGAAGACAACCAGGAAGACGACTATGAGGACATTGTGGGCGTGGTTGGGGGCGTGGTCCATGGCCCGGGGGACCTGGGGGGCCTCAGCCTGGATGACGCCGCCTTCGAGAAGATGATCATCTCTGAGCTGGTGCACAACAACCTGAGGCCCCGCGGGGCCCCCAAGGGCCACAACCCCCATAGGGATAGCAGGGACAGGGACCAGGCCCCTCTCCAGACCAGGGTGACTGTGGACAGGGATAGGGGTTGTGGGGGTGGAAGCGGCAGCGAAGATGATGCCATAGTGGTGGACCACGCTGAGGCTTCATCCCCCCAGAGAGGTAGTATAGTCGGGGTAGTAGATGGAGGTCACCCCACCCTAGAGTTGCTGCTGCATCCCCACCATAAGGAGGCGTTAGAGGCCCCACTCCTGCCCCAGAGGACTCACTCCCTGCTCTACAGCGCCCACAAGGCCCCCAGGAGGGCTGTGGAGGGCCCTGGGTGCCACGGCTCAGAGACAGTGGGGGCAACAGGGGACGGGGATTCCCATTCACCCAACAACAACAGGGACTCCCTGTACACCAGCATGCCCAACTTGAGAGACTCTCCCTCAGCCTCACCCTACCCCCCCGATGAAGATGATAACCTGTCACCTTCCCCCAGGAGCGAGGGGGAGGACCTGTACCATAAAAGCATGCCTGAGCTGGGCGACGGGCCCCAGCCCCTGTCCTACTACCACATAAACCGGGGCACCAGCAATGGGTGCATCGTACCCCCCAGCGCTGAGGACTGTGTACCCGAGGGAGAGGGCCCCCGGGACGGACAGATGCAGCTCATTACCAGCCTCTGAGCAGATGGATGGAGGAAGGAGGAGAATCACTTCTATGGTGTTTTTGCACAGGTTTGAACATATGTATGTGTGTGGGCTTTGGTTGATGTCAAGACTATTGCCAGCCCTCATCGGTCCTCCCAGTCCTCCATCTCTGCACTCCTAATGACCCGTCAGAGCAGGAAGTGAAATGTTTGTGGGTGGTAGGGAGGAAGGAGATGGATTACTTTTTCACACATAAACTCGGTCACACACAAATATCCTCTGAAACCGTCTGTCTGTCTGTGGACTTGAACTGCTCTGCTCTGCTGTGGGACTACAGAGAGGTAAATGCACAGACCACTACAAGTGTCAGAAAGAAGTCTGTCTGGCGCCATTCCTGTCCAGCCTGCATTTGTATTATATTGAAGAAGAAAAAAACATGGTTTAGAACTCCGGGTTTAGACCTTTTGGAACGCTGGTGAAGTGTTCCTGGAGGGGATTCCAGAATGAATGAGGATGAGTATCTGTTGGGTCCTGGACTCTAGAACGTTCTAGAGTCATTCCACTAAATAGTGAGGACTGTCAAACAAAGAACCACTAATTCAGACTCAGGCCTTATATTTTCTCTATTGCACATTTAACTGTTGTCAGAGTAATAGCTAAAGAAAATATATTTTGCTGTACCACAAGTGTAAAAAAATAAATATGAAAAAATGTTATGGCAACCAATTATACAACATTTCAATGTTGAGAAGATTATTCTCAAAGCAGGTTGCTCAAATCAGTTTTTTCCTCTCACTTGACTCATTGTGGTATGTTTGAACATAAAAAATCAAATAAAAAAATACTTTTAAAAAAATCCCATAAGAAACCATACTCACATCTTCGCTTGTGAAGTGCTTTTTGCTTTCATGAATTAAGAATTTTGCCAGTAATATTTTGTGTTAACACCATGCCAAGCACAGATTTGGCGTGAATTTGGTCGTTGTGTAATTTATTTTACTTGAAAGAAATTGTCAGGTTTCAAAAAGATGTGTCAACGCGATATTTCAAGTTTTACAAGCATATTTCAGCCTTTGACACTAATTAATTTATTAACAGTTATTGAAAATTTGAAAAAGTAAAATGGTTGGGAAGTGTGACTTGTTTCAGCACTGTTTAGGTTCATATCATTTATTTTGTAAGATCCCATTGTCAGCTTATATAAAAATTCAACTCTTGTTTGATATCAAATAAATGTGAGACTTTTTCTTGTTTGCAAATGTCTGACTATTCTTTCTTTCAAGTCCAGACATGGCTCATGATGATGATAACTGTAAGCTTCTGTTTAGACCTGCAGCCATGGAGAGAAATGGCAAAGGGAGAGTCATCACATTTATCCTGCTCAATAACTTTCATTCAAATATTATTGCCTAGTAAGGTCTTTCAGCAAGCAGGTAGGTCCTGGTTCAAACTGGCCACCCAGTTGTTGTTAGTAGACGACGTACGTCTGCTCAGTTCAGCATTTAACTGTGACATACACTTCATTAGGCCATGTGAGATGCCAATTCTCTGTCAGACTTTGGAGGGAGAGAGGGAGAGCGAAGCGGGGCCCGAGGCCAAGGCAGAGCAGAGTTGAGCTGCTAAGTCCACCATGGCTCCCTGCCGCGGTGTTTGAATGTCAGCCTCTGCGTTTACATAGAGCCATCCAGATCCAACAGGCCCGGGGCCGGGAGACATTGAACAGGTCTGTTATATTATATGGAAACTTGGCTTCACGTTTGCTTATAAATCAGATGAAATCCAAAGCTGATGACCAGGATCCATGCATACAGTAGTACAGTCAGGCTCTCTCGGACACACAGTTCATTTGGACCATGTCTTGTCTGTAGAGGCAGCTTTATCGTAAACCGTTAAATCCGAGTGGCACACAATCAAATCCCCCTTTCTGACACCAACAACAACACAACCGGGTACAAGACGTGACGGTGTCATTTTTGTGTCTGAATCCCCCATCTATCTGTGTGTTCCTAGCTCAGGCAAAATAATGATGAATGGAAAATCTGTGCCTCCCTTCTCTCGCAAGGCTTTAGGGGTTGTTTTTTTGTTGCATATATATTGGTTCATTATCTCTAAGTAATCTGTCTGAGAAATTAGCTTTCTCACCTTATCACCTTCAAGACAAGTGCTTTGTAATATCAACCAATATACTGGTGATCATGTTTTTCCCCCATGTTGAGTGGGAGGAAGGCTTTTGAGGGGAGCATGGGTAATGCTGTAATATACACTTATGCACGAGGGGGAGGGGTAGGGAGCGGCTCCATTTTCTATTGGGACACAGTCAGATGCCATTGACGAAAGAACAAGGACCCTCAATGATGTCACCATTCACGCTCCTAGCCATCAATCGTCCCAGCTTTCCCACCGCGTATTACCTTGGATTAGACCATATATCAGTGATGACACACTATTCGTGAAGCAAATGAGAAGTTGTCGAAGTTTGGTAGAGATGAAAGAACTTTACTAATCAACCCATCTTTAATCTATAATCGGACAATCCTGGAGCTTAGTTTCCACAGGGCCCGGTCACAAATGAAGGCATAATAAGCCAGAGTCCGAAAAGACATGGTGTTTTCATTTGGGTCCGTTTGATGTTGTTCCCGCTGGTGATTTGGACATTATTTCATGTCCATCTTCAAAAGACATCAAACAAGATGCTTCATTCAAACTCAGATCACAGACCCTTTATGGTGTGTGTGTGTGTGTGCATCCTAAACGTGATATAAATGAAAATGAACATTCTGTCTATGCCAACATTTTTTTTAAATGATTTGACCATTTCACTACGGTCTTGCTGGAAGAAAAACACAAAGAAACGGTCATATTAGGATGAAAAAGGCGTTCTTGCGGACAAATGTTTGTTAGTGAGGGAGATCAAACTTTAGCCAAAGCGGGAACTATGCATAATTACATTAGTACAGACACAAGCAGAAGGAGTATTATATTTCCTCAGGGCCCCTGTAAATGCACAGCTTACATTCCTCTACATTTCACTCTGCAGCAAAAAGATAAAGAACATCTGAATGTGGCTCTCTGCGTCATTCCATCCCTGCCATCACGCTCCTGCTACACCACTGCATTCTGCATGTGGTGTATGCTATATTTATACAACCAAAAATGTAGGCATCTTTGAATGAAAATAATTGATAGTTAACACAAACAGTAAAACACATGGATATTTCAGTTGGTCACATTTCTGTTGTGGTGAATGTATATGTATTGTGGGTATTGCAATGTATTTGTAAGCCTTGTTTTTATCTGATTGAACAAAAGAAAAATGCATGGTCTGGACAAAACCCGCAGCTCCCACGCTCAGTCTCAATGATTAAGGTAAACGGTATTAAGTAACAATAACCTTATTGAATCAAACCCAGCCTGTTTCTCTGCCTTGTAACCTAAGAATAATGCTGAGTTATGTGAAGTTAATGTTGTGTCTTTGTGTTATTTAATGTTCCGCTAATGCATAGCTTTTATCAAGTATCTTTTATTCATTTAAATTGTATTTTGCTGCTTCAAGGATACTGTGACTAAAGCTTAACCCTCTAAAATAGAGACAGACAGGAGGTACAGAGACAGAGAAACGGAGACAGATAGAGAAAAACATGAGACGAGGAGAGAGAGAGAGCGAGCAAGTGTAGATAGAACAGGATCGTAGACTCTTCCACACGGAAGCCTATTATAGGAAATTATCATAATATTTGACTGAGTGTGTACCCAGCAAACCAAAATTTGTTCTGTGAAAGTTCCCAGAACATTCATTAGGTCGCGGTCCATATTCTCATAACACAAAAACTGTCCATCCGTGCTGATGAGTATAGAAAGTTTGTATAAAGCATTTGCCTAATGTTGCAAGAATGTTCTTAGAACACACTATTAGAAACATTGTAGAATCATCTGCAAAAAACAAAATTTTTGTGTTGATTGTACAATGTTTCTTTTAGGTTGCAAAAAAACATTCACCTGATGTTACAAGAACGTTCCCAGAACACATTTCTTCTGTTCTATAAAGGTTCCCAGAGTGTTTCTTTAGGTTGTGGGAACATTATGGGGATATAAACAGGAGATATGTTCGCAAAACACTAAGACTATCCAGTTGTGCTGACGTTCAGATAATGTTTGTATCAGGGTGCACAAAACATTCCTTTGATGTTGCAAGCATGTTCTTTAGTTCTTTAACGAATCCCAGAACATTTCATTAGGCTGTGGGATCAATGTGGGTACATTACAAGAGAGAGGTTCCCAAAACACAAAATATGCTTGGTTTTGATGACATTCATGCAGTGTTTACGTTTGGTTGCAGAGGACATTCCTATAATGTTCTAAGAATGTTGGCAGAACACCTGGTCTAAGTTCTTTAAAGGTTCCCAGGACATTTGATGAAGTAATGGGAGTAGTTTGGGATGCTGTAAGAATATTTGTGTGATATTCACATAGGTTGCATAGAACATTCCCACAACAATGCACAATGTTACACAATTTCCAAGTAAGTCAGTTTTATGACGTTCATATGTGTTTTAGGTTTAACATAATATTTTATTGATGTTCACGCAATATACAGTTTACCTTGTCCTGGAGGTCCTCAGAACATTTTAAAAAACATTTAGAAAATGTTATATTTAAGTTGTGCCTAATATTAGCACAACATTCTTAGCATGAAAAAGCATAAGAAAGCAGATTGGAATACATCCATCCCCATTACACGGAACCCAAACCGGCTGCGGCCGTGCGCCATCGTGCATAAATGTATTTTGTCCCCCCACACCAAACGCGATCACGACACGCAGATTAGAATGTAAAAACAAACTCTGAACCAATTATATTAATTTGGGGACAGTTTAAAAAGCATTAAACATTTATGGCAATTTAGCTAGCTAGCTTGCACTTGCTAGCTAGTTTGTCCTATTTAGCTAGCTTGCTGTTGCTAGCTAGTTTGTCCTCGGATACAAACATTGAGTTGTTATTTTACCTGAAATGCACAAGGTCCTCTACTCCGCCAATTAATCCAAACAAAACGGTCAACTGAATCGTTTCTAGTCATCTCTCCTCCTTCCAGGCTTTTTCTTCTCTGGACTTGCGATTGGCAACTTTCATAAATTAGGTGCATTACCGCCACTGACCTCGTTCGTCTTTCAGTCACCCACGTGGGTATAACCAATGAGGAGATGGCACGTGGGTACCTGCTTCTATAAACCAATGAGGGGATGGGAGAGGTAGGATTTGCAGTGCAATCTGCGTCACAAATAGAACTGACTTCTATTTTAGCCCTTGGCAACACAGACGCTCGTTGGCGCCCGCGAGCAGTGTGGGTGCAATAATTTTATAATATAGATTTCTACATTTATTTTGCAATGCTCACGCATGCGACACGAGCGGTGTAGTCAGCCTGTTACACATTTTTACACAATGTGTTATTTTTAACAGTTAGTCTGAATTCTTTATTTCAGACTGGATTTATAAATCTGGACAAAATAAAGACATCTTCTCTTTCAGTAGATTTGATCTGAGCCTCAATTTCACAGCTTTTTTTTCTCTCTAAAGAAACATGGGTTAAGAATATGCGGGATTGAACCTGCAATATTCAGCTCTGCAGTCAGATCATAAACCCTCTGTGCCACTGTGTAAGGAGGCCTTCACTGGGTGGGTGCCTGCCATCTCTTTCTAGATGGGAGGGCTAAGTATTAGAAAGTGAAACTATGGATGTGTTTGTGTTTATCCTTTGATATACTGGACAGTGTTATAATCCATATTTAATCAATTTACAGTTATATGCATACTATCATAATTGCACCCTGATCCGTTATTCTTAATTAGTTGTTTGAATGAAGGTATGTGATGTCATTTTGTTGTACTATCTATCATTTTGTTCTCTCTTTGTTCCCTCTCTCTCACTTCACTCTATCTCTGATCACAGGTGATAAGCTGCACCTGTAACAGCGGGGAAGTGTATTTATTTGGGTGCTATGGGGTGGAACTTCAAGTCTCCTGGGTTCTCGGCCTGTGAGAACATGTGAGAGGGTGTCTCCATGAGGAGCCCTTCTGTACTGCCACCCGAACCATGATTCGTTTGTTATTTGTTTTCGGTCTAATTATGGTCATTCAGGACACCGGACAGTATATTAGGTACACCCATCTAGTACCTGGTTGGACCCCGCTTTGCCTTCAGAACAGCCTGAATTCTTCAGGACATTCTGCAAGGGGTTGGAAACATTCCACAGGGATGTTGGTCTATGCTGACGGTACATTCATGGTGCTAGCAGCCCGTTCCATCTCATCCCAAAGATGCTCTATTGGTTTGAGGTCTGGGGACTTCGTAGGCCGCTCAAGTAAACTGAACTCTCTGTCATGTTCTAGAAAACGTTTTTCCATTCCTTAATTGTCCAGTGTTGGTGATCGCGTGCCCCCTGGAGCCGCTGTTTTTGGTTGATAGGAGTTGAACCCGGTGTGATTGTTTGCTTCAATAGCCCATCCGTGACAAGAATCGTCGCGTTTTGTTTCTTGCTGAGTCTTGCTTGCTGAGCGTTGGGATTGCTTTTTACAAACTGTCTGTTTTTTACAAAATGCCCCAAGCCAAGATCAGGATTCTGTCATGACACAGATGAGGTACTTCCCTGCCGAACTCTACCGTTTTCAGTCTGTCCAGTTTAAAGCCCGTTTTCCCTACGGATGCACAGCGACCTGGGGATTGTGCGTCGGGGTGCCTACTGCTATAGATGCTCACAAGAAAATACAGCGAACTGTACTACAACATTCACTGGTTCTAGGAGAGCACTTGCCTCCCCAACAAATACAGAAATTAACACCCTGGTGTAAATCTAAGATGCCTTAAAGCTTTTGGTAAAGTGGCTAGCTCTTTGCACCATACCTCCTCCTCTACTACCCAGAACAACCCCACCTCATTTCGTCTCAGAGCTCTCAGAGGTCCTGGACTGTTTCAACATCACACACCATGTACAGTGTCCCACACATGACAAAGTCCATGTTCTGGACCTCTGGTGCTCGACAGGCTTTGCCCCCAACAAACTGCGTAGCCTAGATCTTTCCATCTATGACCATCTTGCCATCCGTGTATTGTGGCCGTCCCCTTTAGTCTGTTAGCACATCAGTCCTAGAAAAAACAAGCTTCAAACACACAACCCTGATCCTCTTCTTTCCTCAGCCAAGGAGCTGGTGTCTCACTATGACACATTCTTCTCCTCCAGCCTTGACTCTGTTGCCCCTCTGAAAATTCAGACTGCCTCCTTCTCCTTATCTGCTCCCTGGTTTACCCCTAAGCTGCGTTCTTTGAAGTCTACTGGTCGACAACAATTAGAGTTGACAAAGGCTCTATTTCAAATCTGGTCTCACAGTCCACTCAGAGGCGTACAAGGAGCATGTCAAGGACTATAAGGACGCTCTCTCCCAGGCCAAATCAGTCTACTACTGCAATCCCAGAAAACTTTTCTTGACATTAACATACTATTCAGGCCCCTGGATTCCTACCCCCTCATTGGCTCTTTAGAGCTGTTGAGACACGGTAATCTCCTCTTATGCACTCTGGACCTGCGTTATTAGAACCAAACTCACTAACGATCATCAGGTCGCTGATGGCTTGGTACTCAGCACTCTATTGTCCCTCTAACTACTCTGACATCAATGCAAATACAATGGAAAATCACATCAAACACTTATCATCAAAACAGTATGTGCTTTTAAAACTCACCTCGATGTGGTTGATCAATTTGAAGAGAGAAGTTCAACAACAGGTTGAAACAGTGGAAAATATGGTCTTTGTGGATATTGCTTTGAAGCCGAACACAATGAAATGGATAGCGCTTTCTAAGGTGAGCATAAACATAGGCCTATATATGAGCCCAAGCCCTAAATAATTAAAATAAGGATTGTGCCAATACACAGCCTACACATATCATGCACTGCAGAAAAACATTTTAAAAGTATATATATATATATATAATATATTTGGTACATACACTACCTGTCAAAAGTGTAATAACACCTACTTATTCAAGGGTTTTTCTTTATTATTACTATTTTCTACATTGTAGAATAATAGTGAAGACATCAAAACTGTGAAATACCACATGCGGAATCATGTAGTAAACAAAAAATTGTTAAACAAATCAAAATATATTTTATATTTGAGATTCTTCAAATAGCCACCGTTTGCCTTGTTGACAGCTTTTCACACTCTTGGCATTCTCTCAACTAGGAAGTGCATAGGAGATGTTGTACCCCCTGTAACTATTAAAAACTACCCTAACCAGAAACCATGGATAGATGGCGGCATTCGCGCAAAACCGAAAGCACGAACCACCGCATTTAACCATGGAAATATGGCCGAATACAAACAGTGTAGTTATTCCATCCGCAAGGCAATTAAACAAGCGAAATGTCAGTATAGAGACAAAGTTGAGTCGCAATTCAACGGCTCAGACACGAGACGTATGTGGCAGGACACCTACAGCACCCGATGTCAATGGAAGGCCAAAAAGACAATCAAGGACAACAACCACCCGAGCTACTGCCTGTTCACCCCGTTATCATCCAGAAGGTGAGGTCAGTACAGGTGCATCAAAGCTGGGACCAAGAGACTGAAAAACAGCTTCTATCTCAAGGCCATCAGACTGTTAAACAGCCATCACTAACACAGAGAGGCTTCTGCCTACATGCAGACTTGAAATCATTGGCCACTTTAATAAATGGATCACTAGTCACTTTAATAATGCCACGTTTTACAAAATATGCCAGCCGATACTGGATAAATGGTCTAGTCCCGCTTCATAACTTGGATGATGATCTGCTGCTGCTCTGTGCTGTACTCCACTTCATTTTTATATTTGGTTTAACTACACTGCTTGTAATGACTATATGCTGTCTTCTTATACATGTACCACCTAATAGGATTTAGTTTTATTTTGTGTATGTGTGAGTTTTGTTTTGTCCTCTAAATTGGCCATCCCATTCAACAGTACAATGAATGTCAATGTTTGTATCGCTCTCTTTTTTAATTGATCTTTTATTGGAAAATAACAAACATATTATAAAAAAATAAATAATAATGCCACTTTAATAATGTTTACATATCTTGCATTACTCATTTCAAATGTATATACTGTATTTTATACCATCTATTACATCTTGCCTATGCCACTCGGTCATTGCTCATCCATATATTTATATGTGTGCATTCTTACTCCGTTAGATTTGTGTTTATTAGGTCGTTTTTGTGGAATTAAGAGATTACATGTTAGATATTGCTACACCGTCGGAACTAGAAGCACAAGCATTTCGCTACACTCGCATTAACATCTGCTAACCATGTGTATGTGACTAATAAAATTTGATTTGATTTTTTGAGGTAGTCACCTGGAACGCATTTCAATTAACAGGTATGCCTTCTTAAATGATACATTTGTGGAATTTCTTTCCTTAATGCATTTGAGCCAATCAGTTGTGTTGTGATCAGGTAGGGGGGTAAACAGAAGATAGCCCTATTTGGTAAAAGACCAAGTCCATATTATGGCAAGAACAGCTCAAATAAGCAAAGAGAAACGACAGTCCATTATTACTTTAAGACATGAAGGTCAGTCAATACGGAACATTTCAAGAACTTTGAAAGTTTCTTCAAGTACAGTCACAAAAACCATCAAGCTCTATGATGAAACAATGAAACTGGCTCTCATGAGGACCGCCACAGCAATGGATGACCCAGCGATACCTCTGCTGCAGAGGATAAGTTCATTATAGTTACCAGCCTCAGATATTGCAGCCCAAATAAATGTTTCACAGAGTTCAAGTAACAGACACAGCTCAAACTGTTCAGAGGAGATTGTGTGAATCAGGCCTTTGTGGTCGAATTGCTGCAAAGAAACCACTTCTAAAGGACACCAATAAGAAGAAAATACTTGCTTGGGCAAAGAAACATGAGCAATGGACATTAGACCGGTTGAAATTTGCCCTTTGGTCTGGAGTACAAATTGAAGATTTTGGGTTACAACCGCCGTGTCTTTGTGAGACGTGTATGGCTGAATGGATGACCTCCGCATGTGTATTTCCCACCGTGAAGCATGGAGGAGGAGGTGTTCTGTGTGGGGGTGCTTTTTTGGTGACACTGTCAGTGTGTTAACCAGCATGGCTACCACAGCATTCTGCAGCGATACGCCATCCCATCTGGTTTGCGCTTAGTGGGACTATCATTTGTTTTTCAACAGGACAATGACCCAACACACCTCCAGGCTGTGTAAGGGCTATTTGACCAAAAAGGAGAGTGATGAAGTGCTGCATTAGATGACCTGGCCTCCACAATCCCCCGACCTCAACCATATTGAGATGGTTTGGGATGAGTCAGACCGCAGAGTGAAGGAAAAGCAGCCAACAAGTGTTCAGCATATGTAGGAACTCCTTCAAAACTGTTAGAAAAGCATTCCAGGTGAAGCTGGTTGAGAGAATGCCAAGAATGTGCAAAGCTGTCATCAAGGCAAAGGCTGGCTACATTGACAATCTCAAATCTAAAATGGATTTGGATTTGTTTAACACTTTTTGGGTTACTAGATGATTCCATATGTGTTATTTCATAGTTTTGATGTCTTCACTATTTTTCTACATTGTAGAAAATAGTAAAAAATAAAGAAAACCCTGGAACGAGTATGTGTGTCCAAACTATTGACTGGTAATGTAAATCGGCAAGACTTGAAAATGGCTGTCTAGCAATGATCAACAACCAACTTGACAGAGGTTGAATCATTTAAAAAATAATAATTTGACTTATTCAAATGTTTGCAGATTTATAGAAAATTAAATCCAGAAATATCTGGATTGTACATTGTAATTTCTTTGTTCTTCTAAAAAAAAATCTAAAAACATGTTTTCACTTCATCAGTATTGGGTATTGTAACTGTTTAGTCCATTTTGAATTCAGGTTGTAACATATCAAAATGTGGAATAAGTCAAGGGGTATGAATACTTTCTGAAGGCACTGCATGTGTGAGCCTGCCTGTGCATTGTGTCATCTGTCACAAACCATCCTAGTTCGAGCACAATACAATTGTAAAACTGTCAGCCCTCATATGAAACACTTCCACTGACTTAGAAACAGGTCTACAGTTACCTGTCAAACTGATTACTCTGTAAACACTGCACACGGGTGCGTGTTTTCGTTAGGCTCTACGTTTGTGTGTGAGCGTGCGTGCGTGTGTGTGTCCATGTGTCTGTGTTTTGTTGGGCTTTACCCATGCTGTGTGATGGAGGAAATGCATTTCCCTGAGCCAAGGACGTGACAGCACATTACACCTCTTATACCAAAGCTAATACAGCCACACCAGCGGCCGTCATACAGGCAAGGCCAACTGTCGGGTATTTATTTTCTGAAATGTGATAACATTTGCCTCCAAACTATAGGTATTTGATGCAACTGTGAAAATGGAGAAGAAAACATTGACTCTATTTCTGTTTGAAACGGAGAAGAACATTTTAAATAAATTGTTGTATTACTCATAAAAGTTTAAATAGTGTATGGTAAAATAAATTGTGAAGCACAACATGATAAACACACTGGCAAAAACCTCCAGCTTCTGCTTTAATATGTGGAATATTGTAAGGAAAGAACATGTATTTGATAAGAAGAGCCTGGACGATGTGGAGTGACTTCAAACTTATATGAAAAACACATTTGAAGTTTAAATGTGACTAATTTCATTCTCACTTCTCGGAGGATATGTGGTTGTCAAACGTATCACTGAGAAGTAAATGGACCTTTGACATATGAGGGATGCATTTTTACATTTTAGCTGAGTTGTCCACCAAGTTGTCATATTGTTTAATATTTTAGTCAATTAAAATTGGTTAGTTCATATATATGATGCAGTTCTTTCTAATGGTTATTTATGATTGATTTTCAGGGTTAGGGTTAGAGCTAACCCTAACCCGGGCTAACCCTAACACTAACTAGTGATTCTGATGTACTAGTCTACAGAGCATTCGGAATCTATTCAGACCCATTGACATTTTCCACATTTTGTTACGTTACAGCCTTATTCTAAAATCGATTAAAAAATGTTCACCCTCATCAATCTACACACAATACCCCATAATGACAAAGCAAAAACGGTTTTAAAACTCAGCAAAAAAAGAAATGTCCCTTTTTCAAGACCCTGTCTTTCAAAGATAATTCGTAAAAATCGAAATAACTTTACAGATCTTCATTGTTAAGGGTTTAAACACTGTTTCCCATGCTTCATTAATACAATTAATGAACATGCAACTGTGGAACGGTCGTTAAAACACTAACAGCTTACAGACGGTAGGCAATTAAGGTCACAGTTATGAAAACTTAGGACACTAAAGAGGCATTTCTACTGACTCCGAAAAACACCAAAAGAAAGATGCCCAGGGTCCCTGCTCATCTGCGTGAACATGCCTTAGGCATGCTGCAAGGAGGCAAGAGGACTGCAGATGTGGCCAGGGCAATAAATTGCAATGTCAGTACTGTGAGATGCCTAAGACAGCGCTACAAGGAGACAGGATGGACAGCTGATCGTCCTTGCAGTGGCAGACCACATGTAACAACACCTGTACAGGATCGGTACATCCGAACATCACACCTGCGGGACAGGTACAGGATGGCAACAACAACTGTCTGAGTTACACCAGGAACACACAATCCCTCCATCAGTGCTCAGACTGTCCGCAATAGGCTGAGAGAGGCTGGACTGAGGGCTTGTATGCCTGTTGTAAGGCAGGTCCTCACCAGACATCACCGGCAACAACGTCGCCTATGGGCACAAACCCACCGTCGCTGGACCCAGACAGGACCTGCAAAAAGAGCTCTTCACTGATGAGACGCGGTTTTGTCTCACCAGGGGTGATGATCTGATACGCGTTTATTGTCGAAGGAATGAGCGTTACACCGAGGCCTGTACTCTGGAGCGGGATCGATTTGGAGGTGGAGGGTCTGTCATGATCTGGGGCGGTGTGTCACAGCATCATCGGACTAAGCTTGTTGTCATAGCAGGCAATCTCAACGCTGTACATTACAGGGAAGACATCCTCCTCCCTCATGTGGTACCCTTCCTGCAGGCTCATCCTGACATGACCCTCCAGCATGACAATGCCACCAGCCATACTGCTCGTTCTGTGCGTGATTTCCTGCAAGACAGGAATGCCAGTGTTCTGCCCTGGCCAGCGAAGAGCCCGGATCTCAATCCCATTGAGCACTTTTGGGACCTGTTGGATCGGAGGGTGAGGGCTAAGGCAATTCCCCCCAGAAATGTCTGTGAACTTGCAGATGGATCAGTGGGGTAACATCTCACAGCAAGAATTGGCAAATCTGGTGCAGTCCATGAGGAGGAGACGCACTGCAGTACTTAATGCAGCTGGTGGCCACACCAGATACTGACTGTTACCTTTGATTTTGAACCCCCCCTTTGTTCAGGGACACATTATTCAATTTATGTTATTCAAATATCTGTGGAACTTGTTCAGTTTATGTCTCAATTGTTGAATCTTGTTATGTTCATACAAATATTTACACATGTTAAGTTAGCTGAAAATAAACGGAGTTGACAGTTAGAGGACGTTTCTTTTTTTGCTGAGTTTAGAAATATCACATCTAAATAAATATTCAGTACTTTGTTTAAGCACCTTAGGCAGCGATTACAGCCTCGAGTCTTCTTGGGAATGATGCTACATGCTTGGCACACCTGTATTTGGGGATCTTCTCTGCAGATCCTCTCAAGCTCTGTCAGGTTGAATGGGGTGCGTCGCTGCACAACTATTTTCAGGTCGCTGCAGAGATTTTAGATCGGTTTCAAGTCCGGGCTCTGTCTGGGCCACTCAAGGACATTGAGACTTGTCCCGAAGCCACTCCTGCTTTGTCTTGGCTGGGTTGTTTTGGCTGAGAGCTTAGGGTCGTTGTCCTGTTGGAAGGCAAACCTTTGTTCCAGTGAGGTCCTGAGCGCTCTGGAGCAGGTTTTCATGAAGAATGTCTCTGTACTTTGCTCCATTCATCTTTCCCTCAATCCTGACTAGTCTCCCAGTCCCTGCCACTGAAAAACATCCCCACAGCATGAGGTTTCCACCACCATGCTTCATCGTAGGAATGGTGCCAGGTTGCTTGGCATTCAGGCCAAAGAGTTAAATCTTGTTCATCAGACCAGAGAATCTTGTCTTTAAGTGTCAATTGGCAAACTCCAAGCGGCAGGCCAATCTACTGTTTGGCCACTCTACCGTAAAGGCATGATTGGTGGAGTGCTGCAGAGATGGTTGTCCTTCTGGAAGGTTCTCCCATCTCCAGAGAAGAACTCTGGAGCTCTGTCAGGGTGACCAACGGGTTCTTGGTCACCCGAATGCTCAGTTTGGCTGGGCGGTCAGCTCTAGGAAGAGTCTTGTTGGTTCCAAACATCTTCCATTTAAGAATGAGGGAGGCCACTGTGTTCTTTGGGACCTTCAATGATTCAGACATTTTTTGTTAGCCTTCCCCAGATCTGTTCCTCGACACAATCCTGTGTCGGAGCTCTACGCACAATTCCTTCGACATCATGGCTTGTTTTTTGCTCTGACATGCACTGTCAACTGTGGGACCTTATATAGACAGCTGTGTGCCTTTTCAAGTCATGTCTAATCAATTGAATTTACCACAGGTGGACTCCAATCAAGTTGTAGAAACATCTCAACGATGATCAATGGAAACAGGATGCACCTGCACTCAATTTAATTTCTAGTCTCATAGCAGAGGTCTGAATACTTAAGTAAGGTATTTCTGTTAACATTTTTTTATCTAAAAAACCTGTTTTCACTTTGTCATCTTGGGGTATTGTGTGTAGATTGATGTTAAAAAAAAATTAAATCAATTTTAGAATAAGGCTGTAACGTAACAAATTGTGGAAAAGGTGAAGGGGTCTGAATACTTTCCGAATGTACTGTATAGTCTTTTTTGTATCAAATAGTCTTAGATTTTCTGGCTTGTATAGCTCCATATCTGAATATAAGCACAGAACCAGCATTATTGACATGAATTTGACCAACCATACTACATTTTTTCAGGGCTTGCATTCTTAGGGAAATGAGTGGATCAGAGGAGGAATCTCACAATAACTTCTGGCTTTGTAGCTGTAAAAGTATATCAAAACAAACATATTCCCTCATGTTACGGAGCTAAAAAATATAGTGACCTGTGTGTGTGTGTGTGTGTGTGTGTGTGTGTGTGTGTGTGTGTGTGTGTGTGTGTGTGTGTGTGTGTGTGTGTGTGTGTGTGTGTGTGTGTGTGTGTGTGTGTGTGTGTGTGTGCAGGGGCGTCACCCATTATTTTAGTAGGGGTGTGTGTGTGTGTGTGTGTGTGTGTGTGTGCGCGTGTGCAAGGGCTTCACCCATTATTTTAGAAGGGGCATAAAGATGGAGGCGGGGTGGTTTAGAAGAGCCATAATCATGATGCCTAATTCTATTTAAAAATAAAATAGAAATTCTGCAAAGGTTATCTAGCAAAGCTCTTTACCTCTTTAATTGTCATTTTAATGAGAGTGTTATTCTGACTGTTATAAATCACACATCTCAAAATACTGCACTAACCTGCCTAGGATATTACATGCAAATTACAACACAGTACAAGGGATCATAACACGCATCATCAATGCAGGCACATATCATATGGCATCATAATTAATACACAAATATCATGATATTATCATAAGGTGCCAGATTACATTTACACATTTATTTTCCTTCATGTCTAAGCATACCTCTTGAGCTGTCTGTATGCTCCTTACTGATGGTTCTTTTTTGAAATAAACTAAATATGCTTCTCTGCATCTCAGCTAAAATCTGGGTTGAAGACTGAAAGGAATGTGAGTTTTATTCAGTACATTTAGTAACTGCTTGATTTTCCAACAGGCATGCCAACTAAGATAGTTAAGACAAGCTACTCCAACTTGATTGATAGCCTGAAATGGCTAGGTGGCTAGTTATGAGGTTGGAAGATTGGGAACCTATCTAGCTGGCTCGCTAAAGCGAACTTCATAAAATGGCTAGGTGGCTAGGATAACAGAGGAACAACAAAACATTTTTGTTTTATTTATTAATCAAGAAGGAATCAATAAGATACATATCTTGATCAAATTCATTTACAAACCTACCTCCTGCCGAGTGTGTGCGGGGGGGTGGGGGGGGGGGACTCTTTGCCTGGTCCAGTCAGTGTGCCCCCTCCACAAAATACAGTGGACAGATTTTTCATGAATAATTTTTTCCCCCTCTTTTCTTAGACTCTGGATCAATGAAAAGAGTTCACAGCCCCTTAGCAGCGGGATACCTTTGAGTCATTCTCCACTTTTTACAGGGACTTATTCACAGCTAATTTACTTACAATAGTTTCAACCATGTACTGAGACTGTGCAGCAAAAAAATACAGTACAGTACAGTCAAAACCACGTGGAGATAATCGCCAAGCTTGGGAAATCAATGTTCTGGTGAGGAGCTATTGCTTTCCAAGCCTAGGCCGACTCCAAACAATGTTCGCTTATTGAATCACAAGGGTTTCAAGATCACGGTGGCAGGCTTTAAAGGCAGTCAATGTTAAAGCAGTAGGATATGCTACTGTAATTTGACCCTGGACTGTATAGCCAACATCAAATGTATTTTATTATACTCTACTGTAGCAGGACAACAAGCCTTCGTGATGTGAACTTAGGAGGATTGGCTTTTGTATGGTACATTATGCTCTACATGCTTCTCCATCTGTTCTATAACAGATACAGTAGAACAACATACGTGTGTATACAAAGATACATATAGATGTTAAACGTGTGTATGTCAGCCCACACAATTCACTTTGTTTTGAATATAGCTGCTGGATAGCTAAAGGGTAGGGTTTACTCACCAATGTAACAACACAGTGTGGTCAATGTCTTAATAACTTAGATAAGTCACAATCTGGTTACCTGTAAGGACAAACATAGTTATGTTTTGGGGTTATTACATATTTATTAACTTATTTCGGGATATCTTCTAAACTACCAACAATACACTATTTCTCAACGTCATATGGAGGATCTACTCTGCTACCGAGTTCGTATGCTAGCTCGGTATCTATCTCAAGCTGGCTAACATTATTCACTAGCCATGCTAGCATTTAATTACATTCCAGACCAAGTGGTGGCGGTGGTGAGCTACAATCCACCAATCGCAGGAAGTGTGACGTAAATAGAAGCAGATGGGGAACGTGTCGCCTGAAAGCGCGAACCACTGCTTTTAATCAGGGCAAGGCGACCGGAAACATGACCGAATACAAACTGTGTAGCTAAACCCTCTGCAAGGCAATCAAACAAGCTAAGGGTCAGTATAGAGACAAAGTAGAGTTGCAACTCAACGGCTCAGACATGAGAGATATGTGGCAAGGTCTACAGTCAATCACGGACTACAAAAAGAAAAACAGCCCCGTCGCAGACCTCGATGTCTTGCTCCCAGACAAACTAATACAACTTCTTTGTTCGCTTTGATGACAATACAGTGCCACAGACACGGCACACAACCAAAACCTGTGGGCTCTCCTTCACCACAGCCAACGTAAAACATTTAAGCGTGTTAACAATCGCAAGGCTGCCAGCCCAGACGGCATCCCTAGCCACGTCCTCAGAGCATGCGCAGACCAGCTGGCTGGTGTGTTTACGGACATATTCAAACAATCCCTATCACAGTCTGCTGTTCCCACATGCTTCAAGAGGGCCGCCATTGTTCCTGTTCCCAAGAAAGCAAAGGTAACTGAGCTAAACGACCATCGCCCCGTAACACTCACTTCCATCATGAAGTGCTTTGAGAGACTAGTGTCATGACTGTCCTGATCAGGTCAGGTTACAGGAGACCACAACCCTACAGATTATCTCTCAACCCCAACAGATGAGGAGAGATCTAGGGGTCTGAAGATGTGGGGGTTTTATGACCCCTCACACCCATGGTAATTCTGAGGCCATAGAAAACATTCCCTCTCACTATGGAGAACCAGCCTCAGAACTTTAAACATGCAATAAAGGGACTTTGGAACAATGGTTTCCGTCAACTACAATGGTGGTCATGACGATAGATGGAATATGAAAATGTATGTCATTTTTGTTTTATGATTAAAGGTTAATAGATTACGTTATTATGAAAACATTGTAACGTTAAGAGTTTTCCTCGTATGTGCTTGATGTTTATACATTGTACGTTGTGTGGAAAATGTCCAAATCAAAGAGAATGTTTCGGTAGAGATGAAATGTGAAGTTAGTTGTCTAAAATTGGATTTGAGTCAAATCTATACCTGGCCCCTTAAACCTGGTACGCCCAGAGAATTGCCCGGAAGGCGGTTACGCCCACTTCTGACCCGAGGGTATAAAACCTGTGAGTGCAGAATTAACAGATATGACTAGGTGACCCGAGCTGCAGCCAAAGGTCTAAAAGGTCAACGAATCCAAAACGCAACAAGTTGAAGACAAAGAAATCTTTTTCTACCCAAGCTACGGATGAGTAGCGTGTCTACGCGGGTGTATTCAAGCCAAACCACCTAGCCTCCACTCCCCATCGAATCGTTGTATCTACACTCTTTCATCTTTACGCTGTGAGCTCTGAGCTACAGAGCTATCTGTCCTCCGAAGACCCCTTCCAGAGCGAGGGCAAAGGAACAGGCCAGTAAAGCCAAAGGACACGGACATCGTGTCGTGAGGACACCTAGAGAGGTGCGCAGGAGAAGTGCGTCATTGAGCAGCTTGAACGGTCCACGCGGGAAAATCCACGGAGAACCTCCATAAGTAATTACATCATTATATTCTGACTCATAACAGCGGCAGTTTGGGGCAAGGCTAGGGTTAGAATGAGCATAGCTGACAATTTCACCCAAATGTATATTCCTCTTGTGTACTTTCTCTCTTTCTCTCTCTTTTAAATCCCCATTTTGGGTAACACGCGCCCTAGTGTGTTGGCCCGTTATACTAAGTTCTAATCAATAGCCTAGAATGTGTTTTTGTGTATGTGTATCTTTTATCATCATTTTAGCTTTTTAGTAAATAAACATTCAACTAAGACTAGTGTGGTGCGAATTCATTAGTGAGACCCGGGTCCGTGCAGAATCCCGGGCTATACGACGTTCAGAACGAGACTGTTAGAGGCAACTGGTTAATTAGCGGCTGTGGTAAAATCGATATTCTTATATTCTTTGAGTTAATTTGGGAAATAGAAACTCAATAAAAACTAGTTTTCCCATGGTGCCCCAGGTTAATGAGTTAATAATTGCTTGATTCAGTTAATCACGTAATTAGAAACTTGTAATAATTCGATGAGCAACAATCGCCACATTAACTAATACAACGTCACGACACTAGTCAAGGATCATATCACCTCCACCCTACCTGACAACCTAGACCCACTCCAATTTGCTTACTGCCCCAATAGGTCCACAGACGACGCAATCGTATTCACACTGCACACTGCCCTAACCCATCTTGATAAGAGGAATACCTATGTAAGAATACTGTTCATCGACTACAGCTCAGCATTTAACACCATAGTGCCCTCCAAACTCGTCATTAAGCTTGAGACTCTGGGTCTCGACTCCGCCCTGTGCAACTGGGTCCTGGACTTTCTGACGGGACGCCCCCAGGTGGTGAGGGTAGGAAACAATATCTCCACCCCGCTGATCCTCAACACTGGAGCCAAGGGTGTGTTCTCAGCCCTCTCCTGTACTCTCTGTTCACCCATAACTGCGTGGCCATGCACGCCTCCAACTCAATCATCACATTTGCAGACAACACCATAGTGGTAGGCTTGATTCCCAACAACGACGAGACTGCCTACAGGGAGGAGGTGAGGGCCCTCGGAGTGTGGTGTCAGGAAAATAATCTCACACTCAACGTCAACAAAACAAAGGAGATGATTGTGGACTTCAGGAAAGCACCCCCCTATCCACATCAACGGGACAGTAGCGGAGAAGGTGGAAAGTTCCTTGGCGTACACATCATGGACAAACTGAAATGGTCTACCCACACAGACAGCGTGGTGAAGAAGACGCAACAGCGCCTCTTCAACCTCAGGAGGCAGAAGAAATTTGGCTTGTCACCAAAAACACTCACAAACTTTTACAGATGCACAATCGAGAGCATCCTGTTGGGCTGTATCACCGCCTGGTACGGCAACTGCTCCGCCCACAACCGTAAGGCTCTCCAGAGGGTAGGGAGGTCTGCACAACGCATCACCGGGGGCAAACTACCTACCCTCCAGGACACCTACACCACCCGATGTCACAGGAAGGCCATAAAGATCATCAAGGACAACAACCACCCGAGCCACTGCCTGTTCACCCCGCTATCATCCAGAAGGCGAGGTCAGTACAGGTGCATCAAAGCTGGAACGAGAGACTGAAAAACAGCTTCTATCTCAAGGCCATCAGACTGTTAAACAGCCATCACTAACATTGAGTGGCTGCTGCCAACATACTGACTCAAATCTCTAGCCACTTTAATAATGAAAAATTGGATGTAATAAATGTATCACTAGTCACTTAATACAATGCCACTTTATATAATGTTGACATACCATACATTACTCATCTCATATTTATATACTGTACTCTATACCATCTACTGCATCTTGCTTATGCCATTCGGCCATCACTCATCCATATATTTATATGTACATATTCTTATTCATTCCTTTCCACTTGTGTGTAAAAGGTAGCTGTTGTGAAATTGTTAGATTACTTGTTAGATATTACTGCATGTTCGGAACTAGAAGCACAAGCATTTCGCTACACTTGCATTAACATCTGCTAACCATGTGTATGTGACAATAAAATTTGATTTGATTTGGCCATGCAGCATGCTTTTCACAGACTTTGTTATCTAGTGTGAAACTATTAGCACGGTAGGCTCTGGTGCCTTTCCGTGGGCTCAAAACGAAAGAGAAAATCATACCTGCTTGCTCTAATTTTGCAGTACCCAGTAGAGGTACGTGGGTAAAAACACTGGTGAAGCCAAGCCAGAAAAAAGCCATATTACAACCTATGTGTTGTGATAATTGCGTTGTTTGCTCTATAACCTGTTAGTTCATATGTCTTAGCATTGTGATACATAGGCCTAACACCGAGACAATAAGACATAGTGGCAGAATAAATTCAACCACACTTTGATACATCATAAAACCGGAGAGCAACCCCTGTCCGGTGAAGTACACAAAGCATATTTGTTCTTAACTGACTTGCCTAGTTAAATAAAGGTAAAAAAAAAAAAAAAAAAATATTGCATGTAACAAACAGTTACATGATCTAAAGCATGGTAAAGCAAGTTAATGTTTCCAACATTTTCGGACTACTAAATAACTATTGATTTAGGACCACGGAGAGTTACCGCAAGTCGCAAAGAAAACAGGAGCTACCTCCACTATTCCAGTACCATTTCAAATTGAACATTTTAATATCATCAAATCACCTAAAATTTGTGTAATACAGTGACAACTAAAATATACCAAAAACAATTTAGTCCAATCAGAGTAAGCTAAATATGACATGAACTTCCATGGTTCTGATTTGTGTGTGTGTGTGTGCTTCTGACTCGCCCTACTTGTAGAGGAACGCCGATGCCAATGTACTCTCTTTCATGTTGACGAAACAGTCTATGACTCTGTCATACAATCCACGCTTTTAGTTTTTGTTGTCCTAGGCTACCTGGCTAAAATGCTTGCTAACTAGCCTAACTTCCTTTCATGGGCAACATTACCCTTCTGCATCTATCTACATATTGAACATCCATCCTCTCAGGCTAGGTGGCAAAATGTGTGAATTTACAGTTGAAGTCGAAGTTTACATACACTTAGGTTGGAGTCATTAAACTCGTTTTTCAACCACTCCACAAATTTCTTGTTAACAAACTATAGTTTTGGCAAGTCGGTTAGGACATCTACTTTGTGCATGACACAAGTAATTTTTCCAACAATTGTTTACAGACAGACCATTTCACTTATAATTCACTGTATCACAATTCCAGTGGGTCAAAAGATTACATACACTAAGTTGACTGTGCCTTTAAACAGCTTGGAAAATTCAAGAAAATGATGTCATCGCTTTAGAAGCTTCTGATAGGCTAATTGACATAATTTGAGTCAATTGGAGGTGTATCTGTGGATGTATTTCAAGGCCTACCTTCAAACTCAGTGCCTCTTTAATTGACAACATGGAAAAATCAACAGAAATCAGCCAAGACCTCAGAAGAAAATTGTAGACCTCCACAAGTCTGGTTCATCCTTGGGAGCAATTTCCAAATGCCTGAAGGTACCACGTTCATCTGTACAAACAATAGTATGCAAGTATAAAACGCCATGGGACCACGCAGTCATCATACCCCTCAGGGAGAAGACGTGTTCTGTCTCTTAGAGATGAACGCACTTTGGTGCAAAAAGTGCAAATCAATCCCAGAACAACAGCAAAGGACCTTGTGAAGATGCTGGAGGAAACAGGCACACAAGTATCTATATCAAGAGTAAAAACGAGTCCTATATCAACATAACCTGAAAGGTCGGTCAGCAAGAAAAAGCCACCACAAAAATGCCAGACTACGGTTTGCAACTGCACATGGGGACAAAGATTGTACTTTTTGGAGAAAGTCCGCTGGTCTGATGAAACAAAAATGGAACTGTTTTGCCATAATGATCATCATTATGTTTGGAGGAAAAGGGGGGAGGCTTGCAAGCCGAAGAACATCATCCCAACCATGAAGCACGGGGGTGGCAGCATCATGTTGTGGGGGTGCTTTGCTGCAGGAGGGACTGGTGCACTTCACAAAATAGATGGCATCATGAGCAAGGAAAAGTATGTGGATATATTGAAGCAAAAACTCAAGATATCAGTCAAGAAGTTAAAGCTTGGTCGCAAATGGGTCTTCCAAATGGACAATGACCCCAAGCATACTTGCATAGTTGTGGCAAAATGGCTTAAGGACAACACAGTCAAGGTATTGGAGTGGCCATCACAAAGCCCTGACCTCAATCCTATTGAAAATTTGTGGCCAGAACTGAAAAAGTGTGTGCGAACAAGGAGGCCTACAAACCCGCCTCAATTACACCAGCTCTGTCAGGAGGAATGGGCCAAAATTCACCCAACTTATTGTGGGAAGCTTGTGGTAGGCTACCCAAAACGTTTGACCTAAGTTAAACAATTTAAAGGCAATGCTACCAAATACTAATTGAGTGTGTGTAAACTTCTGACCCACTAGGAATGTGATGAAAGAAATAAAAACTGAAACAAATCATTCTCTCTGCAATTATTCTGACATTTCACATTTTTAAAACAAGAGAGGCTAAACGTTCGCAGGCTTCCTTTGCATTCAATGCTAGGGGCGGCAACAATGCCACACTCTTTTTGACCAGACAACATCAGATAGATGGGCTACACAAACAGAGACAGAGGGGTGCTGTTTCGCTTGCTGGTATCCTTTCTCAGGTGAGATACATTCAGCCTCTTGCAAATGTTAGGACTATAATGAAATGCAGAGACACTAAAGATTAATTATTTTATAGGTTTTTTTCTTTTTTTCTTCAAATTCTTTGGAGGTATCCATGAATACACGCCACTGGTAGTACCTCATCTGTTCTCCTTTTTGTTTTGTCAACTTTCGGTATACTGTATTCTCCGTGAAGTAAGCTACGGGAGTTTTGTAATTTTTTCCACTTTGACGGACATCTGGAATCTATCTATTTGGGATTTTCCTGACTCTCCATCAGCGAGGGAAACACCCGCCTCCCCCCGGTAGGGGTAGCTGACTCAGCCTGCACGCTTTTAAAAGTTTTAACATCGGCTGGACCCCAGCCATTAATCTGTAATTCTCTGCTATCTCTTCGCTTTGATCTGGGATTATGTTTTAGTTATGTTGTGTTAGTTGTGTTCTAGCTGGTTTCCAGTAGTTGGACTGTAGCTTGCCGATCGTAACCGTGGTTGTTGGATAGGGTGGCCAGACTAATAGCTAGTTGGCTAAATAGCTAACGTTAGCTGGCTGACTAGCTTGTTGGCTAAGATAACTGCATATAGCTACAATTCTTTGATAACTGGTTAGATGTCAAAATGTATTTCCCAAACTTTGGTTTCACTTTAATGTAGCTGTATCTAGATGTTGATCGCAACTGGCTGACTCATGTACTGCTAACTTAATGTTAGCAGGGTGGTAGGGTTAACGTTAGCAGGCTAGTAGGGCTAACGTTAGCAGGCTAGTTGGCTATCAACCTTGCAAGTTGATTTGTAACAATAAATTCCTAATGTATTTGCTTGTAAGTTGGCTGATTATGAAATTGAAACCAGTTGTCATGAGTACAAACTATTTGGTTTAATTTGAAGTTATACATTTGAAGGTATTTCTGTTGGAGTTTACATTATAGGGAATAGGCTGGCTTGCCGGGTCCTCCATGTTACATCACCTAACCCAGAAAAACATTTTCTAACTTCGGCATTCTTCGGAATTCTGATTGGTTATATGTAATAACTTGAACAATAGGAAAGTGAGGTGTAACTTTGCATTAGGACTTTTGCTGTGTATACTAATGCAAATTCATATGTTACATGTGGTTACATTTATGCTACCCTTTAACCTGTCTAGGATCAGCGTGGCGCTATTTTTTTAAAATATTTAACTTTCACACATTAAAGTCCAATACAGCTAATGAAAGACACAGATCTTATGAATCCAGTCAACATTTCCGATTTTTAAAATGTTTTACAGGGAAGACACAATATGTAAAGATGTACATCTATTACCTAAAAACACATTAGCATATTCCACCATCTTTTATTTGTCCACCAACACCAGTAGCCATCACCAATTCGGCTAAACTAAGATATTTATAGCCCCTAACCAACAAAAAAACTCATTAGATGACAGTCTGATAACATATTTATGGTATGGGATAGGTTTTGTTAGAAAAAAGTGCATATTTCAGGTATATGGCATAGTTTACAATTGCACCCACCATCACAAATGGACTAGAATAATTACAATGAGCAACGTGTTTACCTAACTACTAATCATCAAACATTTCGTAAAAATACACAGCATACACGAATCGAAAGACACAGATCCTGTGAATACAGACAATATTTCAGATTTTCTAAGTGTCTTACAGCGAAAACACAATAAATCGTTATATTAGCGTAGCACATAGCACATAGCAGCCCAGCATTGATTCTAGCCAAAGTGAGCGATAAAAGTCAACATCGCCAAAAGATATTAATTTTTTCACTAACCTTCTCAGAATTCTTCCGATGACACTCCTGTAACATCACATTACAACATGCATATACAGTTTGATCGAAAATGTTTATATTTAGCCACCAAAATCATGGTTAGACAATGTGAAATGTAGACAAGCTGGTAAAGAAAACGTCCTTGCGCCACTTAGACAGTGATCTACTCTTATACATAAATACTCATAAACGTGACTAAAAAATATAGGGTGGACAGGGATTGATAGACAATTTAATTCTTAATACAATTGCGTTATTACATTTTTTAATTTATCCTTACTTTTCAATACAGTTTGCGCCAAGCGAAGCTACGTCAAAAAACATGGCGTCCTAAGCCACTAAAATGTTTCGACAGAAACACGATTTATCATAATAAAAATGTCCTACCTTGAGCTGTTCTTCCATCAGTATCTTGGGCAAAGGATCCTTTCTTGGGAGAAATCGTCTTTTGGTGGAAAGCTGTCCTCTTGCCATGTGGAAATGTCAACTACGTTCGGGATGAACTGAAAAGCGTTCCCAACTTTTCACATCGTTGCAAAAATAAATGTCCCAAAATCGCACTAAACGGATATAAATTGCTATAAAACGCTTTAAATTAACTACTTTGTGATGTTTGTAACTCCTATAACGAGTGAAAAGATGACCGGAGAAATATAACAGGCTAAACTAATGCTTGGAACAGGAGAGGGTCGGTGTCTTCCACGCGCGTTACGCAGCAAGAAAAGACTTGCTAGCTAAAGGTTTTTTTCATTTGTAGTGCCTGTGAACGAGCAATCGAGCCCGTTGGAATCGTCATCACGTAAAGGCATCCAGGGGAAGACGTAAGAAGTGTCCGTATAGTCATAGCAACGACAGTGCCCGTTTAAATGACTTCAGAAAAGTGGCCAACGTTTCTCAAATCTGACTCCATGTCAGGGAAATTGCTGTAGAATGGGCTCTGTTCCACTTAGAGACAAAATTTCAACTCCTATAGAAACTATAGACTGTTTTCTATCCAATAATAATAATAATATGCATATTGTACGATCAAGGATTTTGTGGGAAGCCGTTTAAAAAATTAGCCACATTAGCATAAATAGTCTAAACAGCGCCCCCATCCCCAACAGGTTAAGAGGTTCAGCTTGTCTCTGACCTTGAGTGGAGCCTCTCCCATGAACCAGAGGGCGAGGGAGGGAGGAGGAAGAAAATATGTTGATTGAACTGCATTAGTTCGTTTCTTGTTACGTTACCTGGCAACAGGTGATGGCAGACAAACAGTCACGGCAGAGAGTCAGTCATTGTCATCAAGGCCAATCGTCAATAGTCTGTCAAACTGCAACCATGTTGTTGATTCTAGTTTAATTTACCTGACTCCGTTAGAAATATATGGTTCTCCTTTCTCCTGGCCTTTAGGGGGTTATTGTTGAAATTATTGTCTGTAAGAAGATTGCTGTCGCCCTGTTAACAGTCAAAGTTTAGTAGTTTACATTTTACAGCAGCCAGTGTTTAAAGTGGTAGAAATGTAGGCATATTTGAGATTATTTCAACTGTGAAATTTAGAATAGCACTGTGTTTTGTCACTTCAAAACATTATGAATGAATGAAATGAATGAATGAATGAATATTTGTTTGTGTGTCAAATTGCCAGTTAGCATCCCCATCCCCTACAGGGATGAATTGACACATACTACAACGATTCACAGTGATAATTCAGTGATCATTCTTCTATGCAGTGCGCACCACATAAAGAATGAAAATAAATACATACATGAAAGTAGATAAGGTTATCCAAGCAATAATAATAAACCTAGAGCAGTAAAAATAATACAAATAAATACAGAAAAATAAAACGGAAGGCATTTGTATTTATTATGGATCCCTATTAGCTGCTGCCAAGGAACCATTACCGCATATCTACAGTACAAAATCCATGTGTGTGTGTGTGTGTGTGTGTGTGTCTGCATGTGTCTGTGCTGCTTCACAGTCCCCGCTGTTCCATAAGGTGTATTTTTATCTGTTTTGTAAATCTAATTTTACTGTTTGCATGAGTTACTTGATATGGAATAGAGTTCCATGTAGTCATGGCTCTATGTAGTACTGTGCACCTCTCATAGTCTGTTCTGGACTTGGGGACTGTGACGAGACCTCTTGTGGCACGTGTTGTGGGTTATGCATGTGTGTCCGAGCTGTGCGCCAGTAGTTCAAACAGACAGCTCGGTGCATTCAACATGGCAATACCTCTCATGAATACAAATAGTGATGAAGTCAATCTCCCCTCCATTTTGAGCCAGGTGAGATTGACATGCATATTATTAATATTAGCTCTCTGTGTACATCCAAGGGCCAGCCATGCTGCTCTGTTCTGAGCCAATTGTAATTTTCCTAAGTTACTTTTTGTGGCACCTGACCACACGACTGAACAGTACTCTAGGTGCGACAAAACGAGTAACTGTAGAACCTGCCTTGTTGATAGTGCTGTTAAGAAGGTAGAGCAGCGCTTTATTATGGACATACTTCTCCCAATCTTAGCTACTGTTGAATCAATATATTTTGACCATGACAGTTTACAATCCAGGGTTACTTCAAGCAGTTTGGTCACCTCAACTTGCTCAATTTCCACATTATTTTTTACAAGATTTAGTTGAGGTTTAGGGTTCAGTGAAGGATTTGTCCCAAATACATTGCTTTTAGTTTTTACATTTTTTATGACTAACATATTCCTTGCCACCCACTCTGAAACTAACTGCAACTCTTTGTTAAGTGTTGCAGTAATTTCAGTCACTGTAGTAGCTGACATGTATAGTGTTGAGTCATCCGCATACATAGACACACTGGCTCTACTCAAAGCCATTTGTAAAGATTGAAAAAAAGTAACGGGCCTAGACAGCTTCCCTGGGGAATTCCATTAAAGAACACCCTCTGTGTTCTGTTAGACAGGTAACTCTTTATCCACAATATAGTAAGGGGTGTAAAGCCATAACACATATATTTTTCCAGCAGCAGATTATGATTGATAATGTCAAAAGCCGTACTGAAGTCTAACAAAAACAAAGAGAAGATTCAAGTGTGAGAGATCAATATACACTACCGGTCAAAAGTTTTAGAACACCTACTCATTCAAGGGTTTTTCTTTATTTTTACTATTTTCTACATTGTAAAATAATAGTGAAGACATCAAATATATGAAATAATACCCCATGGTGTTGGTTACCCCATGTAGTAACAAAAATTGTTAAACAAATCAAAATATATTTTATATTTGAGATTCTTCAAAGTAGTCTTCAAAGCACCCTTTGCCTTGATGACAGCTTTGCACACTCTTGGCATTCTCTCAACCAGCTTCATGAGGTAGTCACCTGGAATGCATTTCAATTAACAGGTGTGCCTTGTTAAAACTTAATTTGTGGAATTTCCTTCCTTCTTAATGCGTTTGAGCCAATCAGTTGTGTTGTGACAAGGTAGGGGTGGTATACAGAAGATAACCATATTTGGTAAAAGACCAAGTCCATATTATTGCAACAACAGCTCAAATAAGCAAAGAGAAACGACAGTCCATTATTACTTTAAGACATGAAGGTCAGTCAATAGAGAACATTTCAAGAAATTTCAATGCTTCTTCAAGTGCAGTCGTAAAAACCATCAAGCTCTATAATGAAACTGGCTCTCGTGAGCACCACCACAGGAATGGAAGACCCAGAGTTACCTCTGCTGCAGAATATAAGTTAATTAGAGTTACCAGCCTCAGAAATTGCAGCCCAAATAAATGCTTCACAGAGTTCAAGTAACAGACACATCTCAACATCGACTGTTCAGAGGATACTGTGTGAATCAGGCCTTTATGATTGAATTGCTGCAAAGAAACCACTACTAATAAGAAGAGACTTGCTTGGGCCAATAAACACAGGCAATGGACATTAGACCAGTGGAATTTTGTCCTTTGGTCTGGAGTCCAAATTGTAGATTTTTGGTTGCAACCGCCGTGTCTTTGTGAGACGCGGTGTGGGTGAACGGATGATCTCCGCA